>NC_029790.2:58052430-58106513 GCF_000816755.2 Arachis ipaensis | reverse complement strand
GAGTTCTTGTTTGCAATTGTGTAAATCTCACAAGAAATCAGATGATGAATCTCCACTTCTTTTCCAAGCATAATACAATGAATCATCACTGCTCTTTTGACAGTGACCTTAGAGCAGTTGCTAGTGGGCAATATAGAATGCCCAATGAAGTCCAACCAGCCTCTTGCAACTGGTTTGAGATCTCCCCGCTTGAGTTGGTTTGGGACACCTTTTGAGTTGGTTATCCACTTAGTTCCAGGGAGGCATATATCCTCTAGAACTTGGTCCAATCGCTTATCTACTCTCACCATTCTCCTATTAAAGGATTCTGGGTCATCTTGTAGTTGAGGCAATTTGAAGACCTCTCTTATTTTGTCCAGATGGAAGTAAATAAGCCTCCCTCTGACCATGGTTCGGTAGGTATGAAAGGCGGTTCCAGTTATTCTCTGCTTATCTGTTAGCCACAGATTCGAGTAGAATTTCTGAACCATGTTTCTTCCAACCTTTGTTTCAGGATTAGCTAGAATTTCCCATCCTCTGTTTCAAATTTGCTCTTGGATCTCCGAATATTCATCTTCTTTCAGATTGAATTTAACTTCTGGGATCACTGACCTCAGACCTATTATTTTGTGGTAATGGTCTGCATGTTCTTTGGTTAGGAACCTCTCTTGATTCCAAAGACTCTTTGGAGTATTCTCTTTATTGCCTCTTGATTTGGTTTGTTTTTCCTTAGGTGCCATGATCTTGATGAGTCTTAGCTCAGTGATCACGAAAAAAAACACGAAACTTAGAGGTTTGCTTGCCCTCAAGCAAAAGAAAGGAAAGGGGAGAGAGAGGAGAAGAGGCAAATTCAAATGGTGGAGAGGAGGGGATGGCCGAATGTATATTTATAGGAGGAGGGGAGGGATTCAAAAAATTTGAAAGAGATATGACATAGAGATATGATTGATGGAAGAAAATAAAATAATGATATGAAAAAGATGAGATCTGTAATTCAAAAAGATATAAAGATGTTAAATCTAAAAATTTGGTTATGCATCTAAGAATTAAGAGATGATATGACGAGTTGAAAAAGATTTGGAAAGAAATTGAGAAGATAATTGAGTTTTTGAAGAAGATTTGGGAAGGATTTGGAAGAAAATTGAAAAGAGATTTAGAAAATGTTTGAATTTTTTAAAATTGAGGGTGAATGATGAAAGTTTGAAACATGTTTATGTAGAAAAGTATGAATCAAAACATGAAAATTTGAAAAAATTTGAAGTTGGAAACAAAATCTCCTCCCCCTGCCTTTCTGGCGTTAAACGTCTATCCATTCTGGCGTTTAACGCCCAATTATTGGCCATTATGGGCGTTTATCGCCCAGCTAGGTACACTGGCTGGCGTTAAACACCAAAAACCCCTTTATCACTGGGCGTTTTGCTGAACGCCCAGGATGCTGCAATACTGGCGTTAAACACCCAGAATGGTACCCATTCTGGCGTTTAACGCCCAAAATGCCCTTTACTGGCATTTTCTTGTCAGCAAGCTCCTTTTCTCTGCTTTTTGCACTGAATCCTTCTGTAACTCTGTCAATTCCTTCAGTTTTGGTGATTAACCTTTGAAGAAAAATGTATATCAAACTTCTACAAGTATTAATTAAAACAAATAACTTGCTAATGGCTGGGTTGCCTCCCAACAAGCGCTTCTTTATTGTCTTTAGCTGGACCTTTACTGTATGGAAAGGTTCCTATAGGAGTCTTGAATGCTGTTCTGTATGCCACAGAGCATCATCCAAGCTCTTTGCCCAATCCTTTCTATGGGCAATTACAGTCCGTTCCAAGATTCTCTTTAGTTCTCTGTTAGAGACTTCAGCTTGCCCATTTGTCTGTGGATGATACAGAGTTGCTACTTTGTGGCTAATTCCATATCGAACCATAGCAAAGTAAAATTGTTTATTGCAGAAATGGGTGCTCCCATCACTGATTAGTACTCTTTGGATATGATTTTTGAAAGGGATTTTGAATTTAATGAGGAAAGAGAAAAATAATGAAATGACACCAAATTTAGAATTTTTTTATCAAA
This sequence comes from Arachis ipaensis, assembly GCF_000816755.2. Taxonomy (NCBI): domain Eukaryota; kingdom Viridiplantae; phylum Streptophyta; class Magnoliopsida; order Fabales; family Fabaceae; genus Arachis; species Arachis ipaensis. Next base: position 58,104,473 of record NC_029790.2, on the reverse strand, counting down.
ACAAAGAAAACAAACAGGAAAACTTTGAATATCAAAATGAACACTGAGAGCAACTTTTGAAAAATTTTTAAGAAAACAGAAACACAAAGGACACCAAACTTAAAAATTTTTATACTCTGAGCACTAATAATTCGAAAAAAATTGAAAGAAAACATAAACTTATGCAATTGAAACCAAACTTAAAATATAAAACTAAACTCAAACGAAAGACTCTAAACCAAAAAGAAAAATTTTTCCTAATCTAAGCAACAAAATAAACCGTCAGTTGTCCAAACTCGAACAATCCCCGGCAACGGCGCCAAAAACTTGGTGCACGAAATTGTAAATCACACTTTTCACAACTCGTACCACTAACCAGCAAGTGCACTGGGTCATCCAAGTAATACCTTACGTGAGTAAGGGTCAATCCCACGGAGATTGTCGGCTTGAAGCAAGCTATGGTTATCTTGTAACTTAGTCAGGAAATTAGTAATAAAAATGGTTGGGTTAATAAAGAGTAAATAACATAAAATAAATAATACTTGTTATGCAGTAATTGAGAACAGGTTGAGGTTTTGGAGATGTTCTGTCTTCTGAATCTCTGCTTTCCTACTGTCTTTTTCTTCATGCACGCGAGGCTCCTTCCATGGCAAGCTGTATGTTGGTGGATCACCGTTGTCAATGGCTACCATCCGTCCTCTCAGTGAAAATGGTCCAAATGCACTGTTACCGCACGGCTAATCATCTGTCGGTTCTCACTCATGTTGGAATAGGATCCATTGATCCTTTTGTGTCTGTCACTACGCCCAACACTCGCAAGTTAAAAGCTCGTCACAGTCATTCCATCCCAGATCCTACTTGGAATACTGATAGCACGGAAACTTGTCTCTCAACAATTTTCCTTCGGCAAGTATACCGAATTATCGTCAAGTAAAAACTCACAATAGAGTGAGGTCGAATCCCACAGGGATTGATTGGTCAAGCAACTTTAATTAGAGGAATGTTCTACTTGAGCGAAGCAGAATTTGGTTTGAGAGTTGTAGGAAATTAAATGGCGGGAAAGTAAATAGCAGAAAATGTAAATGCTGGAAGTAAAGAGATGAAAGTAAATGACGGAAAGTAAATTGCGAATTGTAAATGGGAATGGGGAAGATGCTCATGAAAGTAAAATGCAGAAATTAAAGAGAATGGGTAAGATCAGAAATGGGGATTCATTGGGCTTAGAAATGGGACTGCATGAAAGTTAATCTTATTGACTCTCTGGTGGAGGAGATCAACATGGCTGAGAGTCTCGAATCAGAGCTGGAAGACATCTTTAAAGATGTTCCACCTGATCTAGAGGATTCAGAGGAATTGAGAAAGCCTCTGAAATTTCCTCAGGGAGAGGAAAAACCTCCTAAACCCAAGCTCAAACCATTACCACCATCCCTGAAATATGCATTTCTGGGAGAAAGTGATACTTTTCCAGTGATCATAAGCTCTGCTTTAAATCCACAGGAAGAGGAAGCACTAATCCAAGTGCTAAGGACACACAAGGCAGCTCTTGGGTGGTCCATAAGTGACCTTAGGGGCATAAGCCCAGCTAGATACATGCACAAAATCGTATTGGAGGATGATGCTAAGCCAGTGGTTCAACCACAGAGGCGGCTAAATCCATCCATGAAGGAAGTGGTGCAGAAAGAGGTCACTAAATTACTGGAGGCTGGGATTATTTATCCTATTTCTGATAGCCCATGGGTGAGTACTGTTCAAGTTGTCCCTAAAAAGGGAGGCATGACAGTGATTCATAATGAAAAAAATGAACTGGTTCCTACAAGAACAGTTACAGGGTAGCGCATGTGTATTGATTACAGAAGGCTCAATACAGCCACCAGAAAGGATCATTTTCCTTTACCATTCATAGACCAGATGCTAGAAAGACTAGCAGGTCATAATTACTACTACTTTTTGGATGGCTATTCAGGCTACAACCAAATTGCAGTAGATCCCCAAGATCAAGAGAAAACAGCATTCACATGTCCATCTGGAATATTTGTTTACAGAAGGATGCCTTTTGGGCTGTGTAATGCGCCTGCAACCTTTCAGAGATGCATGCTCTCTATTTTCTCTGATATGGTGGAAAAAAGAATAATCTGTAGGTGTGTGCCTAGAGAAGAAGCACAGAGGATCCTATGGCATTGCCATGGATCACAATATGGAGGCCATTTCGGAGGTGAGCGAACAGCCACAAGGTCCTCCAATGTGGTTTCTACTGGCCTACACTCTATAGAGATTCCCAAGAGTTTGTACGTAACTGTGACAGTTGCCAGAGAGCTGGTAATTTGCCTCATAGTTATGCCATGCCTCAACAAGGAATCTTGGAGATTGAGTTGCTTGATGTATGGGGAATTGATTTCATGGGGCCTTTTCCACCATCATACTCAAACACTTATATTCTGGTGGCAGTTGACTATGTATCAAAATGGGTAGAGGCCATTGCCACACCCACCAATGATACTAAAATAGTACTAAAGTTCCTCCAGAAACATATATTCAGTAGATATGGTGTCCCTAGGATACTAATCAGTGATGGGGGCACTCACTTCTGCAACAAACAGCTTTACTCTGCCATGGTCCGGTATGGGATTCGCCATAAGGTGGCAACTCCATATCATCCGCAGACAAATTGACAAGCTGAAGTTTCTAACAGAGAACTAAAAAGAATCCTGGAACGAACTGTGAGTACCCGTAGAAAGGATTGGGCACGAAGCTTGGATGATGCTCTGTGGGCTTATAGAACAGCATTCAAGACTCCTATAGGGACCTCTCCATACCAACTTGTGTATGGTAAGGCATGCCACCTGCCCGTGGAACTGGAACATAAAGCCTACTGGGCAACCAGATTCCTAAACTTTGATGCCAAATTAGCTGGAGAAAAAAGATTGCTCCAGCTGAATGAGCTAGAGGAATTCAGAGTCACTGCTTTTGAAGATGCCAAGCTTTACAAAGAGAAATAAAAAAGGTGGCATGACAGAAAGCTGTCATCTGGAATCTTTGAACCAGGACAAAAAGTTCTGTTATTTAACTCTAGGCTCAGGCTATTCCCTGGGAAACTGAAGTCCCGGTGGAGAGGACCATATGTGATTACAAGTGTATCGCCATATGATTATGTGGAGCTTCAAGATATTGATTCTGATAAGAATTTCATTGTTAATGGACAGAGAATCAAGCACTATCTTGGAGGCAATGTTGAGTAAGAGTGCTCAAGGCTGAGGCTAGATTAAAAACTCAGCAAAGTCCAGCTAAAGACAATAAAGAAGCGCTTGCTGGGAGGCAACCCAGCCATGGGGCATCACTTCCTCTAAGCATTTTGCCCTATTCTTGATTTTATTTGTTTATATAAAGTTCATTGATACTAAGGTAAAGAGTCAATTGTATAAGTTTACAGGATTACAGAAGGATTCTTCACACAAAACAGAGAAAAAGAGCTCACTGGCAAGAAAACGCTAGTAAAAGTCTGTTTTGGGCGTTCAATGCCCAAAATAAGCATCCACTGGGCATTAGAACGCCAGTAAGGATAGCCATCTGGGCGTTAAACGCCAGAAAGAAGCTCCTTCTGGGCATTTAACGCCAGATTTACAGCGTCCTGGGCGTTCAGAAAAATGCCCAGTGACAAAGGAGTTCCTGGCGTTCAACGCCAGAAAGAAGCAACAGCTGGGTGTTGAACGCCCAGGAGAAGCAGCATTTGGGCGTTGAACGCCCAAAACATGCAGCGTTTGGGCGTTCAAACGCCAGAATGGTGGGGAGGAGGTAAATTCGTTTTTTCTTCATATTTTTCATTTTAATCTTAATTTTCATGTTTCAATTCATGATTTCTTGCATAAACATGTTACAAACCCTGATTTCTAAAATCCCTAATTTCTAAAAAACCTACTAAAAAAATAAAAATATATCAAATGTATCTCAATCCATAAGCACAAATCCTTTTTTTTTCAATCCAATTCAACTCTTTTTCAAATTTTCAAAACAAATCCATCTCTTTTCATTCAAAAATCTTTTCAACTAATCAATATCTTTTTCAAATCTCCATATTATGTTTTTCAAAAATCCAAATTTATCTTTTTCAAATATCTTTCATATCTTTTCAATTTTAAATTACATATTTTCTTATCATACTTATATCTTTTTAAATCATATCTTCTATCTTATCTTTCTCCCTATTTTCGAAAACCCACCCCCCTCCTCGTTCTATATTGTCCACCAGCAACCGTTCTGAAGTCAATATTAGAAGAGCAGTGATGATCCATTGCATTATATTGGAAAAAGAAGTAGAAGTTCATCAACTGATCCCATCTGAATTCTACATACTTGCCAACAAGAACTCCAAGGATGCCAGGTTGGCTTATCCAAGCCTAATCTCTATGCTCTGCAAAGATGCTGGAGTAAAGATGGGAATAACAGAGTATATCTCAGTGGAGCAACCAATCACTAAAATCACAATGAAAAAAAAAACAAATGCAAGATGACCCCATCAAGAGGAGGGCGCAAGAATTCCTACCAGAACTCCCTCAATTTGAATACTGGGAGCATCTTGAGGCATCTGTCACTAAGTTGCAAGAAACCATAGACCAATTGAAGGAAGAACAGCAAAATCAAAACAGCATGCTTTGCAAAATGCTTAGAGAACAAGAGGTGCAAGGGCGTGAATTAAGAGAACTAAAGCGTCAGAAACTATCTCTTGAAGGGCCAAGCACCCCACAGACTAAAGAGGCATCTGCTTCCCAAAGTCAAGTTTGTTGAGTTCTGATCTTAACATTAACCCTGTGATAACTTTTTTTCTATTATTTGAGTTTCCTCTTAGGAGTCATATAATGGTAATTAGTATTTATATTTTGATTTCATCCCCCATTAAGCTATAATTTATTTTTCTCATCATCATTAAACATGAATAAAATAGAAGATTTTCTTTAGAACAAGGAGGCAATAATTTTCGAGTTTTTAATAAAACAAATTCTAATTGTTTACATGTGGTGGCAATGCTTTCTGCCTTCTGAATGAATGCTTGAACAGTGCATATGTCTTTGGAATTTGATGTTCTTGAATGTTAAATATGTTGGCTCTTGAAAGAATGATAAACATGAGACATGTTATTGGTAATCTGAAAAATCATAAAAATGATTCTTGAAGCAAGAAAAAGCAGTGAATACAAAGCTTGCAAAAAAAAAAAAAAAAAAACAAGCAGAAAAAGACAATAACCCTTAAAATCAAAAGGAAATGGTAATAAAAAGGATCCAAGACTTTGAGCATCAGTGGATAGGAGGGCCTAAGGAAATCAAATCTTGGTCTAAGCGGCTAAACCAAGCTGTCCCTAACCATGTGCTTGTGGCGTGAAGGTGTCAAGTGAAAACTTGAGACTGAGCGGTTAAAGTCAAGGTACAAAGCAAAGAAAAGAGTGTGCTTAAGAGCCCTGGACACCTCTAATTGGGGGCTTTAGCAAAGCTGAGTCACAATCTGAAAAGGTTCACCCAATCATGTGTCTGTGGCATTGATGTATCCAGTGGTAATACTGGAAAACAAAGTGCTTAGGGCCACGGCTAAGACTCATAAATGTAGCTGTGTTCAAGAATCAACATATTGAACTAGGAGAATCAATAACACTATCTGAATTTTATGTTCCTATAGATGCCAATCATTCTGAGCTTCAATGGATAAAGTGAGATGCCAAAACTGTTCGGAAGCAAAAAGCTACTAGCCTCGTTCATTTAATTAGAATCTGAGCTTCACTCAAAACTCTGAGATATTATTGTTTCTTGACTCATTTGTGTTCTATATTATTTATCTAGTTGCTTAAGGACAAGCAACAGTTTAAGTTTGGTGTTGTGATGAGCGGATATTTTATACGCTTTTTGGGGTTAATTTCATATAGTTTTTAGTGTGTTTTAGTTAGTTTTTAGTTTATTTTCATTAGTTTCTAGGAAAAATTCATATTTCTGGACTTAATTATGATTTTGTGTATTTTTCTGTAATTTCAGGTAATTTCTGGCTAAAATTGAGGGAGCTGAGCAAAAATCTGATTCAAGCTGAAAAAGGACTGCTGATGCTGTTGGATCCTGACCTCTCTGCACTCGGAATGGAATTTCTGGAGCTACAAGAGTTCAATTGACATGCTTCCAATTGTGTTAGAAAGTAGACATCCAGGGCTTTCCATCAATATATAATAGTCCATACTTTGCTCTAGGATAGATGACGTAAACTGGCGTCCAACGCCAGTTCCATGTTGTAGTCTGGCGTCCAGCGCCAGAAACACGTTACAAGTTGGAGTTCAATGCCAGAAACAGGTTACAGCCTGGCGTTTGTAACAACCCTAGTTTTTGAAAATTAAATAATTAGTTATTTGTGATTTATTTTAAGAAAATTATTTTACTAAAGGTAATTAAATGGAGTTTCATAATAATTGGAGTTTAAATTAATTAGAATTTTTGTATAATCTTTATTAGATATTTGGTATAAATGAAATTATAATTTTGGTAATTGAAAAATAAAAAAAAATTGTATAATTTAATTTAAAGAAATTCTATTTTGAATAAATTATATTATTAACTTGAACTCCTAGAAATTATTTTATTAGAAATGATTAGATTGATATTTATAAATACTTTAAGTTTAAGTCAATTCATATTTATGTACAATTTTTATTATAATTAATGATTTTATAAATTGAAATTAAAGTTTCGGAGATAGAAAAATAATAGAGACTTGTATGATTTAATCTAGAAAATTGATATTTGAATTTAAATTGTACTTTACAAAATATAATTAACTTGTTCATTTTATAATGTAAATTAGAAATAATTAATTGAACTTAGCAATATCTTGATAAATAATGTTCCTAAATATTTTTAATAGAGTATATTTGATTCTAAAATTACTCTACTATTCAATTTTATCAAAATATCTATTCATATCTATCCATATTCTTTTATAAAATCCTAATTTCTAACCCTAATTCCCAAATCAAACTCAGAAACCCTAATTTCCCAAATTGAAAACCCTAAGTTCCTAATGAGAAACCCTAACCTACCTTTTCTTCTCCCTTCAGCCGCACCATACCCCCTTTTCTTCCTAAACCTAACGTAGAAACGGAAACAGAGAGCAAAGAGAGAGGAAAGAGCTGCTGCCGCGCCGCCATGAACGCCGGACTGCCGCACGCAAGGATCCCACGCCACCATCGCCAGCGTCGCCCAGCCTTGCCCGCGCGCAGCCGCCACCATCGCGCCACACCCTATCTGCGTTGCTGTCGCTGATTGGTGGAAGGGAGGAGCAGAGTGCGCACAGAGGAAAAGAAGCCGTTCACCACTGCCAAACCTCCGTCGCCAGTGATTCGCCACCGCTGAAGCTCGTCACTGCTGCCGTGCCACCGCCGCGGAGAGAGGGAGTGACGCGATTAAAGAGAGGAGGAGGAAGGAAACCCGTGCGCCGTCGGAGCTAGTTTCTCCCAGTCGCCGGCGTTGTCTTCGTTTGAATCACCACCAGATCCGCCGCTGCCGAAGCTTCTGGTTGCGCCTCTGCCGTCGGCGATCCTTGTCGTCACGGGAGGTGATCCGGCATCGCGTTCTTGCTGCTTTGAGCCACTAGCACCGCTGCTGCTACCCCAAAATTCTGTTTCTGTTTCTTAGGGTTTGCTATCTCAGCCCCTTAAAGTTACGTTGGTTCTGTTCATGCCGGTGAGGGTCACCGAAGTTGCTATTTTGACTCTGATGTAATTCATCCTTGTCCCTGCTCACGGTTGTCCTCTGTTCTTCCTCTGCTTTTGATTTTCGCAGTTACCTGAATCTCTCCGCCGTCGGTATTGCCGTTGGAGCTGCTGGAAACCAACGTTGGAGCTGCCCTTGATGATTCTGATGCTGCTACATAGGTTCGGAGCTGCTGTGTTGTTGCCGGAGGAAGGGAACTCATCAGAAAAATGTTATTGAGGCTGATGTTTGGTTTGATTGCATTGTTAACGCGACATTGAGGTAGGGGATTTAACGTTTTTAATTTAGAATGCCCACCAAGTTATTTGAATAAGTGCAAATGGATAACAATGGTTTAGAATTTCTTAATTGTCATGAATGACTTGAAATGCATTTGAAATTAGTTAGTTAGTTGTGAACATTTTGAGCTGTGAATGGTGATTCATTTGATAATACTTGTTAAATTGAAATTTGAAGAGTTAACAATTGAAGAGTTGTCGTAATGGTAATTGATGAGCTGAGTTAGATTTGTGTTTCGTTTGGGATTATTGTGATGATGGTTGAGGTTGTGAAATTTGGAGTAAGTTTGATGATGTGTTAGTGCTTCAATTGGATTATTGAATTCAGGTTAAGGCTGCGAATGTCTTTGGGCTTTGTTGTGAGTGTTTGAAGTTGTAATTGATATTGTTTTCTCTGATAATAACTGTGTTTTGAGCATCTCATAAAAAATTCAGAATTTATTGATGAGTATTTTGGGAGAAATGAATTTTTGAAGATTGATGGTTTCTGCAGAAAATTCTGTTTCTTTACTGCAGAAGCACCAATTTCTAACTCACTTAATTTTTAATTCTGGAAAGTATTTGAGCTGAAACCAACGGCATTTTCAAGTTTCCTGTGTCCACAATCTTCATTTTAAATTTCATGTCAATATCCTATTTGACCAAGTAGATATGTTGAAAAGAGTATGGATAACTCACTGGATTTTGGAAACCGAATTCTAAAAGGCCTGGCTGTGTTTCTCACTTCATCACTTTTTCATATGACATGGTATTAATCTGGAATTTGATTCAATAAAAAGCTAAAAGAGCCTTGTTTGAGGTCGTGAATTTTGAATGGCATTGGGTGAAAACTGGATTTTTAAGGAATTTATCAAACTTACTACTTGCTGCTGTTTTTCTGCATTTTCTTAGGAAACAATAACAGAATTTTAAGAGAGATGGTACAAGTTTTTATTGTGACCAAATTACCTCAACACCAAGTTTCTTGGAATACTAGTTTATTGAGTTTAATTTTGAAAGAATCCTATGATAAGTGAAAGTTAGTTACGAATTGATGAGATGAAAGTTGAATTGATGGGTTATGTGGGAATTGTGGGTTATGAACGAACTGTTGGCTATTGTAAATTGTGAATTTTCTGACTGATTTGAGAACCTCTTATTTGGTAGTTGTTGAGGAAAGGGGAAGACTTGTTGAGAAAGAGGGAACCCGTAAGGGGTTGCTAAGTCCGAGTTTTAGGGGAGGTGCTGCCGAAATTTTATAAAATTTGAGGTTTTATTTGAGAAGTTATTTTAGAAGATTTGGATTTGAAAAATGATTATTTAAGTTTTATTTGATTACTTCTAATGAGAGGCTATGTTTTGAAAGGTGTTTAATGAAATTAAAATAAATGATTTTCTTGAGTCTTTTGATAGAGGACTAAACTGAAAAATAGTTTTAAAGTTGGCTTGACTCAAGGTTGCTAAAGCAGAGATTATGAACTGAATTGATGATTGAGATTTTTGCAAACGAATGCTTGAGAAAGTTAAGAAAGGTTTAAGAAAATATGTTAAGGATTCAAAGGGAAAAGAGAATTGGGAACTGATATATGGATTGTTGAGTTTTAGAAAGGAAAATGAAAAGTGGTAAAATACGGGAAGTACCCACGAACTGAATGATCATTGATCTCGGGGAAAACCTATAGATTGTTATTTGTTTTATATGCGGGAAAAACCCACAGACTGATAATCATTGATTACGGGAATAACCCATGAATTGTTCTATGTTGATCTCGGGTATAGCCCATGAACTGAAGATCAATGTTTGCTGTGTATTGATCTCGGGTATAACCCACGAACTGAAGATCGCTATGTTATTGTGTATTGATCTCGGGTATAACCGACGAACTGAAGATCTCTGTTTTGTTTGTGAAATGATCTCGGGGACGCCCACGAACTGAGGATCACTGTTTCCCCTTGTGCGTATATTATGGGGTCGGGCTTTGCGCCGACTGCCGGTAGTCACGAAGGAGCGGTATTCTTACCACCGACACATATGCACAAAGGACACAAAGGGAAGCCATAGCTGGGACTTGTTCCTAGGTAATGTCGGGCTGCAGGGTGTAAACCGACACGTGAGCTCATGGCCTGCTTAGGACAGACATGCATCATATTGGTTGTGCATTTGCTTTTGGTTGTGTTTGCTTGTATTACTTCTTTGCGATTGTGTTTTCTTTCATAGAATTCCCTCGCCTTTGTAGCTTTAGTTTTTATTTTATGCAGAGGGATAGGAGTTGTACCTGAAATTTATTTAAATTCTTTTGTATAATATTACTATTATTAATAATTATGTGATTATTATTACTTGGTGATGTTTGCTATATGATTTTAATTAATAAAAACAAAAATTTCTGGTATTTTTACTAAAATTGAATCGCAATATCGAACTAAAGGCTTAATAGTAAATAGTTAATAAGGAAAACAGGTCAGTAACGCCTTACTTTTGGTACAATTATGACGTATTGGAAGTTGGGTCGTTACAGTGTTGAATGCCCAAAACAGCCCACGCACGTGAGAAGCTTTAGTCTCAGTCCCAACACACACCAAGTGGGCCCCAGAAGTAGATTTCTGCACTATCTATCATAGTTTACTCATTTTCTGTAAACCTAGGTTACTAGTTTAATATTTAAACAACTTTTAGAGATTTATTTTGTATCTCATGACATTTTTAGATCTGAATTTTGTACTCTTTGACAGCATGAGTTTCTAAACTCCATTGTTGGGGGTGAGGAGCTCTGCTGTGTCTCGATGAATTAATGCAAGTGTTTCTGTTTTCTATTCAAACATGCGTGTTCCTATCTAAGATATCCATTCGCACTTCAACATGAATGTGATGAACATGACAATCATCATTATTCACCCACGAACGCGTGCCTAAAAACCACTCCCGTTCACCGTATAATGAATGAATATCTCTTGGATCTCTTAATCAGAATCTTCGTGGTATAAGCTAGATTGATAGCAGCATTCAAGAGAATCCGGAAAGTCTAAACCTTGTCTGTGGTATTCTGAGTAGGATTCAGGGATTGAATGACTGTGATGAGCTTCAAACTCACGAGTGCTGGGCGTAGTGACAGACGCAAAAGGATAGTAAATCTTATTCCGGTACGATTGAGAACCTGCAGATGATTAGCCGTGTGGTGACAGTGCACCTGGACCCTTTTCACTGAAAGGATGGATGGTAGCCATTGACAACGGTGATCCACCAACACACAGCTTGCCATAGGAGGACTTGCGTGCGTGAATCAGAAAACAGAGGAAAGCAGAATTTCAGAAGACAAAACATCTCCAAAACTCCAACATATTCTCCATCATTGCACAATAAGTATTTATATTTATGCCCTCTCATTTTTTTTACAATTGAACTTGAAAAACACTGTTGTTGGCATCCCGACTAAGAATAATAAGATAACCATAGCTTGCTTCAAAACAACAATCTCCGTGGGATTCGACCCTTACTCACGTAAGGTATTACTTGGACGACCCAGTGCACTTGCTAGTTAGTTGTGCGAAGTTGTAAGAGAGTAATGTGAACATTGACATTACAATTTCGTGCACCAGATAGTGGGGAGATGAGGTGGAATATCTGGAAAGTAAGCTGAGATTACTTTATCCCCTGGAGAGAAGTCCTCTGTAGGGATCTTCTTGTTCCTCCACCTCCTTGGTGCCTTCTTCTTTGTCCCTTTTGATGTTGCGTTGCTCTTTGTGACCTCCTCTTCTAAGGGAATTTTGTTACTGGTCTCATATGACTCTGGTGGTTTAGGTTCCTCCTTATTTTCCTTGAGCTGTGACAGCTACTGATTGCCTTGTTCTTCAACCAAGTGGTTTCCCAGAGGTGTTGGTTGTGCTTCAGTGCTTGCCTCCTCCCTCAGTATCTCATTATGATCTGTTTCTTGTGAGAGTTTGAAGACATTGAATCAGAGTTGTTCATCATGGATCCTCAAAATTAGCTCCCTTCGCTCCACATCTATGAGTGCTCTGGCTGTAGCTAAGAACAGTCTTCCCAATATGATTGGGTGAGTGTGACTTTCTTCCATGTCCAAGATGACAAAGTCTGTGGGAAAGAAGTATTTTCCCACCTTCACCAGCACATTTTCAACCACTCCTACTACTTGTTTTTGAGTTTTGTCAGCCAGCCAAATAACTACATCTGTGGGTATTATCTCGTTGATCTGCAGCCTTTTCATAAGGGATAAAGGCATTAAGTTAATGCTTGCTCCCAAATCGCAGAGTGCTTTATCAAACATTGTTTCTCCTATGGCACAGGGGATGTGAAAACTCCCTGGGTCCTTCCTTTTTATAGGCAACTCTGGTTGAATGAGAGCACTGCACTCCTTATTCATCACTATTGTTTGTCCTCCTTTGAGTGAGCTTTTCCTGGTCAGCAGCTCCTTCATATACTTAATATATGAGGGCATTTGTTAGAGGGCCTTGATGAATGGCATGTTTACATGGAGGGATGTAAACAGGTCAAGAAACCTTGAGTATATTCTCTTTTCTATAGCACCATTGAGTAATTGGGGAAAAGGTGCATAGAGTTTCAGCAGCTCCTTCTGTGTCAGCTCTTTTTGTGAAATTTTGGGTTCTTGGTGATCCTTTTCCTGTTTCTCTGCTGATGTCTCTCCAAGTTATTCTAATGGCTTGTTTTGCTTTTCCTCAGTCTCCTTATTACTTATAGTAACCATCTTGCAATCTTCCCATCTGACTTTCTTTGCTTCACCTCTCAGATTTTTCTCTGTGTTACTTGGGAAGCTATCAGTAGGTTTGGGAATCTTTTCAGATAAGTATCCCACTTGAAATTCCAGCCTCTTGATGGTGTCTCCCTGGTTCTTGATACTAGCTCGCACCTCCTCTTTGAATACCTTATTATCTTGAATCTCTTTGCATATGTCCTCAAGCAGAGTCTCAATTTTGGAGAGTCTATCTTCAGATGATGGTGAGTTGAGAGTGGATGGGTGATTTGGGTCCTTTTGGTTATGGTATGGATGTGGAGAGGTGTTGTTAGGGTGGTGTTGATATGATCTCTGTGTGGAATGTTGGTGAGCTGCATGGTTGTTGGGGTTGTGATGTCTCTGATCTTGGCTTTGATCTTGTTGATTTCCCCACCCAAAGTTTGGGTGATTCCTCCAACCAGGGTTGTACATTTTGGAGTAAGGATCATGGGTCTGCCTGGGTGAGTTTCCAATGTAGTTGGCTTGTTCTTGCTCCTCCTCTGCCTCAGCATTCGCTCCCTCTTGGGTTGCTGATGAGGTGGTGATTGCTGCCACTTGGTTCCTCTCCATCTTCTTGGTGAGGTCAGCCAGATGCTTGGTAATAAGCTTGTTTTGGGACAGCAGTGCATCCACATTGTTTAGCTCCACTACTCCTCTAGTGTTGCCTCTTTCAGAAGCATAGAAGTAGTCATTCTCCGCTACTGTCTCAATGACATCTATGGCTTCTTCAATGGTCTTTTTCTTGTTCAGAGATCCCCCGGATGAATGGTCTACTGCCTTCTTTGATTCATAAGAGAGGCCTTCATAGAAAATGTGTAGTTGCACCCATTCATTGAACATATCTGGTGGACACCTTCTTGTCAGGTCCTTAAACCTCTCCATGCTTCATATAGAGTCTCACCATCCTGAAAGGGAACATAAGTAGTCTATAGGTGTCAGGATGAATACCATTAGACTTCACAGTATCACATATCCTCAAGAAGGTGGTTAGATGTTGATTGGGGTCTTCTTGGACACCTCCTCCGAATGAACAATTGTTCTGAACAAGGGTGATGAGCTGTGGCTTTAGTTCAAAGTTGTTGGCATGTATGGTTGTCCTTTGGATGCTGCTTCCACAGTTTCCTGGGTTTGGGTTGATGTAAGAACCCAAAACTCTTCTCTCTTGTCCAGCTTGATGCGCTAGACCTTCTCTGCCATGGTTGTGAGCCTCTTCTTCATGATGGTTCTCCATGTTTTCATCCATGTCCGGTTCAAAGTACTCCTCCTCTTCCTCAGCACCAACTACTCTCTTTCCTCTTGCTTCCCTCCTTAATCTAAGGAAGGTCCTCTCAGGTTTAGAATCAAAGGTAGTCAAAGCCCCGCTTCTTCTCCCTGTCATACAACCAACAAGGCACAAGCAAGGAAATAGATGCAGAAAGTACTCTTGTTAAAATTGCTGTTAGTGTGAGTGATGCAATATATCAAATAGTTAGTGGGTTAGTGAACTGAATGGTAAATAACTAAGAAAAAGGAGTAGGGGGAAGGGAGGAAAATAACTAAAACTAAAAGTAATTAACTCAAACAGAAATTTAAATCAAACAAAAGAAAAATGCTCAATCTAGTTATCCTCCAATTTAGTCATTGTTGATACAAAATCAATCCCCGGCAACGGTGCCCTAAACTTGATAGCACGGAAACTTGTCTCTCAACAATTTTCCTTCGGCAAGTATACCGAATTGTCGTCAAGTAAAAACTCACAATAGAGTGAGGTCGAATCCCACAGGGATTGATTGGTAAATCAAGCAATAAAGTGCATCAAAGTTCTAATCCACATCATGAGACATGCATCATCCAATTTGTCATCTAATTCATACAAAATTCTCATGAAATCATATAAAGTGCACAATGTATGCTTAAATCAAGATGTAAGTGAAATTCTGTCCAAAACTTGCTTATTTCCTAAGAAAATGCATGAAACTACCCTAAAACAGTAAAGAAAAGGTCAGTGAAACTGGCCAAAATGCCCTGGCATCAAGAAGTGACCATCCTCTATTGTTGATCTTAATGTTGATTTCAATGTGCTCGTTCCTCCATAATTGGAACCGAACTTCTGGAATGATCTCTCTCTCACTCACCCAACCGTAGAATTGTTTTTGGTTGAATGCGGAGAGGAACCTGTAGTCATTGAAGGAACTTGAGGATCCAGAGGTTGGTTCCATGACTTTTCTTTTCTTTGAGGCTGAGCTTTTTGGTGGTGCCATGAGGTTGAGAGAGTGTGTTTGAGAGTAAAATGGGGGTTGCAGGTTGCAAGAAAGAGCAAAGCAAAATAAGGTTTTGCTCCAACACCAAACTTAGGACTTGATTGTCCCAATCAAGAAAAAAAATGAAAGAAAGGAGGTATGGAAAGAGATGGTAAAAGATGAACAGAGAAAGGAAGGTGAGGGCTGTATGCTCTTCGTGTGTGATTGGGGTTGTTGAAGTGGAATACGAGCTGGTGAAGTGAGGCTTTTATAATTGGTGAATGTTATGGTGGGAAGGGTGGGAAATAAAAAGGGTTAAATGTTTTCCCACTTGGGGAGTGGCGCCTAGCGTGGGAAGAGGCGCCAACTCTTTTCTCACTGTGTCTTCTGCGTGTGTTGAGTTCCAAAGTGTAAGTACACTTTGACTTCCTTGCTTTGTGAGTTATTTACCATGTGGGCCCCATCTTCTCTCCTGAAATAAAACTGAACCCATTAGTTATGACAAAAGAACCCTTTCACATTCCTTCTCATCAAGAGTGAATTGGATTGCAACTGATGGGTGTCCCTTGGGACACGAAACTTAATTCTTTGGCATCTTAATAAATTGGTCTCATCATTGTGTATTTAATGTGTTCATAAGAGTGGAATAACATCAATCTTTTCATTTTCTTTTGATTCCAATTCTTCTGAACTCATTAATCCACATTCATGTTCTTACCCAAAGCTTTAAGTGCTTTCAAATTGGGTGACTTGGGCTACTAGATGATTCTTGGTGGTGGCCACACCAAACTTAGCAATTTAGCTAGTCCTCAGCCCAATCACTCATCATGATTTATGCCTTCATCAAGTTGCAATTCCGAAAAAATATAAAGAAACTCTAGCTACCAAAGTTAAAATAAACTTTTTAATCTGCAATTGTAAACTAATCCTAATATGGTAATGTAAAATAAATGGGAGACTGAAAATTAAACTACCTAACGCAACGAATTTTTAAACTACTTCTAAGAAAAGTAACTAAATTAAAAAGGATAAAGTGTTGGGGTGCTCCCAACTAGCGCTTCTTTATTGTCATTAGCTTGACATTTCTTCATCTTCAGCTGAGCTTGTAGCTCACTCCCTGCTCCTCTAAGGAGCCTCCCAAGTAGTGTTTGAGTTTATGGTCATTGACAGTAAAAGTTCTCTGAGTCTTGTCCTCCATGAGCTCCACATGACCATAGGGAAACACCTTGAGTATGGTGAAAGGTCCTGACAATCTAGACTTCAGATTTCCAGGGAAGAACTTGAGTCTTGAGTTGTAGAGTAACACCTTCTGTCCTTCTGTGAACTCCCTTCTTGCTATCTTTTGGTCATGCCACCTTTTTGTGTTCTCTTTGTAGATTTTTGCATTCTCATATGCTTGATTCCTAAACTCATCCATCTCATTGAGTTGCATTAATCTCTTTTTTCCAGCAGCTTGCTCATCATAGTTTAACATCTTTAGAGCCTAGAATGCTCTATGCTCAAGTTCAACTGGCAAGTGACAAGCCTTGCCATATACCAGTTGGTATAGAGACATCCCAATGGGAGTCTTATAGGCTGTTCTGTAGGCCCATAATGCATCATCCAGCTTCTTAGACCAATCCATTCTTGAGTTTCCAACAGTTTTTTCATGGATTCTTTTTAGCTCTCTGTTGGAAATTTCAGCTTGCCCGTTGGTCTGTGGGTGGTATAGAGTTGCCACTTTGTGCTTTACTCCATATCTGAGAAGGAGTGTCCCGAGTTATTTGTTGCAGAAGTGTGTCCCTCCATCACTAATGAGAGCTATGGGGACTCCAAATTTATTGAAAATGTTTCTTCTCAAGAAGCTTATCACAACCTTGTTGTCATTTGTTGTAGTGGCTATGGCTTCTACCCATCTTGAGACATAATCAACAGCCACCAATATGTAGCTATTAGAGTAGGAGGTTGGGAAGGGTCCCATGAAATTAATCCCCTATACATCAAATAGCTCCAACTCTACTATGAATTATTGTGGCATCTCATTTCTCTTGGTTTGATTACCACCTCTTTGGCATTCATCACACCTTGACACAATTTCCTTGGCATCCTTAAACATTCTTGGCTAGTAAAATCCAGATTGAAGCACTTTTGCTGCTGTCCTTTCTCTACTGAAATGACCTCCATATGCAGATCCATGGCACTGCCATAATACTTCCTGCCCTTCTTCATAGGGTATACACCTTCTTAGGATTCCATCAGCACACTTTTTGAACAAATAATGATCGTCCCAGATGTAGTGTTTGGCATCCTTAATTAGCTTCCTCCTCATGTGCCTATTGATGTTGGTTGGTAGTTCCCCAATAGCCTTGAAGTTGGCTATGTCTGCAAACTAAGGAGCTATTCGAATCATCATCAATTGCTCATCAGGGAAGCTTTCATTGACTGCTACTTGTTGCATCTCTTCTTCTTGTGGGATCCTTTAGAGGTGGTCAGCTACCTTGTTCTCTACTACGCTCCTATCTTTAATCTTAATATCAAATTCTTGGATCAGCAAAATCCACCTTATTAATCTGGGCTTAGATTCTTGTTTGGTAAGCAAGTATTTGAGTGCTGCATGATCAGTGAACACAATTACTTTTGAGCCAATAAGATATGATCTAAACTTGTCAAAAGCAAAACTCCTTTGTTGTTGTCTTGAAGGTTTGGCATCTTCTTCAAGTAAGATCTTACGCATGCACATTGAAGGACTAATCCCTTTAAAATCTACAAGTGTCCAGCCTATGGCATCCTTGTGTTGTCTCAGGACTTGGGTGAGCTCCTCTTCTTGTTCCTTACTCAGACTTGAATTTATGATCACTGGTTGGGTGTTGTTGGCACCTAGATAAGCATATTTCAGGCTGGGGGGTAATGCTTTCAGCTCTAGTTTAGGTGGCTCTTCATCTTTGTTGCTTGTAATGGTTGGCATGATTGAGTTTCCCATGGTTGCTTGTGGTGATCCTCCATCTGGTGCTTGTTCCAGCTCAATGGTTCCTCCACATTATTCTTCTACCAAGACTTCTTCAACTATTTATTTCATGGTGTCTACCAGCATGCATTCTCCTATGGATTCCTTGGGGTAACTCATTGCCTTGAAGACATTGAAGACCATTTTCTCTTCATGCAACCTCAAGACTAGTTCCTCTTTTTGCACATTGATGATGGCTCCAGTAGTAGCTAGGAATGGTCTTCCTAAAATAATTGACGTGTTGGCCTCTTCTTCCATGTCCAGCACAACAAAATCAAGAAGGAAGATGAACTCTCCTACTTTCACTAGCAAGTCTTCCACCATCCCATGTGGAACCTTAAATGTTCTGTCAGCCAATTGGAGTGCCATTCTTGTTGGCTTGGCTTTCTCAATCTTCATCCTTCTCATCATGGTCATGTACATAAGATTTATGCTAGCTCACAAATCACACAAAGCTTTCTCAATGGTGATGTCTCCTATGATGCAGGGAATTTGGAAACTCCCTGGGTCTTTCAGCTTTTGAGGCAGCTTCTTTTGTATGATGGCACTGCATTCTTCAGTCAAGATTATGGTTTCTTTTACTTCCCAGTTCCTCTTTTTGGTTATAAGCTCCTTCAAAAATTTAGCATAGAGTGGCATTTGTTCTAATGCCTTAGCAAATGGTATGTTGATTTGGAGCCTCTTGAAGATCTCTAGGAACTTAGAAAACTGGCCATCCTTCCCATCTTTTCCTAGTCTTTGTGGGTATGGTGCCCTTGGCACATAAGGCTTCAAGACTGGTTTTGGTGGAGTAGGGATTTCTTCTTCATCCTTGTTCTCATGCTTTACTACAACTTCTTCATGCTTGTCTTTGCTTGGGGTTCCATCTTCTACAACTTTCCCACTTCTTAGAGTAATGATTTTGCATTCCCCTCTCGGGTTAGCCATGGTATCACTAGGAAATGTGTGTGTGGGAAGTAGGATTTGCTTGGACAAAATCCCCACTTGTGCTTCTAACTTTGAGATTGCTGCGCCTTGATTTTTCAGATTTGACCTGTATTCCTCTTGATTAGCATCTATCCTTCTGTCAGTTTGTGCTTGTCTATCCATGAGGGTGGAGACTGCTCCTGTAATTTGTGAGGATAGCTGTGCTATTGCAGCTTCTATTCTCTCAAAGTTGCTCTTGGTCTCACATGGTTGCATAGTTGAGGATGGTGTATCTTGATTGAGGTTGTTGTGTGTGGGTTGGTTACTATGGTATGATGTGTTTTGTGAGTTGTGGTAGGGTCTATGGTTCCCTATTTGATGGTTGGGGTGGTGGTTGAAATGCTGATTTGATGAATAAGGCTTGTTGTGGTCCTGGTTGTGGTTTTGTTGATTTCCCCACCCAAAGTTTGGGTGGTTCTTCCAACCTGGGTTATATGTCTTAGAGTGTGGGTCATATGGTGGTCTGGATGAATTGTTCACATAATTGGCTTGTTTCCAGTCACCTTCAGATTCTTGTGCACTCCCTTCTTGTTGAGGAGTTTGGTCTTGAATGACTGAGGCTTGGATGGCCTCCATCCTTTTGGTTAGAGCTGCTATTTGAGCTACAATTGCTTTGTTCTGAGCTAACAAAGCATCTACATAGTTGAGCTCTAGCACTCCCTTCTTCTGAGTCCTCTTTGAAGCATAGAAATACTCATTTTCAGCTACACTCTCAATGACATCTATAGCCTCTTCAATGGTTTTCTTCTTATTGAGTGAGCCTCCTGCAGAATGGTCCACATCCTTCTTTGCTTCATAGGATAGTCCCTCATAAAAGATGTGTAATTGTACCCATTCATTGAACATTTCTGGTGGGCATCTTCTTGTCAAATCTTTGAATCTCTCCCAGGCCTCGTAGAGTGTTTCTCCATCTTGTTGTCTGAAAGTTTTCACCTCAGCTCTCAGCCTATTGATTCTTTATGGGGGGTAAAATCTTGCAAGGAATCTATTCACAACCTCCTCCCATGTAGTTAGGCTATCCTTGGGGAATGATTCCAACCACTTTGCTGCCTTATATCTAAGTGAGAAAGGGAACAAGAGTAGTTTGTAGATGTCAGGGTGTACCCCGTTGGACTTTACAGTATCACATATCCTCAAGAATGTACTGAGATGTTGATTAGGGTCTTCTTGGGCACTTCCTCTATATGAGCAATTATTCTGAACAAGTGTGATGAGCTGAGGTTTCAGCTCAAAATTATTGGCATGAATTGTTGGCTTGAGGATGCTGCTGCCACAATTTCCTAGGTTTAGGTTGATATAGGAGCCTAAGACTCTCCTTTCTTGCCCATCATGATTTACTGGGCCTCCTCTAGCATTGTGAGCTTCTTCTTCATGGTGGTACTCCATGTTCTCCTCCATGTTTGTTTCAAAATACTCTTCCTCTTCCTCAGCACCAACGACTCCTTTCCCTTTTGCTTCCCTCCTTAATCTAAGGAAGGTCCTCTCAGGTTCAGAATCAAAGGAAGTTGAAGCATCGCTTCTTCTACCTATCATATAACCAACAAGGAAAAAACAAGGGAAGAAAAAGAAAAATTGAATGAAGAAGTTACTCTTGTTAGAGTGGATGTTAGTGTGAGTGGTGCAATTAATCAAACAGTTAGAAGAGTGGAAATATGTAAAAAAAATACTCAAATAAGAACGAAATAAAACTCAAAATAAAGGAAAATAAAAGGTGCTAAATAAAATAAAATAACAAGGAATTTAAATTGCTTAATCTAGCTCTCCAATTGATTTAATCACTGTCAAATTTAAGCCAATCCCCGACAACGGCGCCATAAAACTTAATAACCGGAATTCACATCCCATTCAACATTGGTGAATTAGTCCTTTTGGCAAGTGCACCAAAATTATCGTCAAGTAATAACCCACAGTGGAGTGGGATCGTATCCACAGAGATTGGCAAATTCGAGCAGTTTCAATCAATTGATTGATTAGTCAAGCGGATCAATAGGATTGTAGAGTGCAGAATTGTAAATGACATAAATGTAAATGA
This sequence comes from Arachis ipaensis, assembly GCF_000816755.2. NCBI lineage: Eukaryota > Viridiplantae > Streptophyta > Magnoliopsida > Fabales > Fabaceae > Arachis > Arachis ipaensis. The sequence goes on along the minus strand of NC_029790.2, from coordinate 58,083,556 downwards.
CTAGAATATAAAGAAAAGCAATAAAGTGCAGAAATATAAATGGTAGAAAGTAAAGGGCAGAATCATAAATGACTTGAATGTAAATGGGAATGGGGAATTTCTGAATCTCTCTCAACCTTGGCGTGCCACGCCTTCAAACTCAAGTGGCACGCCATAGTGGATTTCTTGTGTTGGCGTGCCACGCCTTCGAGCTCAAGAGGCATGCCCCTTGCCTTTCTCACTTCTCTTTGCCTCTAGAAACTTGTACTGACGTGCTACGCCCAAGGTCTGGCATGTCACGCCCTTGCTTCATGCTTGACTAGGCTTCTCTAGAAAGTTGAACTAGCGTGGCACGCCCAGGGTCTGGCGTGCCACGCCCCTTTTGTGAGTGAGTGGGTCCTCTGTTTGGCGTGCCACACCACGAGCTCAAGTGGCACGCCCCAATGCTTCTCTCTTGAATGACACTGGCGTGCCACGCCTGGTTGCTCAAGTGGCACGCTTAAATGACGAATAGTGAATGGTGTGCCACGCCTTTGATATCAAGTGGCACGCCCATGTAATTGGCCTCCTTCATCCTCTCTGGAAACTTATACCAGCGTGCCACGCCTAGAGGCTGGCGTGCCACACCCATGATCTTGTCTTGGTTCCAATAGTTGGCGTGCCACGCCTCAGTTTTCAAGTGGCACGCCGTAGTGAAATGCTAAGGTTGGCATGCCACGCCTTCGATACCAAGTGGCACGTCCAGTCCTTGCTTTTGGTCCTTTGTGCATTGGCGTGCCACGCCTGGTTGCTGAAGTGGCACGCCTAGTCTTCAATTGCCTTTAGCCCCTTCTCTGGATTATTGTACCAGTGTGCCATGCCATGCTGCTCAAGTGGCACGCCCATGGATTTGTGAACTCTTCAAGCTTGGCGTGCCACGCCTGGGTTCTCAAGTGGCACGCCCAAGTGACTTCTTGGGGCTGGTGTGCCACGCCTTCGACACCAAGTGGCATGCCATAGTGAAGGTTCTTCTTGGAATAGTGAGTTGGCGTGCCACGCCCCTTTGCTCAAGTGGCACGCCCATAGTAGTTGATGGGTCAGGCATGCCACGCCCAGCTTGGCGTGCCACGCCCCTTTTGTGTCCTCCATTGTAGCTCTTTGGAATTTTGTACTAGCGTACCACGCGCAGTCTCTGGCGTGCCACGCCCACATGCATGCTTGGACTTCTTCTCTGGACTTCAGTACTGCCGTGCCACGCCCAGCTCCTGGTGCGCCACGCCAGTGCATTTTTGTGGCGTTTGCTTCAAGTGGCATGCCAGTTTAACACGCCCAGCTTCTTGTTTGTCTTCCACCCAATTTTTGATGCTTTTCTCACCTGAAATTCAGCACAACTCATCTCAAAGTGGTGTACCATAATATTCATCAAATAATGCATGAATTGTACTGATCAAATGAGATTTATGCTCTTTTATGGTCTTATTTTTGCAAGAAAGAAGGGTAGATGATGCATGTCATCAAGGTACAAAACGAATCTCTAAAAGTAATTTTTATACTCAACTAGTAACCTAGGTTTACAGAAAATGAGTAAGCTAAGATAGATGGTGCAGAAATCCACTTCCGAGGCCCACTTGGTGTGTGTTTGGGCTGAGCACTGAAGCTTTCACGTGCATAGGCTATTCCTGGCGTTGAACTCCAACTTTGCCAGTTTGGGCGTTTAACTCCAACTTTTATGCCAGTTCTGGCGTTTAACGCCAGAAAAGGGTAAGGAGCCGGTGTTTAAACGCCAGTTTGCGCTACCAAATCTCGAGCCAAGTATAAACTATTATATATTGCTGGAAAGCCCAAGATGTCTACTTTCCAACGCAATTAAGAGCGCATCAATGGGACTTGTGTAGCTCGAAAAAATCCATTTCCAGTGAAGGAGGGTCAGAATCCAACAGCATCTGTAGTCCTTTTTCAGCCTCTGAATCAGATTTTTGCTCAGGTCTCTCAATTTCAGCCAGAAAATACCTGAAATTACAGAAAGACACACAAACTCATAGTAAAGTCCAGAAATGTGATTTTTGAATAAAAACTAATAAAATATAATAAAAAGTAACTAAAATATACTAAAAACTACCTAAAAACAATGCCAAAAAGGGTATAAATTATCCGCTCATCAGCTATAGAGGCGTGCGCGTCGTTGCGCTTTTTCAAATTCAGAATTTTGAGATCAAGATCGTGCACGTTGGCCACCAAAGTTTGAGGCAGTGTTGTTGGTCCAACATTACCCATCCACGCGTACGCGTCAGCTACGCGTGCGCGTGGATTGTCAGAATTTCCAATCCACGCATACGCGTATAGCACGTGTGCGCATCGCTACAGATTTTCCAAATCTCCAGAGAGCACATTTTATCACAATGCTAGCCAATGTTCCCTCCAACATAGGCACCAGAAAATTATGCAAAGAAAAAAAGAAACTTAGTCTACCTCCTTCTCAACGTTTGAGGCAACGTTGGTGGTCTAACTTGGCCATCAACGTTGCTTCTTGTTCATCCTTTCCATGCTCCTTCTTCAACATCCTCCCATGATTTTCTTCACCTGTCATCAACCAATACATGCATCAAAGCCTTGCTAAAGTCATGAGAATTCTCATCATTCTCAGTACACAAGTAATTATAGCATAATTCTCATAAAATTGCATCAAATTAACCATGATTGAATGAATCTAGGCATACATGAATTTCTAACCCAATTGCTTACTTATAACTTAAGAAAGTGCATAAAACATATTAAAAACAAAGAAAAAGGCTAGTGAAACTAGCCTAAGATGCCCTGGCATCATGCTCAAGAGTGACAAAACAGCTCTTGAATATACCATTAGAGACTTAAAAGGGATCAGTTCAACCAAGTGTATACATAAGATCTTGCTTGAGGATGATGCTAAACCAGTTGTGCAACCACAGAGGCGACTGAATCCAACCATGAAAGAGGTGGTCCAGAAGGAAGTCATGAAGCTCTAGGAAGCCATAATTATTTACCTTATTTCTGATAGCCCATGGGTAAGTCCAGTACAAGTAGTTCCCAAGAAAGGGGGGATGACATGATTCAGAATGAAAGGAATGAGCTTAAGAACTATCACGTGATTGCGCATGTGTATTGACTACAGGAGGCTCAATAATGCTACAAAGAATGATCACTTCCCCCTACCTTTCATTGATCAGATGCTGCAGAGGCTAGCTGGCCATGCTTTCTATTGCTTCTTAGATGGATACTCTGGCTATAATTAGATTGCAATAGACCCTCAAAACCAAGAGAAGACATCGTTCACTTGTCCCTTTGGAGTATTTGCTTATCGGAGGATGCCGTTTGGACTTTGTAATGCCCCAACAACATTTCAGAGGTGTATGCTCTCTATTTTCTCAGACATGGTTGAAAAGTTCATTGAGGTATTCATGGATGATTTCTCTGTTTTTGGTAATTCTTTTAATTCTTGCCTTAAGCATCTATCCTTGGTCTTGAAATAGTGTCGAGAAACAAACCTTATTTTAAACTGGGAAAAATGTCACTTTATGGTAACTGAGGGAATTGTTCTTGGTCATCGAATTTTAGAAAAAGGAATAGAGGTGGACAAAGAAAAGGTGGAAGTAATTGAAAAATTACCACCAGCCACTAATTTTAAGGCAATAAGAAGTTTCTTAGGACATGCAAAATTTTACAGGAGGTTTATAAAAGATTTTTTTGAGATTGCTAAACCTCTAAGCAACCTTTTGGTTGCTGACACTCCTTTTGTTTTTGACAAAGAAAGCCTACATGCCTTTGAAACTTTAAAAGCAAAGCTTGTTTCTGCACCCATCATTGCCCTTTTGAACTGGAAATTGCCATTTGAGCTAATGTGTGATGCCAGTGATTATGCTATATGAGCTGTCTTGGGACAGAGGCAACACAAGCTTATGCACGTCATTTCTTATGCCAGTCGTGTTTGGAATGACTTGCAAAAGAGTTACACTACTACAGAGAAGGAATTACTGGCTGTTATCTATACAATTGATAAGTTTAGATCTTACTTAATTGGTTCCAAGATTATTTTCTATACTGACCATGCTACTGTTAAGTTCCTTCTAACCAAGCACGATTCGAAACCAAGATTGATTAGGTGGATATTACTTCTTCAGGAGTTTGACATTGAGATTTGAGACAGGAAAGGGTCAGAGAATCAAGTAGCTGATTATCTGTCCAAGATTGAGCCTGAACAAAGGACACCACTCCCCACTACTGTGACTGAGACCTTCCCGGATGAGCAGCTCTTTATGATTCAGAGGGCTTCGTGGTTTGCAGACATTGCAAACTATAAGGCCATGAGGTTCATCCCCAAGGAGTACACTAAGCCACAAGTCAGAAAGCTTTTACATGATGCTAAGTATTATTTGTGGGATGAACCCTACCTTTTCAAGAGATGCTCGGATGGGATGATCAGGCGTTGTATCTCAGATGAGGAAACACAGTAGATCCTCTAGAATTGTCACGGTTCTGAGTATGGAGGCCACTTTGGGGGCAAAACAACAACCACCAAGGTCCTTCATAGTGGGTTCCACTGGCCAACCCTCTTCAGAAATTCACGGGAATTTGTAAGAAACTGTGACAAGTGTCAAAGAGCTGAGAATCTCCCTCACAATCATGAAATGCAATAGCAATGGATTCTAGAGATAGAGTTATTTGACGTGTGAAGGATTGATTTCATGGGACCTTTCGCACCCTCATACTCAAACACATACATCTTGGTGGTAGTGGATTATGTGTCCAAATGGATGGAAGCAATAGTATCACCCACTAATGACACCGTAGACGCGCTAAACTTCTTGCAAAGATACGTCATCAGCAGGTTTGGTGTCTGATAAACCATATTTGTAGGGTTTATCTTATGCTTGATTTAGGAGATTTTATAAACTTTTACCCACATTTATCCAATGAAATAGCATGGTTTTATAACTTCACCTTTAATTGTTCTTAAGAGTGAAAACATGCTTTTGAGGTCTTGAATTAGCTAAATTTAATTCACCTTGATTCCATTAGATGCCTTGATATGTTTGTTAAGTGATTTCAGATTTAGGAGGCAAAGATTGGATCAAGGGAATGAAGGAAAAGCATGTAAAAATGGAGAACTCATGAAGAAATGAAGGAATCGCAAAAGCTGTCAAGCCGACCTCTTCGCACTTAATCGACCATAACATGAGCTACAGAGGTCCAAACGATGCGGTTCTAGTTGCGTTGGAAAGCTAACATCTGGAGCTTCGAAAAGATATAATATTTGACATAGTTTCTACACGTATGGTGATGCGTAAGCTCATTGTACGCGTATGCATCGTTGCTGCCATATGTTCCACTTAAAGCAATACGTGGCCAGCGAATTCTAAAGCCTTGTGGGCCCAATCTAACTCATTTCTAATGCTATTTAACCCAAGGATTGAAGAGGGATGAGACATCTAGTCATTAGTTTAGTTTTATTTTAGTTTTATCATGCTTTTAGTTAGTTTTATAGTGAGAAGCTCTCACTTCTCTCTAGAATTAGGATTAGGTTTTAGATCTAGATCTACTGCTTCTTCTTCTCTCTTAATTTTCCTCTTTCATCTTCAATTGTTCTCTTGTAGATTGTAGAATTCTTCTTCTCTTGTAATTTCTTTGTATTGTTAGTTGTAGTTTATGAACTTTCTTTTGTAGATCTACATTTATTCTTCAATGCAATTGGTAAGTTCTTTGTTATTTCATAATTGTCTTCCTTTTCTATTGTTGATCTCTTGCTATTCTAGTTAGATCTCTCTTTAATTCTTACAATTCATTTTGTTTACTTTTATTGCCTTCTATGTGTTTGTTAAAATTCTTCTTTCATTATGAGTTTACTTTTCTATTGTTTTGCCTTTCTATTGTTAATCTCCTACCTTTGTAGTTGTAGATTCCTTTAATTCTTGTAATTTACTATGCTTTCCTTCTATGCCTTCCTAGTGTTTGATAAAATACTTGGTTGGATTTTAGAGTAGAATTTTATGTTTTTGGCTTGGGAAGGTAACTTAGGAACTCTTGAGTTACTAATGTCCAAGTGATTGACGATTGGGAGCCATTAACTCTAGGTCTCACTAATTGAATTGGTGGAGAACTAGGACTTATGGACTTGGATTGACATAGCTCATTTGACTTTCCTTTATTAGTTAGACGATGACATAGCTCATTTGACTTTCCATTTTTAGCCATTAGTTTACTTTCTTTTCCATTTATATTTCATGCCTCCTATCAAAAACCCCAAAACATAACTCATAACCAATAACAAGACACTTTGTTGCAATTCCTAGGGAGAACGACTCGAGGTTCAATACTTCGGTTTACAAATTTAGGGGTTTGTTTTAGTGACAAACAATCTTTTGTATGAAAGGATTGTTGTTGGTTTAGAAACTATACTTGCAACGAGAATTTATTTTTGAATTCTAGACCACACAAAAGTCCTCTCATCAAAATCGCGCCGTTGCCGGGGAATTACAATGGTGTTGTGTTATTGGTTATTGTATATATGTAAATAGTGTGAATATGTTTGCTTTTGTTAGCTCGTGCTAGTTTTAGGATTTGGTTTTCTTTATTTCTTATTTGAGTTTATTTTCCTTTTCTCTTGCTATCATGAATTCTCACATTGGCTATGAGTTTTGTTCTAACCATGTTATAGGCAATGAGAGCTTCAATGAGGATGTGTATCAAGGATGGGATAATCAAAGGTGGGAGGAGCCATATGCATATGATCAATCTTCATGGCAACAACCTCCACCAATAGAATATGAACAAGAGCCATTCTTTGATGCACACCAATCCAATGGCTATGGTGAATCTCCTTGTGACTTTCAAGAACCACCACCATATGCCTATGAGTCATATCCTCAACATGAACCATACTCACAAGCCTCTTTTCACCAAGCACTTCCATATGACCCTAATCCATATCCATCCTACCAACCACCTTTTGAACCATATGAGCCATACATGGAACCTCCATTCCAACATTACTACTCCCAAGAACCACCTCAATACGCACCACCACTTTACCAAGAAGAACCACTTCCCTATTATGAACCATTTCTCCAAGACAATGAACCCTCCTACCCACTCCAATCCTCAATGGATGAAATCCTTAGCCTTATACTTCAAGGGCAAGGAGAAATGCAAAGGGAGACACTAGAATTTGTGGCTACCATGACCAAGGTAGTAAGCATCTTAGCCTCCCAACACTTGAGCACTCAAAGCACTCCCATGGTCACATGTGGAAAATCAATTGAAAAGCATAGCATGAAGGAGAGATTGGAAACACCGGTGGAGAATGAGGGATGTTATTTTGTGTTAGAATAATTGGAGGAGCCTATGATCATTGAAGATGAGGAAGAAGTGGTCGAAGACTTAGGAGATGCAGAACCTCCTTTGGAACCTAGAGTTGAAGAGAACCTCTCCAAAAAGATTGAATTTGATGTTGAGAAGGAAAGTGCACAACCTCCAAAACAATTTTTGAGTGAATACTTGGAAGGAGTGAAGTGAGAATTGAGTTCCCTTGGTGATGAAGACCATGCATCCAACCATTTTGCTGGTGAATCCTTTGAATTTGAAGAACTTTCTCCCAATGAGATGGAAAGTAATGTGGAGGTAGATTTTTCCCCTCCTCCCATTTATTATTTGAGTGATGGAGAAGAGTTGGATGAAAATGATGAACAAAGGATTGAAAGTGAAGAAGTTTGTGAAGAGGTGGAGACAATCAAGGAAAAACACAAGGGAGTAAAGCTTGCTAGCACATTGGAGATGCCTCTCCCCAAGCCACCACCATCCATTCTTTTATTCAAGTAGGTAAATTCCATATACTTAAGCTTTATTATTCCCCTTAAATATGATTTGCTAGAGACGGATGGTCAACTTAGACATATTTGTAGCTTTAAGAGTAAAAGAGAGATGGCTAGTGGTTAGAAACATTATTCTAGGCTCATTATGGTTGCATGTTCAAAGTTTAATTGCAAGGTTTGGTGTAGAGCTAGATTGTTTGGGTCTAGGAGAATGTTTGGTCACTTTATTGAGAATTCTAAGGTCATGCCACCAAATTGCACTCATGAGGATCAATTAGAAGACGGGTGTGAAAATAAAGTGTGGGATCCTGGATCACAAGACGAGGATCAACTTTGGGAGCCCCAAGCTTGTGAAGAACTCCATCAACACTTGGTGCAACAAATAAGGAATCTTGGGACACAATGGAGAACCAAGCTTTGGTGGATGTTCCAAGATGAATTCAAGCACAAGCCACCTTGAGAGGAGCTCCCCATAAGTCCAACTTAAGGATAATAAACAAAAGTGCTAGGTGGGAGACACCCCACCATGGTAACTTCTTTTCATTTTCTCTTTTTTTCTACATATTAGTAATTAGTTTAAATTCATGTTTTTGGTTGATTTGTTGAGTATAATTGGTAGTTTAGTATGTTAAATAAGATTTTATGGTGTTTTGGTAGCCGTTTGGGGGTTTGGAATGCTTGGATTGGTGCAAAAAAAAAATAGAGCACCATCCGCGCATAGGCGCACTGCGTGCGTACCTGTGCATCAAGCATTTTCACCTATCCGCGCGCGCGCTATGTACGCATATGCGTGGACTGAGAAATTCCACCCCCAAGCCAAAAACCCGAGAGTTGTGCGAATGTTGCACGAGGAAGTTTTGAGTCCGTCTAAAGTGGTGTCTTTTTGTTGTCTGATAGTCACAAGAGTTAGTATCTTTGTACTTGATCTTCAGATAGAATTTACTACAGACTCCTTTAAGCTTTTGAAAATTTTTTGTTAGTTATTTGATCATCTGTTACTGTTCACAAAGCTTATCAACGGCTGCCAAAGCCAGCTAATAAATTTCTCCAAGAGTTGTTGTAGGAATTTTTTTTCGGAGTGTAACCATCATTCTCTGAATTTCTGGTTGGAGTTCTTCTGGAAGTGAGACAAGGAATACTTGTTTGAGGAGCGGATTGCTTTGTCCTCTAAGAGCATAGTACTTAACTGCCATCTTTTTGTAGTTGCATTGTGCCTTTCGCACAAACCAACTCGCGCGTACGCGCACATGACGCGTACGCGTCACTCTCGAAATAAGCCATCGACGCACACGCGCCATGTACGCGTACGCTTCGCGTCCATTGCACCACCATCCGCGCGCGCGCCATGCACGCATACACGCGGATGTCCTTCCTTCAACACATCTCTTTTCTTCCCCTCTTTCCATTTTTTCCTTCTCCTTTCTTCTTCCCTTCTCCCACCCTTCATCCAACACTCCCAAACACCATTGATAACCATTTATTTTAGTTAGTTAATTAGTTAGTTAGTTAGTTGATTAGTTAATTAATTTAATTTTCATTTATTTTTCTTTTTTTCATTGTAAGTGTTGGATTGTTATTCTTGTTTACCATTAATTGCTGCTGAGTATTAAAAAGGGATGTTATATTAACATCATTATGCTTATAACCTTTGTTGGATTCTATTGTTGAGGTTATATTTTGCTACTTGGTTTTGAGTTTTTCATGCTTACCTTTTAAGAATACCAAGTGATGAGAATCTCCTTCGAGCTTGTAACTCTTTTTGAATTGCATGATTTGGCCACAAATTGATTTGAACACTATTCTTCGATTAGGCAATCTCTTGATATTGGATGTTGAGCATTTATCTTAATGCATTGTGCTTCATGATCATATGCATCCATATGCTTTTAGCTTGAATGCTTTCATGCTTTTATTTTCTTAATTTTGCATATATATACATAATACGATTAGTCAAAATAATGAGATTTTTCAAGATTTCTATCTATAGGGCACCAATTGATTTGAGTGAAAACTTTTCATAGAACTTGCTTGAATTATATATATTATGGAACATGATTTTTTAGCTAAGAACACAAGCTTGTGAGATTTGAGCCTAATGGTGTGGTTACATCTTATAACCACTTATTTTGCTTCTTGTGTGCATTATTTTCTTTCTATGATTGTAATCTTTGATTTGTTTGATTCTTTATGTCCATTATTTTGTGTATTCATGCATTTATATGATTGAGGCCATCGTTTTATTTAGCTCACTTACCCAAATAGCCTTACCTTTTATCTTCCATTGTTAGCCGATTTGAGCCTATGCTTAACCCACTTGTTCTTAATTTAGCACATTACAAGTCTAAAGCAAAAAACAATAAATGTCCTTAATTTGGATCTTTGATTAGCTTAGGCTAGCGTGTGTAACATTCAAGTGTGGGAAAACTTGGGACATTAGGTGAATAAAAGGGTAGTCTTGTATTTTTATTGTAAATATTGGGAATTAGGTACATGCTCATGTGTTAATTAAAATGTATAGACCTTATGCATTGATGTTCTTGTATATAGTTTGAAAGAAAGAAAAAAATGATGAAAAAAACAAAAGAAAAAGAAAAAAAAAAACAAAAAAAGAGCATGGAAAAGAAAAGAAAAAAATAGAAAAAGAAAGAAACAAATAAAAAGAAATAAATAAAAAGGAAACAAAATGCCCCAAAGCAAAGTAAAGTTCAATAAAGATCAATGCATATGAGTTGTGAAATGAAAAGAAAATGCATGAGTATGTTAAAAAAGTGAAAAATGGGTAGTTAGGTTAGTTTGAATTGTATAGGAGGTCATAGGTTAGGTGGAAAGTCTAAGCTTATCAAAGATTCAAATTTCAAGCTCACTTGACCAAATATGCATCCTACCTTGACACTAGCCCCATTACAACCAATGAAAAGACCTCATGATAGGTGTATGCATGCATGAAATAAATGTTGATTGTTAGAAGAAAAATAAATCTTGGAAAGCATGATTAGGGGATAATTGAGTGAATCAACCCTAAACACTTGAGCGAATAGAGTGCAAACACATCCGGTGAGGGTTTGATGCTCAATTACATGTTTTCACCTATGATCATCATTCTTCATGCAAGTTTATAAAAATACTTAATAGCTCAATTCGATTGTGGTTTGGCATGGTTGTTAATACCTTTGGCCCTTGTGCTTATATGTATCCTTGGAAATTGATTTATTTTGACTAAGCAATTTCATTCATGTAGATAGTTGCATATAGGTAGGGTGCATTTAGTTAGATTTCATTGAATAAATGTTGATACCCTTAGTTCTCTCTTGGTTTAAGCTTAAGGACATGCTTGGTTTAAGTGTGGGGAGGTTGATAAACCACATTTGTAGGGTTTATCTTATGCTTGATTTAGGAGATTTTATATCCTTTTACCCACATTTATCCAATGAAATAGCATAGTTTTATAACTTATCCTTTAATTGTGCTTAAGAGTGAAAACATGCTTTTGAGGTCTTAAAATAGCTAAATTTAATTCACCTTGATTCCATTAGATGCCTTGATATGTTTGTTAAGTGATTTTAGATTTAGGAGGCAAAGATTGGATCAAGGGAATGAAGGAAAAGCATGTAAAAATGGAGAACTCATGAAGAAATGAAGGAATCGCAAAAGCTGTCAAGCCGACCACTTCGCACTTAATTGACCATAACTTGAGCTACAGAGGTCCAAATGATGCAGTTCTAGTTGCGTTTGAAAGCTAACATCCGAGACTTCAAAATGATATAAGATTTTCCATAGTTGCTACACTTATGGTGACACGTATGCGCATTGTACGTGCACACCTCGTTGCTGCCATATGATCCACTTAAAATAATACGTGGCCAGCGAATTCTAAAGCCTTGTGGGCCCAATCCAACTCATTTCTAGTGCTATTTAACCCAATGATTAAAGAGGGATGAGACACCTAGTCATTAGTTTAGTTTTATTTTAGTTTTATCATGCTTTTAGTTAGTTTTAGAGAGAGAAGCTCTCACTTCTCTCTAGAATTAGGATTAGGTTTTAGATCTAGATCTACTTCTTCTTCTTCTCTCTTAATTTTCCTCTTTCATCTTCAATTGTTCTCTTGTAGATTGTAGAATTCTTCTTCTCTTGTAATTTATTTGTATTGTTAGTTGTAGTTTATGAACTTTCTTTTGTAGATCTACATTTCTTCTTCAATGCAATTGGTAAGTTCTTTGTTATTTCATAATTGTCTTCCTTTTCTATTGTTGATCTCTTGCTATTCTAGTTAGATCTCTCTTTAATTCTTACAACTCATGTTGTTTACTTTTATTGCCTTCTATATATTTGTTAAAATGCTTCTTTCATTATGAGTTTACTTTTCTATTGTTTTGCCTTTCTATTGTTAATCTCTTACCTTTGTAGTTGTAGATTCCTTTAATTCTTGCAATTTACTATGCTTTCCTTCTATGACTTCCAAGTGTTTGATAAAATGCTTGGTTGGATTTTAGAGTAGAATTTTATGTTCTTGGCTTGGGAAGGTAACTTAGGAACTCTTGAGTTACTAATGTCCAAGTGATTGACGATTGGGAGCTATTTACTCTAGATCTCACTAATTGAATTGGTGGAGAACTAGGACTTATGGACTTGGATTGACATAGCTCATTTGACTTTCCTTTATTAGTTAGAGGATGACATAGCTCATTTGACTTTCCTTTTTTAGCCATTAGTTTTCTTTCTTTGCCATTTATATTTCATGCCTCTTATCAAAAACCCTAAAACATACCTCATAATGGGCTTTTAACGCCACCATTCAGAGAAAAAGAAAAAAGAAAAAAAGGGTTTGGCGTTTAACGCCAGTAGTGGCGTTTCACGCCACAAGGGGGTAGATCCTTTCCCATTTGGGCGTTGAATGCCGAAGGTTGCATTTAGCGCCACCAAGGGGCTCAATTCTATACCATACCTCACTATATCCTACTTATATCTTTTTATATAACATCTTTTTAATTGTCTCTCCTCTATCCTCCCTCACTACTTATCCTTATTTTCACACCATATCTTCCTATATCTTACTCATATCTTTTCAAATCTGTAGATGATTGACAAGCACAAGAATGAGCATCCAAAGTTCAAAACTTGGCACCCCATGGTCTAAGGAAAGACCCTACAGTTTGGAGGAGAGAGTGAGAGAGGTACTTCAGCTGCCCCCATCCAACGATGACCCTTACTCCTATAATGGGAGAGTCAGAGCTGATTAGAGGTTGGATCAAGTCCTCAAGGATATATGCTTACCCGGAGCGCAGTGGAGGAAGGATGGCAAGGGTTAGCTATACCAACTGAGAAGGAATGATCTGAAGCTGGTTGTTAGAGGATGGCTGGAGTTTATTCAACGTTCCATCCTCCTCACTAGTAACTGGTCCAAGCTCACTATAGCCCGAGCCATGATAATTCACTGCATTATGCTTGGCAATGAGGTGGAAGTTCATCAAGTGATCCCTCTGGAGATATACAACATCGCAGTAAAGACTTCCACCCTTTCTAGATTAGCCTTTCCTCATCTCATCTCCCGCTTATGTGAAGCTTCCAATGTCCAGTGGACAAACCAATCACTAAGAAGGATATGGAGTACACTCGGGAACTTGGACAAGCACCACCTTAGGAGTCGGTTCCCTCTCCTCAGAAGGAGAGGCCTAAACTACCTCAGGGACAAGATCTTTCTCCGTGCGAGTATTGGACTCAGCTGGTAGTATCCATCGGGCAACTGATATCTACTATAGATCAGCTAAAACAGGAGCATAAGAGCCAGTCTACCATCCACTATAAGCTAACAAAGGAGCAACAGAAATAAGGACTTGAGTTGGAAGAGCTTAAGCGCTGGAGTGGATCCACCGGAGGAAGCAGCAACCACCAGGACTAAGGTGGTTGAGTTCCGTTACCTAATGCCTATACTTCTATCCTATTTGCTGTTATTTACTTCTTTGAGTCATTTACCTTATGCTTGTTAGAGTCTCTTGTTGCTTCCCAATTATGTTATTTATTTAGTTATTCTATGCGTATTTTGAAAGATGTCTAGTGTATTACTGATGCCAAGGCATCTTGGCTAGTTTCACAAGCCATTTTTAGTTTGTTTTAGAGTAGTTTCATGCATTTCTTAAGCAATAAGTAAGTATTAGGATGAGAAATTTATGCTTATCTTGATTCAATCAAACATTGTTAATTTTGTGCATTTACATGAGATTTATGCCATAATTACTTGTGTGCTAAGAATGAGGCAAATTCTTGTGACTATAGCAAAGCTTTGATGTATTTGTTTGGTTGATGATAGGTGAAAAGGAAGCTAAGAAAAGGAAAGGCAAAGAGGCAATATGAAGGCCATGAAAGGAGGCAAAGGGAAGCAACGTTGTAGCCAAAGTTGGTGCTCCAACATTGCTGGAAACGTCACTCCCCATAGCCTGAAGGGGTGTACTTCCAACAAGAATAACTTGAGCTACAGAGCTCCAAATGAGGTGATTCTAAAAGCATTGGAAAGTAGGAATCAAGAGATTTCCAAGCATATACGTCACTACATGGTAGACACTAAAATTAAGGGAGAAAACTGTCCCGAAAAGTGCATAAACAAACATGGCACCAACCTGTAGTAAGGCCAGATGACCTCTGCACCTTCGACGGAGAATAACTCGAGCTGTGGAGCTCCAAATGATGCACTTTTAACGGCATTGGAAAGTAGACTATCAGGGCTTTCCATCAATATATAATAGTATGGGGTGGACAGCACGTCTGAGCTTCCAAATCTGGCAATGTTCCCGACGTTGGTGTAAACGTTGGAGGTCCAACGTTGCCTCCAACGTTGCACTCCGATGCCAGCGACCCTGTCCCCTTCAAAGGAGCATAACTTGAATTGCAGATGTTCAATTGAGGTGATTCCTGTTGGGTTGGAAAGCTGACACTCTGATCTTTCCAACCATATATAATAGTTTATAGTGAGCATGAAATTTCCAACGTTGACAAGAGGACAAAGTAACGTCCCAAGGCTTGATGTGCAACATTCAGTTTGGAATTTGAAAATTTAGCATCCAGGCGGACCCGTCAGTGATGCGCACGCGTGGAAGTGCGAACGTTGGAGGTCCAAGGTTACCTCAAACGCTGCCTCCAATGTCTGCGATAAAATTTTAGAAATGGGAGTTGGAAATTTTGCATCGACGCATACGCGCCAATGACGCGTACGCGTGAACATACTTTTTCAGCCCAACCACGCGCACGCGTAAACGTAGGTCACGCGTACGCGTGAATAGCAGAACGTTGGCCCTCCAGCATTGAGTCAAACGTCAATGACAGCAAACCAGAAACCATTTTTCAAAGGACGTTTGGCTCAATGTTTGACCTCAAACATGATCGACAACGTTAAAGCCAATTCAATTCCAAATTGCACCTATACAGAATATGAAAGTTAGTTGCCAATGCTCAACACTAAGAATCATTCCTCATTTCTTCAATCAAGGCCAAAACCCACATTCAAATACTTGATCCAATTGAAGATGAGAAGAGGGTTATAAATAGAAGAATTGTTGAAGATTGAAGGAGCTCTCGGGAGGCCCTGAAGGGGCTCTGGGGGTTCAGACCCTGATTTTTCATTTTCCTCTACAATTTTTCCTTTAGTTTGATGTATTTTCTTTTTCTGCAATTTTTCCTTTTGTACTTCTTTAATTTTCTGCATTTTCTTTTTCTATAAAATTGAATTGAGCCATGAACAACTAACCCCTTTTCATTGGGTTAGGGAGCTCTATTGTAATTCAATAGATCAATAGTAGTTTTCATCTTCTTCCTCTTTCTTTTCTCTTGATTTTTGTTAGAAAGCTTTCGGTCTTAACTTAATTGGATAGTTGTCTTGAGAGAGAAGCTATCCATAATTGTAATTCTTCGGAGCCTTGAGAGAGGAATGAAAAATTCATGCTAGAAATGCTTTCTCACATTGGATTAGATTGGGGTTTGGATGGATATAGTGACATGTAATCCTACCAATAATTTGATCTATGAATTTGTGTGGTATAGTCAGTGACCGAACTTCAACTCTTCCCATGAGCAATTAAATCAAGACATTGGGCAATTGTTCATGCTTAGAAAGATTGGTGAGCCAAGACATTGGGATCCGATCATTACCCATTCTATTTACTTCCTATTCTTTAACTTCATGCTAATTCCCCATTCCCATTTAATTTCTTGCAACTTAATCTTCTGCACTTTAATTCCCTGCAATTTAATTTTCTGTTTCTTTAATTTCTTACAATTTAAGTTTCCTGCCAATTTTATTCTCTGCAATCCCAATTTCGCTTCCGATTCTGCTCAACTAGTATTATTCTCCAATTAACGTTGATCAACCAACCAATCCCTGTGGGATTCGACCTCACTCTTTTGTGAGTTTTTACTTGACGACAATCTGGTGCACTTGCCGGAAGGAAATTTGTTGAGATGCAAATTCCTGCGTATCAAGTTTATGGCGCCGTTGCCGGGGATTGGTTTTGTATTGAAAATTATTAAATTGGAGGATAACTAGATTTAGCAATTTTTCTTTTCTTTTGTTAATAGTTTTTGTTTCAATTTGATTATTGCTGATTTCTACAATTTTAGTCGGTTTTCTTTGTTCATTCACTTGTTAGCACACTAACCACTAGCTGTTTGTGATATTGCCTCACTATGAAAATTCCAATGTCTTTTTTGGTGATTATTGTTTGAGACAGAGCCTTTTGCAAGAAAGAAAGGAGCATCCAATGTCTTTTGGTGACTATTGTTTGAGATAGGGCATCTTGCAAGAAAGAAGAAAGCATCGATCATATTCTGGTCAATCAAAATTCATGAGAGACTTTCCACCACTACATAATGATTCACATCATTATGCTCATGGTGGATGGAAAAATCAAGAACATGAAATGAGGTACTTCCCAGAGCCACAACATGGTTCATATGATTATGACAACTGCAGATATTTTGACTTGGGAAGGGATTTTAATGTTGCATACCCCATGTATCAAGGACTAACATCCCGTAATTGTCCAACCAATGCACCTCCACAAAATCTCCTAGAAGTTGCAATAGAAGAACTCTCAAAGAGATACCACTTCATTGCCCAACTCAGTGAGTTTTTAGGGTAAAATATAAGAGAGGTGATGGAAGATGTGGAGATCTCAAGGAGAAATCAGGAAGAGCAAATAAGACAATTGGCACAACATTTTATTGAGGAATTAACCAATGTCCTCCCTTGGCTAGGGGAAGAATATCATGCTATCAATCTAAGGAGTGGAGAAGTGCTTAATGAGCGTGAAATTTAGGAATTATTAGAGCAAGTGAAAGAGATCCTTGTACTAAGTGAGCCACCAATTCAAGAAACTCTTGATGAAAAAGATGCTCCAATTGTCCAACAACACCCAAGTTCTGAGATCAAAGATGTGAAGGCAGTAGAAACAAGCACCAAAATGAGGAATGTGACCGAGAAACAAAGAACTATATATATGAAGAGGAGAAGGTCAAAGAACAATCCAACTCCTCATCCAACAAGCAAGTTCACTCAAGCCAATCATAAAAGAAAGCTTGCTGGAAGGGGTCACTCAAAGCAAGGGGCACTAACTGGCTCCTTTTTCCACTTGAGGTTATTCCTCTTAACAAATTGGAAGAAGAGGAAGAAATTCATGACCAAAATGTCAAGCTAATGACCTTAAAAGAGCGCTTGTTGGGAGGCAACCCAACCAAAGGTAGTTTTTTTTCCTAGTTAATTCAATAAAAGAGTTAAGTAGATTCTCTGTATTGCAAGGAGCTAAGTTTGGTGTTCCACACCAAAACAATCCAAGGGTGAATGTGTAATTCTAAGTTTGGTTTTCCACCAAAGATTTCATTAAAAAACACATTGTAATCCTCAGCATGACTAGTCACTAGCTCCAACCAATCAGGGAAACTACTTAACAATAGTTTAATTTCTAGTTCATAGTTTGTTTTTCTAGTTCATAGTTGTTTTCTTAATAAAAGCACATGAGATTTTCTGCATGTATTGAATCTGCTGCATTAGGCAAGGAACTAAGTTTGGTGTTTGCAAACCAAATTAAGTTCAGAAATTCATAAGCATACATGCATGCTAACTATTTTTCAAGTGCTTGGGGAACAAGCAACTTCCAATCATTTTTACAGGAATTTAATCAATCTCTTGGAATGACTATACACCATCATCCAAGGAGACAAAGAAGGATGCAAAAGCTATGGATGATGATGACAAGGAAGAAACAAGAAAATAACAAGAGGTTGTATTGTACTTAACTGTCTCTGATTTGTAGTACTTATATTGGAACTATGATTTAATCCTGTTCTCATGAACATTCATATTCTGCTTATTTCTCTTTATTTACGTTTTGGGGCTGCTAGTCTAAGTGCCTATTTCATTGTCGTCCTACTTGAATTGTATGCTGTGTCCTTGAGCTCAATAAAAGAGTTTATGAGAATTTACTGTCAAAGACAAGAGTGAAATCCAATGTGCAGAATTAAGTCCTAGTGTTGTGGTGGTATTTGTTAGCTAAGTTGGTTCATCAATAAGGTAAAAGGGCTAAGATATCTCTTGAATTATGAGCTTGAAGTGCTTTTTATAAGACTTAAATGAATTAATAAAGATCCTAAAAAGAAAAGAACGAATGAAAAAGAAAGAAAAGAGCAAATGAAGCTAGGCAGCAATAGTTTGAACCTTAAGGCATGTGTCTGTGGTGTTTCTGTGTAAGGATCTGCTTGGATGAGTAAGTTCTTAGGAGTGCTTTATCACCTGATAACTTGGGTTAACTAACCCGGGATTGTCAACTGAAAGTCCACTATCAAGAGCAACCTTGTCTTAAAATATTTAGCAACCCAAAGAGGTGCTGGACACTAAGGTCTAAGGAATGAAAATAACAAACCATGTGCCTGTGGTGTGTATGTGCTGAGGAGAGACTTGGGTAATTAAGTCCTTAGGGATGTTTCAACACCTAGCACCTTGAACCAACTAGTTCGGGAGTGTTGGCTGAAAGCCTATCCTAAAGAGTTGTCTCAACACAGAACACTTAAATATAGAAAGTAATAAGCTCTAAAGAAGAAGAGAAAACAAAAACAGAGAAGTTAAGGATCAAGAATAAAAGTTTCATAGAAGGCAATAGAGTGAGAGTTCAAGAGCATATGAGAGCCTAGAAACCATCATGAACATGAACCTAAGTTGCCATACATGAAACTCCATGAACCAAGGATTTGAATTCTCTGAATAAGGACTTGTATCTCTTGTATTTTCATGTTTTATCACTTGCTTGAGAACAAGCAAGATTTAAGTTTGGTGTTGTGATGCCAGGGCATCTTGGCTAGTTTCACAAGCCATTTTTAGTTTGTTTTAGAGTAGTTTCATGCATTTCTTAGGCAATAAGTAAGTATTTGGATGAGAAATTCATGCTTGTCTTGATTCAATCAACCACTGTTAATTTTGTGCATTTTCATGAGATTTATGCCATAATTACTTGTGTGCTAAGAATGAGGCAAATTCTTCTGACTATAGCAAAGCTTTGATGTATTTGTTTGGCGTAATTCTAAGTTTGGTGTTCCACCAAAGATTTCATTAAAAGCACACTTCAACCCTCAGTATTAGTAGTCACTAGCTCTAACTAATCAGGGAAACTACTTAACAATAGTTTAATTTCTAGTTCATAGTTTGTTTTTCTAGTTCATAGTTGTTTTCTTAATAAAAGCACATGATATTTTCTGCATGTATTGAATCTGCTGCATTAGGCAAGGAACTAAGTTTGGTGTTTGCAAACCAAATTAAGTTCAGAAATTCATAAGCATACATGCATGCTAACTATTTTTCAAGTGCTTGAGGAACAAGCAACTTCCAATCATTTTTACAGGAATTTAATCAATCTCTTGGAATGACTATACACCATCATCCAAGGAGACAAAGAAGGATGCAAAAGATATGGATGATGATGACAAGGAAGAAACAAGAAAAAAACAAGAATTTTTCAAGTGCTTGGGGAACAAGCAACTTCCAATCATTTTTACAGGAATTTAATCAATCTCTTGGAATGACTATACACCATCATCCAAGGAGACAAAGAAGGATGCAAAAGATATGGATGATGATGACAAGGAAGAAACAAGAAAATAACAAGAGGTTGTATTGTACTTAACTGTCTCTGATTTATAGTGCTTATATTGGAACTATGATTTAATCCTGTTCTCATGAACATTCATATTCTGCTTATTTCTCTTTATTTACGTTTTGGGGCTGCTAGTCTAAGTGCCTATTTCATTGTCGTCCTACTTGAATTGTATGCTGTGTCCTTGAGCTCAATAAAAGAGTTTATGAGAATTTACTGTCAAAGACAAGAGTGAAATCCAATGTGCAGAATATGAGCTTGAAGTGCTTTTCATAAGACATAAATGAATTAATAAAGATCCTAAAAAGAAAAGAAAGAATGAAAAAGAAATAAAAGAGCAAATGAAGCTAGGCAGCAATAGTTTGAACCTTAAGGCATGTGTCTGTGGTGTTTCTGTGTAAGGATCTGCTTGGATGAGTAAGTTCTTAGGAGTGCTTTATCACCTGATAACTTGGGTTAACTAACCCGGGATTGTCAACTGAAAGTCCACTATCAAGAGCAACCTTGTCTTAAAATATTTAGCAACCCAAAGAGGTGCTGGACACTAAGGTCTAAGGAATGAAAATAACAAACCATGTGCCTGTGGTGTGTATGTGCTGAAGAGAGACTTGGGTAATTAAGTCCTTAGGGATGTTTCAACACCTAGCACCTTGAACCAACTAGTTCGGGAGTGTTGGCTGAAAGCCTATCCTAAAGAGTTGTCTCAACACAGAACACTTAAATATAGAAAGTAATAAGCTCTAAAGAAGAAGAGAAAACAAAAACAGAGAAGTTAAGGATCAAGAATAAAAGTTTCATAGAAGGCAATAGAGTGAGAGTTCAAGAGCATATGAGAGCCTAGAAACCATCATGAACATGAACCTAAGTTGCCATACATGAAACTCCATGAACCAAGGATTTGAATTCTCTGAATAAGGACTTGTATCTCTTGTATTTTCATGTTTTATCACTTGCTTGAGAACAAGCAAGATTTAAGTTTGGTGTTGTGATGCCAGGGCATCTTGGCTAGTTTCACAAGCCATTTTTAGTTTGTTTTAGAGTAGTTTCATGCATTTCTTAGGCAATAATTAAGTATTTGGATGAGAAATTCATGCTTGTCTTGATTCAATCAACCACTGTTAATTTTGTGCATTTTCATGAGATTTATGCCATAATTACTTGTGTGCTAAGAATGAGGCAAATTCTTCTGACTATAGCAAAGCTTTGATGTATTTGTTTGGTTGATGATAGGTGTAAAGGAATATAAGAAAAGGAAAGACAAAGAGGCAACATGAAGGCCATGAAAGGAGGAAATGGGAAGCAACATTAGAGCCAAAGTTGGTGCTTCAACGTTGCTGGAAACGCCACTCCCCACAGCTTGAAGGAATATACTTCCAACAAGAATAACTTGAGCTACAGAGCTCCAAATGAGGTGATTTCAAAAACATTGGAAAGTAGGAATCAAGAGCTTTCCAAGCATATATGTCACTACATGGTGGACACTAAAATTGAAGGAGAAAACTGCCCCGAAAAGTGCATAAACGAACATAGCACCAACCTGTAGTAAGGCCAGCTGACCTCTGCACATTCGATGGAGTATAACTCGAGGTTTAAAGCTCCAAATGATACGCTTTCAACGGCATTGGAAAGTAGACATTCACGAATTTACATCAATATTTAATAGTATGGGGTGGACAGCACGTTTGAGCTTCTGAATCTTGCAATGTTCCTGACGTTGGTGTAAACGTTGGAGGTCCAATGTTGCCTCCAACGTTGCACTCCGACGCCAACGACCCTGTCCCCTTCAAAGGAGCATAACCTGAGTTGCAGATGTCCAATTGAGGTAATTTCAGTTGGGTTGGAACACTGACATTCAGATCTTTCCAACCACATATAATAGTCTATAGTGGGAATAAAATTTGCAATGTTGACAAGAGGACAAAGTAACGTCCAAGGCTTGATGTGCAACATTCAGTTTAGAATTTGAAAATTTAGCATCCACGCGCATGCGTCAGTAACGCGCACGCGTGGATGTGTGAACATTGGAGGTCCAACGTTACCTCAAATGCTACCTCCAATGTCCGCATTAAAATTTCAAAAATGGGAGTTGGGAATTTTGCAACGACACATACGCGTCATTGTACGCGTTAATGACGCGTACGCGTGAACATACTTTTTCAGCCCAACCACGCGCACGTGTACGGCACGCGCACGCGTGAAATGGAAAATTTGACCATTCACGCGTATGTTGGCCCTCCAAGGTTGAGTCAAACGTCAATGACAGCAAACCAGAAACCATTTTTCAAAGGATGTTTGGATCAACGTTTGCCTTCAAACGTGATCACCAACGTTAAAGCCAATTCAATTCCAAACTACACCTATACAGAATATGAAAGTTTGTTGCCAATGCCCATCACTAAGAATCATTCCTCATTGCTTCAATCAAGGCCAAGGCCCACATCCAAATACTTGATCCAATTGAAAATTGGAAGAGGGTTATAAATAGAAGAATTATTGAAGATTGAAGGAGCTCTCGGGAGGCCCTGAAGGGGCTCTAGGGGTTCAGACCCTGATTTTCATTTTACTCTGCAATTTTTCCTTTAGTTTGATGTACTTTCTTTTTCTGCAATTTTTCCTTTTGTACTTCTTTACTTTTCTGCATTTTCTTTTTTTGTAAAATTGAATTGAGCCATAAACAACTAATCCCATTTCATTGGGTTAGGGAGCTCTATTGTAATTCAATGGATCAATAGTAGTTTTCATCTTCTTCTTCTTTCTTTTCTCTTGATTTTTGTTAGAAAGCTTTCGGTCTTAATTTAATTCGATAGTTATCTTGAGAGAGAAGCTATCCATAATTGGAATTCTTTGGATCCTTGAGAGAGGAAAGGAGAATTCATGCTAGAATTGCTTTCTCATATTGGATTAGATTGGGGTTTGGATGTATATAGTGACATGTAATCCTACCAATATTTGATCTATGAATTTGTGTGTATAGTCAGTGACTAAACTTTAACTCTTCCCATGAGTAATTAAATTAGGACATTGGGCAATTGTTCATGCTTAGAGAGATCGGTGAGCCAAGACATTGGGATCCGATCATCTAAGATTGCCAAGCAATGTCAATGAATGCATTGATTGAGGAAGAGATGAAAATGATTTGATCCGGAGAGTTCAATATCTCCCAAAATCCAATGAATCCCCTTCTCTGATCTTACCCATTCTATTTACTTCCTATTCTTTAACATCATGCTAATTCCCCATTCCCATTTAATTTCTTGCAATTTAAGCTTTTGTACTTTAATTCCCTGCAATTTAATTTTCTTTTTCTTTAATTTCTTGAAATTTAAGTTTTCTGCCAATTTTATTCTCTGCAATCCCAATTTCGCTTCTGATTCCGCTCAACTAGTATAATTCTCCAATTAACATTGATCAACCAACCAATCCCTGTGGAATTTGACCTCAATCTTTTGTGAGTTTTTACTTGACGACAATCCGGTGCACTTATCGGAAGGAAATTTGTTGAGAGGTAAGTTTCCGCGTATCAATTTCTCAATAAGCTTAAATAAAATTCTAAAAGAAAAGAAATAATAAAATGCATGAGATTTTGAGTTATATATGTTGAGTTTTCTAGTTACTTTGATGTGGTAGCACTATCTCAATTTCTAAATATATGAATTAACTGTGCATGTTTGATTTTGGTGTTGAGAATTGGTAGCACAAATCCCCACGCTTCGTACAACTGAACCATCAAGTGCACTGGGTCATCTAAGTAATACCTGAGCGAGTCAGGGTCGATCCCACGAGGATTGTGGCTTGAACCAAGCTATGGTTGTCTTGCAGGTCTTAGTCAGGTGGAATCAGAAGGAGTTGTATTATGTAAACCTTGAATGATTATGTGTCATAAATGTTGAAAAGGGTAAAACTAATTGGATTATCTATTAGGAATTTTATGATGAAAGAGAAAAACACAAAAAAGACTCAAAATTTAAAATTTTTAGATGTAGAACCCCTTTATTTTCGAAAATTTGGAGGGAAACACCAAGGGACACCAAACTTAAAAATTTTAAGATCAAAACACATGCAAGACTCAAGAACACCTTGAAGACTCACAAGAACACAAAGAAAAAAATTTAAAGACTCAAAGAACACAAGAACAAAACAAGAACACTAAACTTAAAATTTTTAGAAAACCCAAAATACAATTTTCGAGAAACACAAAGAAAGACACAAGAAAACACTAAAATTAAAAACTTAACACAAGATTAAACCAAAGAACAATTATTTTTGAAAATTTTTAGGAAATAGGACTCAAGACCACGAAATTACCAAGAACATAGACACATTCAAAGAACAAAGATTAAACAAAGAAAATAAAAATATTTTTGAAAAACTTTTTGTGATTTTTGAAAATTTTGAAGAAGAAGAAAATAAAAATAAAAGACTCAAATCAAAATTATACTCTTGCAAAAATCAGAAACTCAATGATGAGCGGATAATTTATACGCTTTTTGGCATTGTTTTTAGTATGTTTTTAGTATATTTTAGTTAGTTTTTATTATGTTTTTATTAGTTTTTATTCAAAAATCACATTTCTGGACTTTACTATGAATTTGTGTACTTTTCTGTGATTTCAGGTATTTTCTGGCTAATATTGAGGGACCTGAGCAAAAATTTGATTCAGAGGCTGAAAAAGAACTGTAGATGCTATTGGATTCTGACCTCCCTGCACTCGAAGTGGATTTTATGGAGCTACAGAAATCCAATTGTTGCGCTCTCAATTGCGTTAGAAAGTAGACATCCTGGGCTTTCCAGAAATATATAATAGTCCATACTTTGCCTCAGATTTGATGGCCCAAAGCGGCGTTCCAAGTTAGCATAAAAATTTTGGAGTCAAAACGCCAAAACTGGCATAAAAGCTGTAGTTAAACGCCCAAACTAGCACAAAAGTTGGCGTTTAACTCCAAGAAAAGTCTCTACATGTGAAATCTTCAATGCTCAGCCCAAGCACACACCAAGTGGGCCTGGAAGTGGATTCTGCATCATTTACTCATTTCTGTAAACCCTAGGCTAATAGTTTTCTATAAATAGGACCTTTTGCTATTGTATTTACACACCTCATAACACTTTACACGTTTCATATTGTATTCTCTACGGCATGAGTCTCTAAACTCCATGGTTGGGGGTGAGGAGCTCTGCTATGTCTCGATGAATTAATACAATTACTACTGTTTTCTATTCTATCACGCTTGTTTCTATTCTAAGATATTCACTCGCACTTCAACCTGATGAATGTGATGATCCGTGACACTCATCATTATTCTCATCTATGAATGCATGCCTGACAACCACCTCCGTTCTATCTACAATAGCTTGAGTGCATATCTCTTGGGTTTCTAATCTAAGATTAGATCCTTCGTGGTATAGGCTAGAATTATTGGTGGCTATTCCTGAGATCCGGAAAGTCTAAATCTTGTCTGTGGTATTTCGAGTAGGATCTGGGAAGGGATGACTGTGACGAGCTTCAAACTCACGAGTGCTGGGCGTAGTGACAGACGCAAAAGGATCAATGGATCCTATTCCAACATGAGTGAGAACCGACAGATGATTAGCCGTACGGTGACAGCGCATTTGGACCATTTTCACTGAGAGGACGGATGGTAGCCATTGACAACGGTAATCCACCAACATACAACTTGCCATGGAAGGAGCCTTGCGTGTGTGAAGAAGAAGACAGTAGGAAAGCAGAGATTCAGAAGACAGAGCATCTCCAAAACCTCAACCTGTTCTCCATTACTGCATAACAAGTATTTATTTCATGTTCTTTTACTTTTTACAATTAAAACTAAGAATCATCACTGATATCCTGAAATCCCCATGCTTTGTACTGAACCAGCAAGTATATTAGGTCACCCAAGTAATACCTGACCGAGTCAGGGTCGATCCCATGAGGATTGTGGCTTGAAGCAAGCTATGGTTGTCTTGCAGGTCTTAGTCAGGTAGAATCAGAAGGACTTGTATTATGTAAACCTTGAATGATTATATGTCATAAATGTTGAAAAGGGTAAAACAATTCGATTAGCTATTAAGAATAATATGCCGGGAATAGAGTTAAGAGTTGGAGTTGCTTTGTCTTTCTGGATTAACTCTGGTACTACTGCTCTCCTTACTTGTGAGTGATTTCTTCAATGGCAGGCTGTATGTGATTGACACTGGTTTGAGCAACTGCCAATACTCCTCCGGATCTGAACCCCAGGTTTAGTGCACATCCATCTCTACTTGAGGGTGAAGCTCGTACAGTTCATTCTCCTTGATGATCCTACTCAAAATGCCACAAACAAGGTTGAATCTTCCGGATCGGAGGAATGCTGCGCCTTTGGTTCTAGCCTCTACCATAGAGACCCTAATCTCCCCATAAATCGGCTGAACTGATGTCTCGAGAAGTTCCTAACGAAGTCATGGATTAACCGTCTAAGAGAGGTGTAATCAAGCTGGTGGTTCATCATTGTCCGATGAAAGATGCACTTTGAACCCATGTAGAATGTGATAACCTTATGCCGGTTCAATGCATTCATAGTGTTGAAGAACGAAAACACATCTTAGAATTAATCAAACACAGATCGAAGAGAAACCGTAATACTTTTATTAATTAATATTACTCAACAGGGCTCCTCCCCTCAACCTAGGAGGTTTAGAAACTCATACTGATGTGAAAACAATGGTAAAAACGTGTATGGTGTATGACTTATTCGAATGATTATGTAAAATACACTTTAAATACTAAACAGATGACTAGTAATTGTAAAATAGTCTATTTAGTGCTAAAATCCACTTTTGGGGCCCACTTGGTGAGTGTTTGGGCTGAGCTTTGATGAGATCTATGTGCTATGAGGCTCCTTGGGCGTGGAATGCCAGCTGGGGGTCCTCTCTGGGACTTTGGACACTGGGCTCTGCTCTTTGGGCGCTGGACGCCTGGAAGGGGGCAGGAAGCTAGCGATGGACGCCAGTTTTGGGCCTTCTAATTCGAAGCAAAGTATGAACTATTATATAATTCTGGAAAGCTCTAGAAGTCAGCTTTCCATAGCCATTAAGAGCGCTCCATTTGGACTTCTATAGCTCTAGAAAATCTCTTTCGTATTCAGGCAGGTCAGATCTTGATAGCATCTGCAGTGCTTTCTCTGTCTCTAAATCATACTTCTACTCCAGCTCCTCAATTTCAGCCAAAAAATACCTGAAATTGTCCAAAAACACAAAAACTCATAGTGGAATCCAAAAATGTGAATTTAACACTAAAACCTATAAAAACTCAATAAAAACTAAATAAAAACTACTAAAAACTATATGAAAACGATGTCAAAAAGCGTATAAAATATCTTATTTGGAGCCAACATTCCTAAATTTCAACTTCAAATATGCACTGTTTAATTCATACATCTAGAAAACAAAAGCAAATGACACCACATCAAACTAATTAAACTAATCTTATTTTAAACTTGAAATTCATGCATCTCTCAATTATTTTCAATAAAAATTTTTAGTTAAGCAAGGTGAGAGATATATGGTACATTTTACAACTTAAAGACATCAATGCAATTTATCATGTAACTAGAGCAAGAAAACAGAAAATAAAATAGATAGAAATCAGAAAAATAACTGACAAGGAGATAAAGAGAACGAATCCACCTAGATGATGATGGCTACTACTCCTCCTTAAGGATCCAATGTCATGCTTTATCTCTTCTATGTTACTCCTTTGTCTCTGTTGAGGTGGCTGCACAATTTTATGTGCATGCTCTCTAGTTTGCTCCATCCTCTTCTTCTATACTTAAGAGTGGTAGAAGTCATAAAGCAAAGCTTTTGCAACCCCATACTTAAGAGTTTTTCTTGTCCTCGAGCAAATATTATCAATAAGGAAGAAGGTGGGGTAGGAGGAGCTTCTGTGGGACCTCTTGGTCTTGAGAGGCTAGGGAATCACAGATTCCTTGTTTCTCTGCACTGGCGTTTGAACGCCCAGGGGCTGCTCTCTGGCTAGCGTTCAATGCTAGCAATGCTCCCCTTTTGGGGTGTTGAAAGCCCAGGAGGGCTTCCTCACTGGCGTTCAACTTTAACACTCCACTTGGAGTGTTCTATTTTCACTGCTGTGAAATCTGTCTCTTGACTGATGCATATGATCATGACTATGACAACTGAAAGGAAAAACAAAATGAAAATAAATGGTTGAGTAAAGTTGGGTTGCCTCCCAACAAGCGCTCTTTTAAAGTCACTAGCTTGACCTTTAGCTCCTTACGAAAGTGAGTATGGGCTCAGATTTTCGCCCCTGACAATGAATTTTCTTCCTGTCCTCTCATGAATGAGCTCTACATGCTCTAGAGATAGGACACAACTCACTGTATGTGGTAGGACTAGATTCTTAGTGAAGACAACTCTCATGCCAGGTGAGAGGCCTTCAGTTGGAACTTTCTTGTCCCTCCAACCTTTAGGTACTTTCTTTTTAGTACCTCTGTGCTTAGAGCTTATTGAGGGCTGCCCAACACCAAACTTAGAATTGATGTCTAGGGGCTCTGTAGAACTCTGCACAGAAAGAGAGGGTTGGCACACTAGGTGTTGCATTGTTATCTCTCTTTTAGAGGGAGAATTGGGATGAGGCATCTTGAATAAGATGTGGTCCTCCCCTATCTTTAAGGTTAGTTCTCCCTTAGCCACATCAATGATAGCATTGGCTGTGGCTAGGAAAGGTCTTCCAAGGATGACACAGTCATCCTCATCCTCTCCTATGTCCAAGACAATGAAGTTTGTAGGGATGTAGTGGTTTTCAACTTTAACCAACACATCCTCTACTAAGCCATATGGCTTCTTCATGGTCTTGTCTGCCATCTCTAAAGAGGCATGTGCAGCTTGTACCTCAAGGGTTCCCAGCTTCTCCATTACAGAGAGTGGCATGAGGTTAATACTTGACCATAGGTCACACAGAGCCTTTTCAAAGGTCATAGTTCCTATGGTGCAAGGAATCAGAAATCGTCCAGGGTCTGGAAGCTTCTGAGGTAGCTCTTGCTGAACCAAAGCATGGAGTTCTTTCGTAAGCAGTGGAGGTTCTTCCTCCAAAGGCTTTGTACCAAATAGCTTGGCATTCAGCTTCATTAGATCTCCTAGGAAACGAGCAACTTGCTCTTCCCTAGTGTCTTCATCCTCACATGAGGATGAGTAGTCATCAGAACTTTTGCACTACAGAAGTGCATTCAAAGGAACCTCTATAGTCTTTATGGTTTCCTTTAGTTCTGGGCTAGAGGGTTCTTGAGTGGGATTCAGGCACTTAAAGGGTCTGCTTGGGTTGGCATTCAATGCTAGCTCTGTCAGCTTATTGGGTGTTGAATGCCCTTGCTGTCCACCCTAACTAGCATTAAATGCCAGTTCCTCTATCCTTGCTGGCGTTAAACGCCAGCTTCCCTGGGATGGTGGGTGTTGAACACCCAGTGAAGGCTTCTCCACTGGCATTCAATGCCTTCCCATTCTCCTCTAATTCAGCCTCAACCTCCATGGTTATGGCCTTGCACTCTTCTCTAGGATTAACCTCAGTATTACTAGAAAGAGTGTCTGAAGGGATCTCAGGGATCCTCTTGCTCAGTTAACCAACTTGCACCTCCAAGTTTCACCGCACCGTTTGTGGCTACGCGTTCCTCGTGAAGAGCTCTACAAAACCCATATAAGAAAATGGTATGAAAAGCTCGAATCCTTCTCAGTTTCTCTCTTCAAAATTTCAGGTATATAGGGTTTTGGATTAAATGAGTTTTTGTGATTCTTGGTATTTAGGTTTGCTCTAATCCTTGCTTAGCCTTAGATTAGTGAGATATTGAGAGATCATGTTGACCTGTTGGGTCAAGATCTTATTCTGAGCCAAGATGGCATTTAGAGTCTCAACTTCATGAACTCCTTTCTTATAAGAGATTCCATGGTTTACAAGATTCCTCTCAGAGGTGTACATGAATTATGTAAGAACCGCAATTAATCAACCAGTTAATTAAGTAATTAATGTTGCCCAAATTAGATTCCAAAAAGTTAGAGTGAGAATTTGAGGATTTAAAGGTGATTTTTGGACTCAGTAGGTCTTTCTGAGTCAGAAAATGTGCTTTCTACGAAAAACCGTGAAAAACCATGAACCGGTAGTTAAACCGGTTGAACCGGTTCAAGTCTGCCTGGTACCGCATGAGAAAAAGTAAAAACCGGCAAAAACCTTAGAAAAATGTTAGGAATGAAAAACTGGGTGTTAATTTTAAAGGTTTGCTTAGTGGAGTGGACGTGAAAGCTTGGAATTTTGGTTGAAAGCTATTTGGTGATCAATTTGAGTCTTGGTGCATAAAAGAGAATCAGCCAAGCTATGGTTTCGGTTTCTGATGAGCGGATAATTTATACCCTTTTTGGCATTGTTTTTAGTATGTTTTTAGTATATTTTAGTTAGTTTTTATTATTTTTTTTAGTTTTTAAATAAAAATCACTCTTCTGGACTTTACTATGAGTTTGTGTATTTTTCTGTGATTTCAGGTATTTTCTGGCTGAAATTGAGGGACCTGAGCAAAAATCTGATTCAGAGGCTGAAAAAGGACTACAGATGCTGTTGGATTCTGACCTCCCTACACTAGAAGTGGGTTTTCTGGAGCTACAGAAGCCCAATTGGCACGCTCTTAATTGCGTTGGAAAGTAGACATCCTGGGCTTTCCAGCATTATATAATAGTTCATACTTTGCCCGAGATTTGATGGCCCAAACAGGCGTTCCAAGTCAGCTCAAGAATTCTGGCGTTTAACGCCAGAACTGGCACAAAAGCTGGAGTTAAACGCCTAAACTGGCACAAAAGCTGGCGTTTAACTCCAAGAAAAGTCTCTACACATGGAAGTTTCAATGCTCACCCCAAGCACACACCAAGTGGGCCCGGAAGAAGATTTATGCATTAATTACTCATTTCTGTAACCCTAGGCTACTAGTTTTCTATAAATAAGACCTTTTGCTATTGTATTTTCATCTTTGGACATTAGTCCCTAGACCTTAGAGGCTAGCCATTCGGCCATGCTTACACCATTATCACTTTTATATTTTCAACGGTGGAGTTTCTACACACCATAGATTAAGGTGTGGAGCTCTGCTGTTCTTCATGAATTAATACAAGTACTCTTGTTTTTCTATTCAACTAAAGTCTATTTCTTCTCCAAGATATTCATTCGCACCCAAGAACATG
>NC_029790.2:58042456-58052023 GCF_000816755.2 Arachis ipaensis | reverse complement strand
TAAACCTTGTCTGTGGCATTCTGAGTAGGATCTGGGAAGGGATGACTATGACGAGCTTCAAACTCACGATTGTTGGGCGTGTGATAGACGCAAAAGGATCAATGGATCCTATTCCAACATGATCGAGAACCGACAGATGATTAGTCGTGCGGTGACAGCGTGCGTAGAACATTTTCACTGAGAGGAAGGGAAGTAGCCATTGACAATGGTGATGCCCAACATAAAGCTTGCCATGGAAAGGAGTATGAATGATTGGATTTTTTTTTTCTATTTTGTTCTTCAGAGTTTTGAAGAATGAATTCTAGAGTTTCATGATGATTTGTTGAAGTCTGGTTGGCTGTGAAGCCATGTCTAATCTTATTGGACCGAGGTTTCAACTTATCATCACAAGAGCTTGTTGATTTCTATCAATTTTGCTGTTGTTAGCAATGATCTGCTAAAGCTTGGCTGGCCATTGGCCATGTCTAGTGTTTTGGACCGGAGCTTTCATTGAAAGCTTGGCTGGCTAGTAAGCCATGTCTAATTCCTGGACCGGAGTCTTAGACTAACATTGCAATGATTCCTGGAATTCTTATTAAAAATTTTGAATCCCTTTATTTTCTTTTCCACTCAATTTTTGTGAAACCACAAAAAATTTTATAAAATCATAAAAATCAAAAATATTTTATGTTTCTTGTTTGTGTCTAGTGTCTAATTTTAAGTTTGGCGTCAATTGCATGCCTCTAATTTTTGAAAATTACATGCATTATGTTCTTCATTAATCTTCAAGTTGTTCTTGATGATTTCATTGCTCTGATCATTAAATTCTCTTGTTTTGTGTGTTTTGTTGTTTCTCATATGCATTCTCAATTTGTTAGTGTCTCTTATAGGAAAATTTTTAAGTTTGGTGTCCTGGATGCATTGTTTATTTGATTTGAGTTTCCTAAGATTAGTTGTTGATGCCAGGACATTTTGACCAGTTTCACTGACCTTTTCTTTACCGTTTTAGGGTAGTTTCATGCATTTTCTTAGGAAATAAGCAAGTTTTGGGTAGAATTTCACTTACATCTTGATTTAAGCATACATTGTGCACTTTACATGATTTCATGAGAATTTTGCATGAATTAGATGACAAATTGGATGATGCATGTCTTAGGATGTGGATTAGAACTTTGATGCACTTTATTACTTGATTTCATGACAAAGGAAGCAAGAAAGAGCCACGATTAGCAGCCACGTTAGTCTAACTAACGTGACCACCAACGTGGAATGGGAGCTAGCTTGCAACGTTAATGAGAAAAGTAATCGCCAAAAACGTCCTCGAAAGCCATCATAGCCCACGTTAAGAGTCACGTTAACTAAGTTAATGTGAACTCTAACGTGGAAGAAAGAAATAAGGCCAACGTTAGTGACGCTCACCTTTGTCACCAACGTTGGACCAAGCTCATAAGTGGCCACATTAAGAGCCACGTTAACTCAGTTAACGTGGACTCTAACGTTAGGAAGCAAAAGAGAAGCCAACGTTAGTGACACTCACCTTTGTCACTAACGTTGGCTAAGCTACAATGAGCCACATTAGTTGCCACGTTAACTTAGTTAACGTGGAAGCTAACGTGGAAAAAGCAAACAATCGCCAACGTTAGTGACACTCACCTTTGTCACTAATGTTGGAATGAGCCACAATGAGCCACTATGAGCCACATTAACTTCCACGTTAACTTAGTTAACGTGGAAGCTAACGTTGAGGATAGGATGATGAGCCAACGTTAGTGACACTCACCTTTGTCACTAACGTTGGAGATGGCTATCATTACCAGGTTAGAAGCCACGTTAACTTAGTTAACGTGGACTCTAACGAGGGAAGTAGGGGCACCTTGGAACGTTAGTGACAAAGGTAAGTGTCACTAACGTTCTCGAAGAATTGGCAAGCCTACATTAAGAGCCACGTTAACTAAGTTAACATGAACTCTAACGTAGGGAGGGAGGACTCTCAACATTATTGGAAAAGGTGAGTCCCAATAACGTGTGCGAAGGACCAAGAGGCAAAGTTAGTGGTCATGTTGGTGCCACTAACGTTGAAGTTAACGTGGATCATCCCTGGGTGAAGAACGTTAGTGAAAAAGGTGATTGACACTAACGTTCTCGAACCCACGCTCTCACTTAACGTTAACGCCACTAACGTCCTGAGCTAAAGACCCTTCCTACTTCACACTTTCTCTCTGCAAGTAAAGCTAAGCCCACTGCAGAAGATAGCTGCTTCCAAAGGCCCATATCTAAGACTTGAAGAATCAACTAGAAGATCAGAAGAGTAGTATATATAGGGGTAGTTTCGAATCAGGAAACAACTTTTGGGGGAGTGAGGGGAAATTGAGAATTACTCTCTGTATAATTTACTTTCTCTGCACTTCTAGTTTTAGTTTTCATGATGTATTCTCCATCTTTGTTTTCCATTTTCAGAGCTATGAACAACTAAACCCCTTTCATTGGGTTAGGGAGCTCTGTTGTAATTTGATGGATCAATACTAATTTTCATTACTCTTCTTCTATCTTTTCTCTTGATTTTACTAGAAAGCTTTCAATCTACATCCAATTGGGTAGTTATCTTGGAAAAGAAGCTATTCATACTTGGATCTCTTCTGAACCTTGGAAGAGGAATGAAGAGATCATGCTAGAAATGCTTTCTCATGTTGGACCAAATTGGGTTTGGTTGGGTATGGTGACTATAATCCTACCAACACTTGATTTGGGAAGGTATGTGGTATAATCAGTGACCATACTTCATCTCTTCTCATGAGCAATTGACCAAGGAATTGGCTATTGATCAAGATTTGAGAGATTGAATTACCAAGAAATTGGAATTTGATCACTTTTAACAAGAGTACTTTCTGCATCTATTTCCTTGCTTGTGCCTTGTTGGTTGTATGACAGGGAGAAGAAGCGAGGCTTCAACTTCCTTTGATTCTGAACCTGAGAGGACCTTCCTTAGATTAAGGAGGGCAGCAAGAGGAAAGAGAGTAGTTGGTGCTGAGAAAGAGGAGGAGTACTTTGAATCGGACATGGATGAAAACATGGAGAACCATCATGAAGAAGAGGCTCACGACCATGGCAGAGAAGGTCCAACGCATCAGGCTGGACAAGAGAGAAGTGTTCTGGGTTCTTACATCAACCCAAACCCAGGAAACTGTGGAAGCAACATCCAAAGGCCAACCATACATGCCAACAACTTTGAACTAAAACCACAACTCATCACCCTTGTTCAGAACAATTGTTCATTCGGAGGAGGTGTCCAAGAATACCCCAATCAACATCTAACCACCTTCCTGAGGATATGTGATACTGTGAAGTCTAATGGTGTTCATTCTAACACCTATGGACTACATCTGTTCCCTTTCTCACTTAAGGACAAGGCATCTAAATGGCTGGAATCCTTCCCAAAGGAGAGTTTAGCAACCTGGGAAGATGTGGTGAACAAATTCTTGGCAAGATTCTATCCTCCTCAACGGATCAACAGGCTGAGAGCTGAGGTGCAAACATTCAGGCAGCAGGATGGTGAGACTCTATATGAAGCATAGGAGAGGTTTAAGGACCTGACAAGAAGGTGTCCACCAGATATGTTCAATGAATGGGTGCAACTACACATTTTCTATGAAGGCCTCTCTTATGAATCAAAGAAGGCAGTAGACCATTCATCCGGGGGATCTCTAAACAAGAAAAAGACCATCGAAGAAGCCATAGATGTCATTGAGACTGTAGCGGAGAATGACTACTTCTATTCTTCTGAAAGAGGCAACACTAGAGGAGTAATGGAGCTAAACAATGTGGATGCACTGCTGGTCCAAAACAAGCTTATTACCAAGCAGCTGCCTGACCTCACCAAGAAGATAGAAAAGAACCAAGTGGCAGTAATCACCACCTCCACAGCAACCCAAGAGGGAGTGAATGCTGAGGCAGAAGAGGAGCAAGAACAAGCCAACTACATTGGAAACTCACCCAGGCAGACCCATGATCCTTACTCCAAAACGTACAACCCTGGTTGGAGGAATCACCCAAACTTTGGGTGGGGAAATCAACAAGATCAAAGCCAAGATCAGAGACGTCACAACCCCAACAACTATGTAGCTCACCAACATTCCACACAGAGATCATATCAACACCACCCTAACAACACCTCTCCACATCCATACCAAAACCAAAATCTCACCTATCCACTCTCAACTGACCATCATCTGAAGATAGACTCTCCAAAATTGAGACTCTGCTTGAGGGCAAAGAGATTCAAAATAATAAGGTATTCAAAGAGGAGGTGCGAGCTAGTATCAAGAACCAGGGGGACACCATCAAGAGGCTGGAATTTCAAGTGGGATACTTATCTGAAAAGATTCCCAAACCTACTGATAGCTTCCCAAGTGACACAGAGAAAAATCTGAGAGGTGAAGCAAAGAAAGTCAGATGGGAAGATTGCAAGATGGTTACTATAAGTAATAAGGAGACTGAGGAAAAGCAAAACAAGCTATTAGAACAACTTGGAGAGACATCGGCAGAGAAACAGGAAAAGGATCACCAAGAACCCAAAATTTCACAAAAAGAGCTGCTGACCAGGAAAAGCTCACTCAAGGGAGGACAAACAATAGTGATGAATAAGGAGTGCAGTGCTCTCATTCAACCGGAGTTGCCTATAAAAACGAAGGACCCAGGGAGTTTTCACGTCCCCTGTGCCATAGGAGAAAAAATGTTTGATAAAGCACTCTGCGATTTGGGAGCAAGCATCAACTTAATGTCTTTATCCCTTATGAAAAGGCTGCAGATCAATGAGATAATACCCACAGATGTAGTTATCAGGCTAGCTGACAAAACTCAAAAACAAGCAGTAGGAGTGGTTAAAAATATGCTGGTGAAGGTGGGAAAATACTTCCTTCCCACAGACTTTGTCATCTTGGACATGGAAGAAAGTCACACTCACCCAATCATATTGGAAAGACCGTTCTTAGCTACAGCCAGAGCACTCATAGATGTGGAGCGAGGGGAGCTAATTTTGAGGATCCATGATGAACAACTCCGATCCCCTTCAATGTCTTCAAACTCTCACAAGAAATAGATCATAATGAGATACTGAGGGAGGAGGCAAGCACTGAAGCACAACCAACACCTCTGGGAAACCACTTGGTTGAAGAACAAGGCAATCAGCAACTGTCACAGCTCAAGAAAAATAAGGAAGAACCTAAACCACCAGAGTCATATGAGACCAGTAACAAAATTCCTTTAGAAGAGGAGGTCACAAAGAGCAAGGCAACATCAAAAGGGACAAAGAAGAAGGCACCAAGGGGGTGGAGAAACAAGAAGATCCCTACAGAGGACTTCTCTCCAGGGGATAAAGTAATCTCAGCTTACTTCCCAGCTATTCCCCCCAATCTCCCCACCATCCCATCTCAGCTACCTAAGGTCTTTACCATCAACAGAGTTCTCTCTCTAGAACATGTAGAGATCCTTGATGAAGCCAATGGATATAGGTCTACTGCAAGAGGGGAAGATCTGAAGCATTACCAACCGCCATGACAAATGCAAAACGTCAAGCTAGTGACGCTAAAGAAGCGCTTCATGGGAGGCAACCCATGTTTTACATGCTTTTAAAAGTAGTTAATAATGCAAGGTTCAGGGATTTCAAATCAACTTCACAATGACTTGAATGAATCCTTGTGTGCAAGATATAGTGAAGAACAAGTTTGGTGTTCAAGGCACACTAAGAGAACATCAATGTAACCCATATCATGTCACTCTTAGGGGCCTTGAACAAATCTTTTACACCACACGGCACCAAACTAAGTTTGGTGTTGCCAATGTCGCACACATGGATGTTGAGTTAGTCAGTTGGTTTGCTCTAATGAATGGCACTTAGTTAGTTAAAACAAAAACTTTAAAAAGTAGTTATTCTTTTAATTTTGCCGCCACTTTCCACACATATTTTTTTAATCACAATTCTTTTATTTGGTAGGAGAGAGAAAGGGGTATTGAAATGGATTGAGTGGACAATTAAATGAGGAGGGTTCGGCCACTTCATGAAGGGAAAATACACACTTGTCTTCAAGGGGAATACATTGGAAAATGTGCCATGCAACATTGAAAGAATGAGACCCTTGAAGACCGAACCAATCTCCCTCATAAAGATGATGATCCTTGTGCTCATCCCTTGCAGAACCTCATCCGTTCATCATACACCAACCCCATCAATCCACACCTTTCATCCGCACACCACTTCCCTATATAAGTGATTCGCACTAAGTACACCCTTAACATTCCAATTTCACTCCCTACACTTCTCATTCTCGAAACCAAACACTCTTCCCCTTCATCACACCTTGTCCTAACCAACCGAATTCCTTATCTATCCGTACCTTCCACCCTCTTCACACATCAACTCAAACTCATGGCATCATCAAGCTCCAAGAGGCAAAAGAGGAAGGAACCAGTGGAGAGCATTCCTTTCGATGAGAAGAGATTCAAAACTGAAGAGTCAGCTGAGAAGGTTAATTCGGGTGCCAGGCTTTGGTACCCCAGCACCATTCTCAGATTGTGTACAAAGGCCAAGGTAGTCTTCGAGGATAGCAATCCAGATTGGGTGAGCCCTGGGAGGCTAGTTACACTTCAGCGTCTGATATATACTACGCTCGCCCAACAACAAAGAAGACCTCAAATAGGAAAGCGAAAACTAAAAGAAGGAGCCCACCAAGAAGAATATCATCAGGAAGAACACCAACAAAGAGAATATTATGACCCAACCAACATAAACCTGAATCACATTCATGGAGCCATTGAGGAACTAGCAAGGAGTTATACAATCAAACCCTGAAAACCACAAAAGGATCAATGAATAAAAGTCTCATAGGGTGCAATCAAGTGAGTATTCCAGGACATGATAAAGGTCTGAAAGCCAGTGAAGGAATGAACCTAAGTTGCTATGCATGAAACCACCCTAAAACAAAGGATATGACCTCCACAATAATGACTCATTCCTCTTGGCATTCCATTCATCATTCTCTTATTCCAGTACTTGCTTAGGGACAAGCAAGCTTTAAGTTTGGTGTTGTAATGCCAGGGCATTTTGGCCAGTTTCACTGACCTTTTCTTTACTGTTATGTTAGAAGCCACGTTAACTTAGTTAATGTGGACTCTAACGAGGGAAGTAGGGGCACCTTGGAACGTTAGTGACTGATGAGCGGATAATTTATACGCTTTTTGGCATTGTTTTTAGTATGATTTTAGTAGGATCTAGTTACTTTTAGGGATGTTTTTATTAGTTTTTATCTTAAATTCACATTTCTGGACTTTACTATGAGTTTGTGTGTTTTTCTGTGATTTCAGGTATTTTCTGGCTGAAATTGAGGGACTTGAGCAAAAATCAGATTCAGAGGTAGAAGAAGGACTGCTGATGCTGTTGGATTCTGACCTCCCTGCACTCAAAGTGACTTTTCTGGAGCTACAGAACTCAAAATGTCGCGCTTCTAATTGCGTTGGAAAGTAGACATCCAGGGCTTTCCAGCAATATATAATAGTCCATACTTTGGCCGAGTTTAGAGGACGCAAAAGGGCGTTGAACGCCAGTTCTACGCTGTAGTCTGGAGTTAAACGCCAGAAACACGTCACGAACCAAAGTTGAACGCCAAAAACACGTTACAACTTGGCGTTCAACTCCAAAAGAAGCCTATACACGTGTAAACTTTATGCTCAGCCCAAGCACACACCACGTGGGCCCCGGAAGTGGATTTATGCATCAATTACTTACTTTTGTAAACCCTAGTAGCTAGTTTAGTATAAATAGGACTTTTTACTATTGTATTTACATCTTATGATTTTTAGTTGAACTTTGGATCATATTGATCACGTATGGGGGCTGGCCATTCGGCCATACCTGGACCTTCATCACTTATGTATTTTCAACGGTAGAGTTTCTACACTCCATAGATTAAGGTGTGGAGCTCTGCTGTTCCTCATGAATTAATACAAAGTACTACTAGTTTTCTATTCAATTCAACTTATTTCGCTTCTAAGATATCCATTCGCACTTCAACATGAATGTGGTGATCGTGACAGTCATCATCATTCCCTATGAACACGTGCCTGACAACCACTTCCATTCTACCTTAGATTGAATGAGTATCTCTTGGATTCCTTAATCAGAATCATCGTGGTATAAGTTAGAACCCATGGATGGCCATTCTTGAGATCCGGAAAGTCTAAACATTGTCTATGGTATTCCGAATAGGATCTGGGAAGGGATGGCTGTGACGAGCTTCAAACTCGCAAGTGCTGGGCGTAGTGACAGATGCAAAAGGATCAATGGATCCTATTCCAGTATGATCGAGAACCGACGGATGATTAGCCATGCAGTGACAGCGCATTGGACCATTTTCACTGAGAGGACAGGATGTAGCCATTGACAACGGTGATGCCTGACATACAGCTTGCCATAGAAAGGAGTAGGATTGGTTGGATGAAGACAGCAGGAAAGCAGAGGTTCAGAAGAACGAAAGCATCTCTATATGCTTATCTGAAATTCTCACCAATGAATTACATAAGTATCTCTGTCCTATTTTATGTTTTATTTATCTTTTAATTATGAAAACTCTACAACCCTTTGAATCCGCCTGACTGAGATTTACAAGGTGACAATAGCTTGCTTCAAGCCGACAATCTCCGTGGGATCGACCCTTACTCACGTAAGGTTTTATTACTTGGACGACCCAGTGCACTTGCTGATTAGTTGTATCGAAGTTGTGACAAATTATGAATTAAGATTAGAGCACCAAGTTTTTGGAGCCATTACCAGGGATCACAATTTCGTGCACCAAGTTTTTGGCGCCATTGCTGGGGATTGTTCGAATTTGGACAACTGACGGTTCATCTTGTTGCTCAGATTAGGTAAATTTCTTTTTGTTTTATTTTCAAAAATTTTTCAAAAATCTTTCAAAAATTTCTCATCTGTTTTCGAAAATTATTCTAAATTTTTAAGAATGAATTCTAGTGTTTCATGAAGCATGTTGAAGCCTGGCTAGCTATGAAGCCATGTCTAATTCTTTTGGACTGTGGCTTCCAACCATCAGCATAGAGGCAAGTTAATTGGAATATCAGCTGTTGCATGCCTGATTTATATCCTAAATTTGGCTGGCTATTAAGCCATGCCCAAGCCTTGGATTGGAGCTTTAGGCCAACATTGAAAGATTCCTGGGATTCTTATTAAAAATTTTGAATTTCTTATTTTCTTTTTCTTATATGTTTTTCGAAAAAAAAAATTTAAAAGAAAATACAAAAAAAAATCATAAAATCATAAGAACCAAAAATATTTTATGCTGTTTGTTTGAGTCTTGTGTCAAATTTTAAGTTTGGTGTCAAAATTCCCGCTCTCCCATCTCCTTCTATTTATTTATTCATCTACTAACACTTCTCTTCATCCCAAAATTCGAACCCCTTCCTCTCCTCTGAGTTCGAATTCTTCTCTTCTACATTCTTATTCTTCTTTTCTTCTACTCACAACAAGGGAACCTCTATACTGTGGTAAAAAGGATCCCTATTATTATTTTTCTGTGCCCTTCTCTT
>NC_029790.2:58022137-58042436 GCF_000816755.2 Arachis ipaensis | reverse complement strand
CAAAAGGAGAGTGCAAGGCCATTGACATAACCAAAATGGCCAAACCCAATGAGGGAAGGGAGGACATGAATCCCAAGGAGGAAGACCTCCTGGGACGTCCAGTGATCAATAAGGAGTTCCCCTCTGAGGAACCAAAGGAATCTGAGACTCATCTAGAGACCATGAAGATTCCATTGAACCTCCTTATGCCATTCATGAGCTCTGATGAGTATTTCTCATCTGAAGAGAATGATGTTACTGAAGAGCAAGTTGCCAAGTTCCTTGGTGCAATCATGAAGCTGAATGCCAATTTATTTGGTAAAGAGACTTGGGGAGATGAACCTCCCCTGTTCACCAATGAACTAAATGCATTGGATCAACTGAGATTGCCTCAGAAGGAACAGGATCCTGGAAAGTTCCAAATACCATGTACCATAGGCACCATGACCTTTGAGAAGGCTTTATGTGACCTTGGGTCAAGAATAAACCTCATGCCACTCTCTGTAATAGAGAAACTTGGAATCTTTGAGGTGCAAGCTGCCAGAATCTCATTAAAGATGGCAGACAACTCAAGAAAAGAGGCTTATGGACAAGCAGAGGACGTGTTAGTAAAGGTTAAAGGTCTTTACATCCCTGCTGATTTCATAATCCTAGATACTGGGAAGGATGAGGATGAATCCATCATCCTTGGAAGACCCTTCCTAGCCACAGCAAGATCTGTGATTGATGTTGACAGAGGTGAACTAGTCCTTTAATTGAATGAGGACTCCCTTGTGTTTAAAACTCAAGGTCACCCTTCTGTAAACATGGAAAAGAGGCACAGTAAGCTTTTCTCAAAACAGAGTCAACCAGAGCCCCCACAGTCAAACTCTAAGTTTGGTGTTTGGAAGCCACAACCAAACTCTAAGTTTGGTGTTGAACTCCCATATCCAAACTCTAAGTTTGGTGTTGGGAAGTCTCAACAATGCTCTGAACATCTGTGAGGCTCCATGAGAGCCCACTATCAAGCTATTGACATTAAAGAAGCGCTTGTTGGGAGGCAACCCAATCTTTATTTATCTAATTTTATTTTTATTTTTGTTGTTCTTTCATGATTTATTAGGTTCATGGTCATGTGGAGTCACAAAATAAATAGAAAAATAAAAAATAGAATCAAAAACAGTAGAAGAAAAATCATACCCTGGACGAAGGGCTTACTGGCGTTTAAACGCCAGTAAGGAGCATCTGGCTGGCGTTCAACGCCAGGACAGAGCATGGATCTGGCTTTGAACGCCAGAAACAAGCAGCATTCTGGCATTCAGACACCAGAAATGCACACTGAGGAAAGCTGGCGCTGAACGCCAGAAACAAGCATAGAACTGGCGTTCAACGCCAGAAACATGCTGCATCTGGGCGCTGAACGCCCAGAACAAGCACCAATTCGGCGTTTAAACGCCAGAATTGCATGCAAAGGCCTTTTACATGCCTAATTGGTACAGGGATGCAAATCCTTGACACCTCAGGATCTGTGAACCCCACAGGATCATCTCAGCATCTGTGGACCCCACAGGATCCCCACCTACCTCCACTCATATTCTTCCCTCTTCTCAATGTTCATTCTCTCTTCCCAATAAACACCCTTCCCCAAAACCCTTCACCAATCACCTCAAAGCTCTCTTCCCTATTACCCATTCACCACTCATGTCCATCCACTCTTCCCCATAAACCTACCTCATAAACCCCACCTACCTTCAAAATTCAATATCACTTTCCCACCCAAACCCACCCCATATGGCCGAACATTAACCCCTCTCCCTCCACTATGTAAACCTCTCCATTCTTCTTCATTTTCACACAACACATCCCTCTCTTCCCCTTCTTGGCCGAAACACAACTCTCTCTCCCTCTCCTTCATATCTTCTTCTTCTTCTACTATTCTTTCTTCTCTTGCTCGAGGGTGAGCAAAAATTCTAAGTTTGGTGTGGTAAAAGCATAAAGCTTTTCATTTTTCCATTACCATTGATGGCACCTAAGACCG
The DNA here is from genome assembly GCF_000816755.2 of Arachis ipaensis. Lineage (NCBI taxonomy): Eukaryota > Viridiplantae > Streptophyta > Magnoliopsida > Fabales > Fabaceae > Arachis > Arachis ipaensis. Next base: position 58,040,440 of record NC_029790.2, on the reverse strand, counting down.
GAGAATCCTCTAGAAAAGGGAAAGGGAAGACAAAAGCTTCCACCTCCGAGTCATGGGAGATGGAAAGATTCATCTCCAAAGCCCATCAAGACCACTTCTATGATGTTGTGGCCAAGAAGAAGGTGATCCTTCCTCAAGAAGAAAACGCCACCATCACTAAGGTAGACTCATTCCTTGTTCTCAAATTTTCTATTTTTCATTTTCTTTATGTTAAGTGCTTATCTATGTTAGTGTCTTATTACATGATCATTAGTATTTAGCAACTTTGTCTTAAAGTTATGAATGTCCTATGAATCCATCACCTGTCTTAAATGAAAAATGTTTTTAATTCAAAAGAACAAGAAGTACATGAGTTTCGAATTTATCCTTGAACTTAGTTTAATTATATTGATGTGGAGACAACACTTTTTGTTTTCTGAATGAATGCTTGAACAGTGCATATGTCTTTTTGAAATTGGTGTTTTAGAATGTTAAATATGTTGGCTCTTGAAAGAATGATGACAAGGAGACATGTTATTTGATAATCTGAAAAATCATCAAAATGATTCTTGAAGCAAGAAAAAGCAGTGAATACAAAAGCTTGTAGAAAAAAAAATGGCGAAAAAAAAATAGAAAAAGAAAAAGCAAGCAGAAAAAGCCAAAAGCTCTTAAAACCAAAAGGCAAGAGCAAAAAGCTAATAACCCTTAAAACCAAAAGGCAAGGGTAAATAAAAAGGATCCAAGGCTTTGAGCATCAGTGGATAGGAGGGCCTAAAGGAATAAAATCCTGGCCTAAGCGGCTAAACCATGCTGTCCTTACCATATGCTTATGGCGTGAAGGTGTCAAGTGAAAACTTGAGACTGAGCGGTTAAAGTCAAGGTCCAAAGCAAAAGAAGAGTGTGCTTAAGAACCATGGATACCTCTAATTGGGGACTTTAGCAAAGCTGAGTCACAATCTGAAAAGGTTCACCCAATTATGTGTCTGTGGCATTTATGTATCCGGTGGTAATACTGAAAAACAAAGTGCTTAGGGCCACGGCCAAGACTCATAAAGTAGCTGTGTTCAAGAATCAACATACTGAACCAGGAGAATCAATAACACTATCTGAATTCTAAGTTCCTATAGATGCCAATCATTCTGAACTTCAATGGATAAAGTGAGATGCCAAAACTATTTAAGAGGCAAAAAGCTACAAGTCCCGCTCATCTGATTGGAGCTATGTTTCATTGATATTTTAGAATTTATAGTATATTCTCTTCTTTTTATCCTATTTGATTTTCAGTTGCTTGGGGACAAGCAACAATTTAAGTTTGGTGTTGTGATGAGCGGATAATTTATATGCTTTTTGGCATTATTTTTAGTATGATTTTAGTAGGATCTAGTTACTTTTAGGGATGTTTTTATTAGTTTTTATGTTAAATTCACATTTATGGACTTTACTGTGAGTTTGTGTGTTTTTCTGTGATTTCAGGTATTTCCTGGCTGAAAATGAGGGACTTGAGCAAAAATCATATTCAGAGGTAGAAGAAGGACTGCTGATGCTGTTGGATTCTGACCTCCTTGCACTCAAAGTGGATTTTCTGGAGCTACAGAACTCACAATGGCGCGCTTTTAATTGCGTTGGAAAGTAGACAGCCAGGGCTTTTCAGCAATATATAATAGTCCATACTTTGGCCGAGTTTAGATGACACAAAAGGGCATTGAACGCCAGTTCTATGCCGTAGTCTGGAGTTAAACGCCAGAAACACGTCACGAACCAGAGTTGAACGCCAAAAACACGTTACAACTTGGTGTTCAACTCCAAAAGAAGCCTCTGCACGTGTAAACTTCAAGCTCGGCCCAAGCACACACCAAGTGGGCCCTGGAAGTGGATTTATACATCAATTACTTACTTTTGTAAACCCTAGTAGCTAGTTTAGTATAAATATGACTTTTTACTATTGTATTTACATCTTATGATTTTAAGTTGAACTTTGGATCATATTGATCACGTATGGGGGCTGGCCATTCGGCCATACCTGGACCTTCATCACTTATGTATTTTCAACAGTAGAGTTTCTACACACCATAGATTAAGGTGTGGAGCTCTGCTGTTCCTCATGAATTAATACAAAGTACTAAAAGTACTATATTCAATTCAACTTATTCCGCTTCTAAGATATCCATTCGCACTTCAACATGAATGTGGTGATCGTGACAGTCATCATCATTCCCTATGAACACGTGCCTGACAACGACTTCCGTTCTACCTTAGATTGAATGAGTATCTCTTGGATTCCTTAATCAGAATCTTCGTGGTATAAGTTAGAACCCATGGATGGCCATTCTTGAGATCCGGAAAGTCTAAACTGGTTTTATGCACTTTCTTGCATTCTAAGTAAGTAATTTGGAATGAAAATGTATGACTTCTTTGAATCAAACAACTACCATATAATTGATGCTAAATCATGAGGTTTAGGCTAAATTTAATTGATTTTTAATGATTTATAAACCTTGTGAATTTGGTGATACTTTGATTGGTTGTTTTAATTAATTATAGGTGAAGAAAAGAAGAAAAGAAGAAAGCGTAGCCTAAGAAGTGTGGCCCATGGAAGAAAAAGTGTGGCCAAGAAAGGAAGAAGTGTGGCGCAACAAACCATGAAGCTCTCTCCAAGAGCACCAAGCTCCCCAAGGGAGCGCTACACTCTCTCTCAAGGGTCCAAGGCACAAAGCTCTGCTCACTTAGTGAGCTGAGCACAACACAAGACCAAGAAACAAGGAAAGGAAAGACCAAGCTCAGCTCACAAAGTGAGCAGTATCGAGAGCCCACAAGGAATAATTCAAAGAAAATGAGTTGTAAGTGCATTCTCCAAGAGTTGAACACATGACCAAAGGGGGATGGGGGAGCGCTACTCACAAGGAAAAATAAGCAAAAAATGGCCAAATGCATGCCCCAAGGTTCGAACTCCACACCTTGAGGAAGCAAGGAAGTAAGGCACCACAAGAAAACCAAAGAAATGGGCAGCGCATGCACTCAGCAAGTCTCGAACCAAGGACCTTCCCTTGAATACCCCAAGGCTTAGCTCATTTGGAGAGCTGAGCACTACCCATGGGCATCACACTAGCGCATCTTGACATGGCCAGGGGGAGTGGAGTGCACAACAAAATTGGCACGGTCCAGCAACACAAGGCGCGAACAAATTTGGCACCAAGACACCAATGCTCAGCTCACTTTGTGGGCTGAGCTTTCCCCTGATGCCTCTCCCAAGCAACAGCACGCTACGCAAGGCCTCCCCACACTAAGTCTCAAAGCTCAGCTCACTTTGTGAGCTGAGCATCCCCCTGGAAGCAAATTACTCATGGGCTGAAAAATCAACCAAAAATCCAATTAAATTCAAATCTTCACCAAATTAAAAGGCCATCCAAATTCCCATATCCAAGAATAGAAAGTGTATAAATAGGAGTTAGTTTGATGTAATTAGGACTTTTACCTTCTTCTTTTTTTAGACTTTACTTTTGATTTTTCTTTGAACTCTCATTTTCATTTTTAAGCTTTTTGTTTTTGAATTTAGATTTCAGAGAATTGGGAAGGAGAATTGATCTCTCTTCTTCCTTGTTCTTACTTGAGCACTCTTTAATTTTCTTGCTTTGGATTTTGGGTGAAGAATTGAAGAACTTCTGTTATAATCTCACCTTGAGATCTCTTCTTAAACTTTCTGCATAATTGAATTTCATTTTCTGTTCATTGCTTCTTCTTCTACTCTTTCTGCAATTTACTTTTCTTTATTTCTTTTGCAATTGTTCTTGTTGGATCAAGGAAGGATTTGAGATCTAGACTTGTTATCTAGTCTCTTCCACTCCTGAAATCTTGAACCACTTTTAAATTGCTGCAAATTAAGCATTGCTTTTTTGTTTTCTTAATCTTTCAGGGCATTTTACTTTTCTGTTTAAGATCTACTCCACTGCAATTAAATTTTCTACCTTCTTGTTTAATGCACTTTACTTGTTCTTGTTTAAATTATGCAATCCTAATTCCCAATTCCTTTTATAATTCAAGCAATTTACAATTCTTGCACTTTAAGCTTCAGTTATTTACATTTCTTGCAATCTAAGTTTCTGCAATGGGAACGATACAAAGCTCTAATCAGGAAGTGTCCACCGGGAATGTTCAGTGAGTGGGACAGATTGCAGAATTTCTATGAAGGCCTGACACTGAAATCTCAAGAGGCTTTGGATTATTCAGTAGGAGGCTCTTTACAACTAATGAAAACGGCAGAGGAAGCCCAAAATCTCATTGATATGGTGGCCAACAACCAATATTTCTTTGCTCACCAAAGGCAATGCCAACCATCACAAAGGAAGGGAGTGATGGAGTTGGAAGGAGTGGACTCAATCATAGCTCAAAACAAAATGATGCAGCAGCAAATTCAACAATAATTTGAGCAAATGGCCAAGAGGATTGATAGCCTCCAAGTTGCAGCAGTCAACACAAGCCAACCATCATCCACATGGGGGCAAAATGAAGAAACTCAAGAGGAGCAACAGCAAGAACAAGTCCAGTACATGCACAACCGAAATTCTGGGCCAAATAAAGTCTATGGTGATACTTACAACCCTTCATGGAAGAACCATCCCAACCTCAGATGGGGAGACAACCACAATCAAACTCAATAGCCATGGCAGAGAAACTTAAACCAAAACAATTGGAAAAACACGAACCAAAACAACCAACAAAATAATAGCCCAGCCACATACAGAAAACCACAAAACACCTACCCCAATTCTAACCATCATCCATCCAATAACCAAGCCTCAAATCAAAATACTTACCCTCAACCTTCAACACCCCACAATCAACCAATCTCACAAGACTCTCAAAGGATTAACAACTTGGGGCTCTTAATGGAAAAGATGATGAAGCACCAAGAGATGACATTAAGGAACCAGGAAGCCTCCATGAAAAATATGAAAAGGCAAATTGGACAACTCTCCAAGCAAATTACCATTGAAAGGCCATCAAGCTCACTACCAAGTGACACCATCCCTAATCCAAAAGAGGAGTGCAAGGCAATACAACTGTGGAGTGGAAAAATCCTGGTGAAAAATGAAGAAGCAACCAAGAAGCCAAAAGAAAGTGACAAGAAACAAGCTGAAGAAGAAGCAACCAATGACAAGGAGGAGACAGCAAGCAAGTAGACCTCAGAGGAACTCAAAGAAAGGGAAGATCAGCCACAAAAATCAAGGAAAGAGAAGGAAGCAATGAGAGAGCCAACTAAGGAACAAAGGCAGGGAATGAACTTCACACCACCCTTGCCATATCCTCAAAGGTTCAACAAGGAGACTAAGGACCAACATTTTCCAAAATTTCTTGAAATCTTCAAGAAATTGGAGATAAACATTCCATTGGCTGAAGCATTGGAACAAATGCCCCTGTATGCAAAGTTCCTAAAAGAACTCATCAACAAGAAGAGAAGTTGGCAAGAGAAGGAAACTATACTTCTCACTGAAGAATGTAGTGCTGTGATTCAAGGAGTTATTGCACCAAAGCTCAAAGATCCAGGGAGCTTTGTAGTTTCATGCACCGTATGCAAAATGACCCTAGACAAAGCTCTCTGTGACCTTGGTGCTAGCATCAATCTGATGCCGTTATCAATGATGAAAAAGCTTGCCATAGAGGAACTCAAACCTACCAGGATGTCTTTGGTGATGGCTAACAGATCAATCAAGACACCCAATGGCATTGTGGAAAATCTGTTAGTAAAGGTTGGGAAGTTTATCTTCCCAACAGACTTCGTAATTATGGACAGAAGAGGAAGAAGAAGAAGGGAGAATCCAGTAAATCCAAAAGAATGGAAATGCCTGACAAATAAAAGTGGTGAAGTTTTTCTTCTTATTCGTACTTAAATAAGGAAGATGCATATCTGAAACATGACATGCCTCCAATTACTTTATGTTCTACTATTCCTTTTGCTTACATTAGTAGTCAGCTAAGAATAAACTATCTGCATAATAATTGTCATCATTCATTGACTTGAATACTTTGTCTTGTTCCCCTTGCTGTTTGAATAAAAGAAAGATGTTTGATTTAGAAAAGTAATTGTTCAATGTTGCAAAAGTTAGGATGGAAGTTAGTGGTGGCCACTGCAACATTTGCCACCAAGCCTTTAATAAGTAATAAGCTCTTTATGCAAAAGAAACAAGAAAAGCTAACAAGGGAAATGAGCAAAAAGTAAGGAGTTATAGCAGCAACCTTGGTGAACCCTTAAAGAAACATTGTTTGTTTTGACAGCAAGTAATAAATGAGCTACTTTAGATCTGCATAAAACCCCATAGACCAAATTCAATTATCTGTTTAATAAGAACATATATACTTATCTATCTCATTCTATCTTCTCTTATGTTTGATGCTTGCTTGGGGACAAGCAAGTTTTAAGTTTGGTGTTGTGATGACAAGTCATCTTAGCCTAGTTTTACTAGCCCTTTTCTTTATTTTTATTTGGTTTTATGCACTTTCTTGCATTCTAAGTAAGTAATTTGGAATGAAAATGTATGACTTCTTTGAATCAAACAACTACCATATAATTGATGCTAAATCATGAGGTTTAGGCTAAATTTAATTGATTTTTAATGATTTATAAACCTTGTGAATTTGGTGATACTTTGATTGGTTGTTTTGATTAATTATAGGTGAAGAAAAGAAGAAAAGAAGAAAGCGTAGCCTAAGAAGTATAGCCCAAGGAAGAAAAAGTGTGGCCAAGAAAGGAGGAACTGTGGCGCAACAAACCATGAAGCTCTCTCCAAGAGCACCAAGCTCACCAAGGGAGCGCTACACTCTCTCTCAAGGGACCAAGGCACAAAGCTCTGCTCACTTAGTGAGCTGAGCACAACACAAGACCAAGAAACAAGGAAAGGAAAGACCAAGCTCAGCTCACAAAGTGAGCAGTATCAAGAGCTCACAAGGAATAATTCAAAGAAAAAGAGTTGCAAGTGCATTCTGATGAGCGGATAATGTATACGCTTTTTAACATTGTTTTTATTATGTTTTTAGTAGAATCTGGTTACTTTTAGGGATGTTTTCATTAGTTTTCATGTTAAATCCACATTTCTGGACTTTATTATGAGTTTGTGTGTTTTTCTGTGAATTCAGGTATTCTCTGGCGGAAATTCAGGGACTTGAGCAAAAATCAGATTCAGAGGTTGAAGAAGGACTGCTGATGCTGTTGGATTCTGACCTCCCTGCACTCAAAGTGGATTTTCTGGAGCTACAGAACTCGAAATGGTGCGCTTCCAGTTGCGTTGGAAAGTAGACATCCAGAGCTTTCCAGAAATATATAATAGTCTATGCTTTGGCCAAGAATAGAGGACGCAAACTGGCGTTCAACGCCAGCTCTCTGCCCAATTCTGGCGTCCAGCGCCAGAAAAGGATCCAAAACCAGAGTTGAACGCCCAAACTGGCACAAATGCTGGCGTTCAACTCCAAGAATGACCTCTCCACGTGTAGACTTCAAGCTCAGCCCAAGCACACACCAAGTGGGCCCCGGAAGTGGATTTATGCATCAATTACTTACTACATAAAGCCAGCCATGGAAAGGAGTAAGACTGATTGGATGAAGATAGCAGGAAAGCAGAGGTTCAGAGGAACGAAAGCATCTCTATTCGCTTATCTGAAATTCTCACCAATGATTTACATAAGTATTTCTATCCCTATTTTATTAATTATTTTCGAAAACCCCATTACTATTTTATATCCGCCTGACTGAGATTTAAAAGGTGACCATAGCTTGCTTCATACCAACAATCTCCGTGGGATTCGACCCTTACTCACGTAAGGTATTACTTGGACGACCCAGTGCACTTGCTGGTTAGTTGTGCGAAGTTGTGAACCATGGTATTGGCATCATGTTTTTGGCGCCATTACCAGGGAAAGAAAGAGCGATGAATTTTACATAATTAAAGTGTAATCACAATTTCTGCACACCACGTTTTTGGCGCCGTTGCCGGGGATTGTTTGAGTTTGGACAACTGACGGTTCATACTGTTGCTCAGATTAGGTAATTTTCTTTTTGTTTTGTTTTCAAAAAGTTTTCAAAAAAATCTTTCAAAAGTTTTTCTTTTGTTTTCGAAAAAATAAAAATGTTTTGTAAAAAAAATATATTTGTTATTCAAAATTTTTAAAGAATGAATTCTAGTGTTTCATGAAGCATGTGAAGCCTGGCCGGCTGTAATGCCATGTCTAAATTCTTTTGGACTGAGGCTTCTACTCATAAGTATATGAAGTTGGATGAAATATCAGCTGTTGTATACATGAGAGGTATCTATGTTTGCTGAAGCTTGGCTGGCCATTGGCCATGTCTAGTGTTTTAGACCGGAGCTTTCATTGAAAGCTTGGCTGGCTAGTGAGCCATGTCTAATTCCTAGACTGGAGCTTTAGATTAAAGAGCATAAGATTCCTGGAATTCATATTAAAAATTTTGGAATCCTTATTTTTCTTTTTCACACTAATTTTCGAATGAAAAAAAAAATACAAAAAAATTAGAAAATCATAAAAATCAAAAATATTTTTCATGTTTCTTGTTTGAGTCTTGAGTCATGTTTTAAGTTTGGTGTCAATTGCATGTGCATCTTGCATTTTTCGAAAATTTTCATGCATTCATAGTGTTCTTCATGATCTTCAAGTTGTTCTTGGCAAGTCTTCTTGTTTGATCTTTGCATTTGCATGTTTTGTGTCTTTTCTTGTTTTTCATATGCATTCTTGAATTCTTAGTGTCTAAGCATTAAAGAATTCTAAGTTTGGTGTCTTGCATGTTTTCCTTGCATAAAAATTTTTTTGAAAATATGTTCTTGGTGTTCATCTTAACATTCATAGTGTTCTTGGTGTTCATCTTGACATTCATAGCATTCTTGCATGCATCACATGTTTTGATCTAAAATTCTCATGCATTGCATCATTTGTCTTATTTTTCTCTCTCTTCATTAAAAATTCAAACATAAAAAAAAATATCTGTCCCTTTTTCTCTCTCATAAATTCGAAAATTAGATTTGACTTTTTCAAAAATTTTTAAAATCTAGTTGTTTTTATTAGTCAAATCAAATTTTCAATTTAAAAATCTTATCTTTTTCAAAATCTTTTTCAAAAATCAAATCTTTTTCAATTTTCTTAGTTATTTTCAAAAATTCTAAAAACATTTTTCAAAAATATTTTTCTTATTTTTATATCAAATTTTCGAAAATAACATCACCAATTAATGTTTTGATTAAAAAATTTCAAGTTTGTTACTTGCTTGTTAAGAAAGATTCAAACTTTAAGTTCTAGAATCATATCTTGTGATTTCTTGTGAATCAAGTCATTAATTGTGATTTTAAAAATCAAATCTTTTTCAAAAACTAATTTCAATTATATCTTTTCAAAAATATCTTCTTATCTTATCTTTTTCAAAAACTTGATTTCAAAATATCTTCTCTAACTTCCTAACTCCTTATCTTTTCAAAATTTGTTTCAACTAACTAATTAACTTTTTGTTTGTTTCTTATCTTTTTCAAAACCACCTAACTAACTCTCTCTCTCTAATTTTCAAAAATATCTTCCCCCTTTTTTAAAAATTTCTTTTTAATTAACTAAAATTTTAATTTTTTCATTTTAATTTTCGAAAATATCTTACTACTGTTTTCTATTCAATTCAACTTATTCCGCTTCTAAGATATTCATTCGCACTTCAACCTGAATGTGATGAACGTGACAATCATCATCATTCCCCATGAACGCGTGCCTGACAACCACTTCCGTTCTACCTTCGATTGAATGATTATCTCTTAGATCTCTTAATCAGAATCTTCGTGGTGTAAGCTAGATTGATGGCGGCATTCATGAGAATCCGGAAGGTCTAAACCTTGTCTGTGGTATTCTGAGTTGGATTATGGGATTGAATGGCTGTGACGAGCTTCAAACTCGCGAGTGCTGGGCGTAGTGACAGATGCAAAAGGAGGGTGAATCCTATTCCAGCATGATCGAGAACCTCAGATGATTAGCCGTGTTGTGACAGAGCATTTGGACCATTTTGACAAGAGGAGGGGATGTAACCATTGACAATAGTGATGCCCTTGCATAAAGCCAGCCATGGAAAGGAGTAAGACTGATTGGATGAAGACAGCGGGAAAGCAGAGATTCAGAGGAACGAAAGCATCTCTACACGCTTATCTGAAATTCTCACCAATGAATTACATAAGTGTTTCTATCCCTATTTTCTGTTTAATTAGTATTATTTTTGAAAACTCCATAATCAATTATTATCCGCCTGACTGAGATTTACAAGGTGACCATAGCTTGCTTCATACCAACAATCTCCGTGGGATCGACCCTTACTCACGTAAGGTTTATTACTTGGACGACCCAGTGCACTTGCTGGTTAGTTGTATCGAAGTTGTGACAAATTATGAATTGAGATTAGAGCACCAAGTTTTTGGAGCCATTACCAGAGCTCACAAATTCGTGCACCAAGTTTTTGGCGCCGTTGCCGGGGATTGTTCGAGTTTTCGGCAAGCTTTTGGTTCGGTAACATCAGTGCCAAATTTTCGGTCTGGCAACAACACCAAGTTTTTGGCGCCATTGCCGGGGATTGTTCGAGTTTGGACAACTGACGGTTCATCTTGTTGCTTGATGGGAAAATTTGTGGAAAAACAAATTTCCAAAACACCCAAATCTAACCGGCAAGTATACCGAGTCGCATCAAGTAGTAAAACTCACGTGAGTGAGGTCGATCCCACAGGGATTGATGGATCAAGCAACTTTAGTGGGTGATTAGTAGGCAAACGTTGGCGCAAGCTTTTGCTCCAAGGTGTTGTTTTTGTGATGCCAACGTTTGCCAAAATGTTTGAGGCAAACGTTGGCTCAAACTTTTTCCTCCAGGGTGTTTTCAATTCTTGCAAAAGTTTGAGCTAAAGTTTGAGGCAAACTTTGGCTCAAACTTTTTGTTCTCTCTTGCTCCTAGCCATTCCTTCTTCCTTCAACCTTTCTCCAAGCTTTCTTCACCTATCATTAATCAACCAAACACATCAAAGCTATGCTCAAAATCATGAGATATTCATTTTTTTTCCTCTATTCTTCCTCCTTCCCTTGCCAAACTCAAAATACTTGCTCATCCTCAAGCAATAATTAGAACAATGGCTATGGGGCTAAGATGGATCATGAGTGTCTTACACAATGAAAAGTTAGTAGTACATGTGTTCTAAGCAACCAAAATTGAAGATAGTAATCAAGGCACAGGAGATAGAGACCCTGTGATTGCAAACATAAGAAGGTGAGCATAATACTTTGCATAAAGAATAAGTGGCACACCAAACTTAGTGTGACACTTTCACTTAGAATTGATGCAAGTATCTTGTAAGGATTAGAACCAAATTTTGTTGCATAGCAACACCAAACTTAGAATGCAACCACATGTCAATTTATTTGAAATAAAACTAAATGAAAGAAACTGTTATATGTTAAATACAATCACCAAGTAAAGAATATGTCATGAATAAGGGTCTCTTGGTGATGTATTAACAAAAACAGTTAATAAAAGAAAGCACTAAAAACAAGTAAATGAATAGAGTAGAGAGAGAAACTAAATTATCCAAAATGACACTGCAAAGGGCATTATGATTATGCAGACAAGTAGTGTTGCTTGAATGAATTGCATAGAAAAGAAGTGGCACACCAAACTTAGAATCTTGGTGTGTCACTTTCATTTTTTGATTTGATGCAATCATCCAAAAAGATTGAAAACAATTTGTTGCAAGGCAACACCAAACTTAGAATGTAACCATATGCCAATTTATTGAAATTTAAACAAAGCAAGGAGAAGAAACGTACCTACTGTCTACCTGTTCTTTACTTTCTTCCTCTTCTTCCAATTTGTTAAGAGAAATGACTTCAAAGGAGGAGAAGTTTCAGCTACTGTCCCTTGCCTTGGCCTTTCCTCAGCAAGCTTCCTTTTGCAAATGGCTTGATTGATCTTGCTTGCTGGATTAGGGACAGGATTGGTGCTCTTGTTAGTTGCCTTCACTTCTTTGAATCCAAGTCTTGGTTGCTGTGTGATTATTGGAGTTTTGTATTCATCCAGAGTCTTTTGAATCAGTGGTTCCATGAACTCTTCCTCACTTGAGTGTAAATTTTCTGGAATGACTTCCTCACTTTCTTGCTCCTCCACTCCTTTCTTTGCACTCAACATTTGCTTTAATAGCTCTTTCATGGAGGAGGTTTGTTGATCTTCCCAAGCTTTCTTCATCTCCTCTTCATACCTTTCAATCTCAGAGTCAATTGTTGAGACTTTTTGGTCCAGGGGAGTTTGAGGAGGTTGTGAGTGTTCAGGTCCTCTTGTCATCTCAAGTGCAGTTTCAGGTTCCAATACTTTCACCACCTCTTCCTTTTTTGCAATTTCACTTGACACAGGGACTTTGTGTTCTTGTTTTTCCATTTCCTCCTTCCTTGCATTCAACAATTTGCCTAACTACACTTCCATGTTTTTGAGGGAGTTCTCTTGTTCTTTCTGGTATTTCTCTTTCTCCTCCGCAATTCTTTTGAGCATGGACTCAAGCTTTGAGAGTCTTTGGTTCATGGAAGTTTGTGTGGGTGGTGAGTTTTGACAGAGGCTTTCTGTTGAAGCGTGGTCAAGTGATGATATCTTCGGATGAATATCAAATGGAGCATTAGAATTCCCTTCCCATCCACCATTAAAATCATGACTTGCAGCATTTTGTGGTGGAGGGAAATATCCCATATGATTTTCTTTCTCATCTTGTGGTTCTGAGGCATAGCTCCATGAATTGGAGTGCCCAGAATTTGAAGTTTCTTGGTGATATTCCCAGCCATCATTAGAGATTGATGATGGTGGGTAATATCCCAAAAAATTTTTTTTGACCAAATGATGAGTTGAACTCCATTTGTATTTTGCAAACATCAATGAAAATTGAAATTACTCATATCAGAGATGAGAATTTCTTAGTGAGGCAAAAACCCAAACACCTTGGTTTCAATCTAAAATAGAAAACAAAAATAAAGAAAATGCTTGATCTAGACTTCTCACCCACTTAATCATTGTTGATCCAAATCAATCTCCAGCAATGGCGCCAAAAACTTGATGGGAAAATTTGTGGAAAAACGAATTTCCAAAACACCCAAATCTAACCGGCAAGTATACCGGGTCGTATCAAGTAGTAAAACTCACGTGAGTGAGGTCGATCCCACAGGGACTGATGGATCAAGCAACTTTAGTGGGTGATTAGTTTAGTCAAGCTAACATTTAAGTGAAATTGGATGAGAGGTAGCCAACAGAAAGTAAATTGCAGGAATTATAAAGTTGCAGAAAGTAAAATTGGACAGAAACTTAAAGAGCAAGAAATGTAAATTGGCAAAATCTTAAATGACAAGAAATATAAATTGCATTAAATTAAAGGGGAGTGGGTGCTGGAAATTAAAGAAAGCAATAGATCAAGCAACTGGAAATGTAAATTGCAGGAAGAATAAATCGAACTAGGTGCTGGGAGCAATATAAACAGAGAAGCAAATTGGAAACAATGCAACAGAAAGTAGAATTTCTTAAAGACTTTAAAGACAGAAAGACTATGCTTAATTTGCAGCAATTTAAAAGAAGATTGAAGATCTCAGGAGTGGAAGAGACTAGAAAACAAGTCTAGATCTCAAATCCTTCCTTGATCCAACAAGAACAATTGCAAGAGAAATTAAAGAAAGCTTTTTGTAGCAGCTTGCTCTTTTTGCTGTCATCCACGTTTGGCGCTACTTTGTCCTCTTGTCAAAATTGCCAATTTCATGCCCACTATAGACTATTATATATGGTTGGAAAGCTCTGAATGTCAGCTTTCTAACCCAATTAGAATCACTTCAATTGGACATCTACAACTCAAGTTATGCGCATTTGAAGAGGGCAGGGTCGCTGGCTTTGGTGTGCAGCGTTTGAGGTAAAGTTTGCCTCAAACGTGGTCGAAAACGCCAGTTCTGGAGGCTCAAACGTATTGTCCACCCAATACTATTATATATTGTTGGAAAGCCCTGAATGTCTACTTTCCAATGCTGTTGGAAGCGCATCATTTGGAGCTCTACAGCTCGAGTTATACTCCGTCGAAGGTGCAGAGGTCAGTTGGCCTCACTGCAGGTTGCCACCATGTTCGTTTATGCACATTGCGGGGCAGTTTTCTCCCTCAATTTTAGTGTCCACCATGCAGTGCCATATATTCTTGAAAAGCTCTCGATTCCTACTTTCCATTGCTTTTTGAATCACCTCATTTGGAGCTTTGTAGCTCAAGTTATTCTTGTTCGAAGTATACCCCTTCAGGCTGTTGTGGTGTGTGGCACCAACGTTTGCCAAAACGTTTGAGACAAACGTTGGCGCAAGCTTTTGCTCCAGGGTGTTGTTTTTGTGATGCCAACGTTTTCCAAAAAGTTTGAGGCAAACGTTGGCTCAAGCTTTTTCCTCCAGGGTGTTTTCAATTCTTCCAAAAGTTTGAGCTAAAGTTTGAGGCAAACTTTGGCTCAAACTTTTTTCCTCTAGGATGTTTTCAACTCTTCCAAAAGTTTGAGCTAAGGTTTGAGGCAAACTTTGGCTCAAACTTTTTGTTCTCTCTTGCTCCTAGCCATTCCTTCTTCCTTCAACCTTCTTCAAAACTCTTTTCACCTATCATCAATCAACCAAACACATCAAAGCTATGCTCAAAATCATGAGTTTGTTATTCTTTCATAATATATGACAATTATAGCCTAAAATCTCATGAAATTGCATTAATTCATCTATGGTTGATTGAATCAAAGAAAATATGAAATTTCACCCAATTGGCTTACTTATGGCTCAAGAAAGTGCATAAAACCTATTGAAAACAAAGGAAAAAGCATAGAAAAACATGACATGGTGACATGTCATCATTGCTCAGATTAGGTAATTTTCTTTTTATTTTATTTTCAAAAATTTTTCAAAAACCTTTCAAAAATTTCTCATATGTTTTCGAAAAAAAAAATAAATCTTTTCAAAAATATATTTTTCTTCAGAATTTTTAAGAATGAATTCTAGAGTTTCATGAAGCATGTTGAAGCCTGGCTGGCTGTAAAGCCATGTCTAATTCTTTTGGATAGGGGCTTCCAGCCATCAACATAGAGGCAAGTTAATTTGATAAGTAATGAGCAATATATTCTGATGTTACATGCTAAAGCTTGACTGGCTATTAAGCCATGTCTAACCCTCAGATTGGAGCTTTAGACTAACATGGCAAGATTCCTGGAATTCATATTAAAAATTTTGGAATCCTTATTTTTCTTTTTCATATAATTTTCAAAAAAACCAAAAATAAAATTAGAAAATCATAAAAAAAAATCAAAAATATTTTGTGTTTCTTGTTTGAGTCTTGAGTCAGATTTTAAAGTTTGGTGTCAATTGCATGTTCATCTTGCATTTTTCGAAAAATTCATGCATTCATAGTGTTCTTCATGATCTTCAAGTTGTTCTTGGTAAGTCTTCTTGTTTGATCTTGATGTTTTCTTGTTTGGCATCTTTTCTTGTTTCTCATATGCATTTTTGCATCCATAGAGTCTAAACATGAAAGATTTCTAAGTTTGGTGTCTTGCATGTTTTCTTTGCATATAAAAATTTTCAAAAATAAGTCTTGATGTTCATCTTGATCTTCAAAGTGTTCTTGGTGCTCATCTTGACAATCATAGTGTTCTTGCATGCATTCCTTGTTTTGATCCAAAAAGAAAGAGAAAAACATGAAAATGATGTTTTAGTTTTTTCTCTCTCATCATTAAAAATTCAAAAAATCAAAAAAAAAATATTTTCTCCTTTTTACTCTCTTAAAATTTCGAAAACTAGATTTGACTTTTTAAAAAATTTTTAAAATCTAGTTGTTTTTATGAGTCAAATCAAATTTTCCATTTAAATATCTTATCTTTTTCAAAATCTTTTTCAAAAATCAAATCTTTTTCATTTTTTTTATTATTTATTTTCGAAAATTATAAAAATATTTTTCAAAAATCTTTTTCTTAATTTATCTCATAATTTTCGAAAATATCCTCAACAATTAATGTTTTGATTCAAAAATTTCAAGTTTGTTACTTACTTGTTAAGAAAGATTCAAACTTTAAGTTCTAGAATCATATCTTGTGATTTCTTGTGAATCAAGTCATTAATTGTGATTTTAAAAATAAAATCTTTTTCAAAACTAATTTCAATCATATCTTTTCAAAAATATCTTCTTATCTTATCTTTTTCAAAAATTTGATTTTAAAATATCTTTTCTAACTTCCTATCTTCTTATCTCTTCAAAATTGATTTTCAAATTTGTTTCAACTAACTAACTAACTTTTTGTTTGTTTCTTATCTTTTTCAACTACCTAACTACCTCTCTCTCTATAATTTTCGAAAATATCTTCCCTCTTTTTCAAAATTTCTTTTTAATAAACTAATTATTATAATTTTTTATTTTTATTTTCGAAAATTACTAACCTTTTTCAAAAAAAATTTTCGAAAATCACTAACCATTTTTCAAAAATAATTTTCGAAAATCCTCTTCCTCACTCACCAAAAATCCGAACCCCCCTCTCTCTCTCTGAGTTCAGATTTTCTCTTCTTCTTTTCTTCTACTCACACAGGGACCTCTATACCTGGGTAAAAAGGATCCCTATTATTATTATTATTTTTCTGTTCCCTCTTTTTCATATAAGCAGGAGCAAAGACAAGAATATTCTTGTTGAAGCAGATCCAGAACCTGAAAGGACTCTGAAGAGGAAACTAAGAGAAGCTAAATTACAACAATCCAGCAAGCACCTTTCAGAAATTTTCGAACAAGAAGAGGAGATGGCAGCCGAAAATAATAATAATGCAAGGAGGATGCTTGTATAATTTTTTATTTTTATTTTCGAAAATTACTACCCTTTTTCAAAAAAAAAATTTTCGAAAATCACTAACCATTTTTCAAAAATAATTTTCGAAAATCCTCTTCCTCACTCACCAAAAATCTGAACCCCCCTCTCTCTCTCTGAGTTCAGATTTTCTCTTCTTCTTTTCTTCTACTCACACAGGGACCTCTATACCTGGGTAAAAAGGATCCCTATTATTATTATTATTATTTTTTTTCTGTTCCCTCTTTTTCATATGAGCAGGAGCAAAGACAAGAATATTCTTGTTGAAGCAGATCCAGAACCTGAAAGGACTCTGAAGAGGAAACTAAGAGAAGCTAAATTACAACAATCCAGCAAGCACCTTTCAGAAATTTTCGAACAAGAAGAGGAGATGGCAGCCGAAAATAATAATAATGCAAGGAGGATGCTTGGTGACTTTACTGCACCTAATTCTAATTTACATGGAAGAAGCATCTCCATCCCTAACATTGGAGCAAACAATTTTGAGCTTAAACCTCAATTAATTTCTCTGATGCAGCAAAACTGCAAGTTTCATGGACTTCCATCTGAAGATCCTTTTCAGTTCTTAACTGAATTCTTACAGATATGTGATACGGTTAAGACTAATGGAATAGATCCTGAAGTCTACAGGCTCATGCTTTTCCCTTTTGCTGTAAGAGACAGAGCTAGAGTATGGTTGGACTCTCAACCTAAGGATAGCCTGAACTCTTGGGATAAGCTGGTCAAGACTTTCTTAGCCAAGTTCTTTCCTCCTCAAAAGCTGAGTAAGCTTAGAGTGGATGTTCAGATCTTCAGACAGAAAGAAGGTGAATCCCTCTATGAAGCTTGGGAGAGGTACAAAGAACTGACCAAAAAGTGTCCTTCTGACATGCTTTCAGAATGGACCATCCTGGATATATTCTATGATGGTCTATCTGAATTGGCTAAAATGTCATTGGATACTTCCGCAGGTGGATCCATTCACTTAAATAAAACGCCTGCAGAAGCTCAAAAACTCATTGACATGGCTGCTAATAACCAGTTCATGTACACTTCTGAGAGGAATCCTGTGAGTAATGGGGTGCCTATGAAGAAGGGAGTTCTTGAAATTGATACTCTGAATGCCATATTGGCTCAGAATAAAATATTGACTCAGCAAGTCAATATGATTTCTCAGAGTCTGAATGGAATGCAAGCTGCATCCAACAGTACTCAAGAGGCGCCTTCTGAAGAAGAGACCTATGATCCTGAGAACCCTGCAATAGCAGAGGTAAATTATATGGGTGAACCCTATGGAAACACCTATAATCCATCATGGAGAAATCATCCAAATTTCTCATGGAAGGATCAACAAAAGCCTCAACAAGGCTTTAATAATGGTGGAAGAAATAGGTTTAACAATAGTAAACCTTTTCCATCATCCACTCAGCAACAGACAGAGAATTCTGAGTAGAATCCATC
>NC_029790.2:58021046-58021645 GCF_000816755.2 Arachis ipaensis | reverse complement strand
GTTTAAACGCCAGTAAGAAGCATGTTTTGGGTGTTCAACGCCAGAACAGAGCATGGTTCTGGCTCTGAACGCCAGAAATGGGCAGCATCTGGGCGTTTGAACGCCAGAAATGCACCCTGGAGAAGAGCTGGCGCTGAACGCCCAGAACAAGCATGGTTCTGGCATTCAACGCCAGAAATAGGCTACAAATGGGCGTTCAATGCCCAGAACAAGCACCAATCTGGCGCTGAACGCCCAGAGTTGTGTGCAAGGGCATTTTGCATGCCCAATTTGGTGCAAGATTGTAAATCCTTGAACACCTCAGGATCTGTAGACCACACAGGATCACCTCAGGATCTGTGGACCCCACAGGATCCCCACCTACCTCCACTCACTTCTTCTCACCCCTCTTTCACACAATCCCATAAACACTCTTCCCCAAAACCCTCCACCAATCACCTCAAACACTCTTCCCCATCACCTCTTCACCACTCACATCTATCCACTTTTCCCCATAAACCTACCTCATAAACTCCACCTACCTTCAAAATTCAAAATCAATTTCCCACCCAAGCATAAGCTTTTTGTTTTTCCATTACCATTGATGGCACCTAAGACCG
>NC_029790.2:58019894-58020670 GCF_000816755.2 Arachis ipaensis | reverse complement strand
CATGATTCATAGCATCATGATTGGAGAGGAAGTAGAAGTTCATGAAGTCATCTTCCTTGAACTCTACAAAATAGCCGAAATGCCCTCCCCTAGGGGAAGGCTAGCTTTTCCTCATCTTATTTGTCATCTATGTTACTCAGCTGGAGCTTTCATAGAAGGAGACATTCACATTGAGGAAGAGAAGCCCATCACTAAGAAAAAGATGGAGCAAGTAAGAGAGCCCATTCATGGAGCTCAAGAGGCGCAGGAAGCTCATCATCATGAGATCCCAGAGATGCCTCAAATGCATTTTCCTCCACAAAATTATTGGGAGCAAATCAACACCTCCCTAGGAGAATTAAGTTCCAACATGGGACAACTAAGGGTGGAACATCAAGAGCACTCCATCATCCTTCATGAAATCAGAGAAGATCAAAAAGCAATGAGGGAGGAGCAACAAAGACAAGGAAGAGACATAGAAGAGCTCAAGGACATCATTGGTTCCTCAAGAAGAAAACACCACCATCACTAAGGTGGACTCATTCCTTGTTCTCACTTTCTATTTTTCTTTTTCTCTATGTTAAGTGCTTATCTATGTTTGTGTATTCATTACATGATCATTAGTAGTTAGTAACTTTGTCTTAAAGTTATGAATGTTCTATGAATCCATCACCTCTCTTAAAATGAAAAATGTTTTAATCAAAAGAATAAGAAGTACATGAGTTTCGAATTTATCCTTGAACTTAGTTTAATTATATTGATGTGGCGACAATGCTTCTTGTTTTCTGAATGAATGC
>NC_029790.2:58011854-58014836 GCF_000816755.2 Arachis ipaensis | reverse complement strand
CTCTCAATTGCGTTGGAAATTAGACATCCTGGGCTTTTCAGCAATATATAATAGTCCATACTTTGCCCGAGATTTGATGGCCCAAACTAGCGTTCTAGGTCAGCATAGAAATTCTGGCGTCAAAACGCCAGAACTAGCATGAAAACTGGGGTTAAACGCCCAAACTGGCACAAAAGCTGGCATTTAACTCCAAGAAAGGTCTCTAAATATTCTAGCTTATAATCTGAAAAAATGATTCTTGAAGCAAGAAAAAGCAGCAAAGAACAAAGCTTGCAGAAAAAAAATATAGAAAGAAAAAGAAAAAGCAAGCAAAAAAAGCCAAAAGCTCTTAAAACCAAGAGGCAAGAGCAAAAAGCCTATATTCTCTTCTTTTCATCCTATTTTCTTTTCAGTTGCTTGGGGACAAGCAACAATTTAAGTTTGGTGTTGTGATGAGTGGATAATTTATACGCTTTTCGGCATTGCTTTTAGTATGTTTTTAGTAGAATCTAGTTGCTTTTAGGGATGTTTTCATTAGTTTTTATGGTAAATTCACATTTCTGGACTTTACTATGAGTTTGTGTGTTTTTCTGTAATTTCAGGTATTTTCTGGCTGAAATGAGGGACTTGAGCAAAAATCAAATTCAGAGGTTGAAGAAGGACTGCTGATGCTGTTGGATTCTGACCTCCCTGCACTCAAAGTGGATTTTCTAGAGCTACCGAACTCAAAATGGCGCGCTTCCAACTGCGTTGGAAAGTAGACATGCAGGGCTTTCCAGCAATGTATGATAGTCCATACTTTCAACGAGTTTAGATAACGTAAAAGGGCGTTGAACGCCAGTTCTACGCTGCTGTCTGGAGTTAAACGCCAGAAACAAGTCACAAACCAGAGTTGAACGCCAGAAATACGTTACAACCTGGCGTTCAACTCCAGCATTCAAGCTCAGCCCAAGCACACACCAAGTGGGCCCCGGAAGTGGATTTATGCATCAATTACGTACTTCTGTAAACCCTAGTAGCTAGTTTATTATAAATAGAACTTTTTATTATTGTATTAGACATCCTGAGTTTTATCTTCGGATCATAGAGTCTTGGTTACTCCGGTTCCCCTCTGGGGCCGAGACCAATGAACCCCATTTTCACTTATGTATTTTCAACGGTAGAGTTTCTACACTCATAGATTAAGGTGTGGAGCTCTGCTGTTCCTCAAAGATTAATGCAAAGTACTACTGTTTTCTATTGAATTCAACTTATTCCGCTTCTAAGATATTCATTCGCACTTCAACCTGAATGTGATGAACGTGACAATCATCATCATTCCCCATGAACGCGTGCCTGACAACCACTTCCGTTCTACCTTCGATTGAACGATTATCTCTTATATCTCTTAATAAGAATCTTCGTGGTGTAAGCTAGATTGATGGCGGCATTCATGAGAATCCGGAAGGTCTAAACCTTGTCTGTGGTATTCTGAGTAGGATTCTGGGATTGAATGGTTGTGACGAGCTTCAAACTCGCGAGTGCTGGGCGTAGTGACAGACACAAAAGGAGGGTGAATCCTATTCTAGCATGATCGAGAACCTCAGATGATTAGCCGTGTTGTGACAGAGCATTTGGACCATTTTCACAAGAGGAGGGGATGTAACCATTGACAACGGTAATGCCCTTGCATAAAGCCAGCCATGGAAAGGAGTAAGACTGATTGGATGAAGACAACGGCGAGACACAGTAGAGCTCCTCACCCCCAACCATGGGGTTTAGAGACTCATGCCATAGAAAATACAAGTTCTGATGTAAAATTTCATGAGGTACAAAATGAATCTCTAAAAGTAGCTTTTATACTCAACTAGTAACCTAGGTTTATAGAAAATGAGTAAGCTAAGATAGATAGTGCAGAAATCCACTTCCGGGGCCCACTTGGTGTGTGTTTGGGCTGAGCACTGAAGCTTTTACGTGCATAGGCTATTCCTGGCATTGAACACCAGCTTTTGTGCCAGTTTGGGCGTTTAACTCCAACTTTTATGCCAGTTCTAGCGTTTAACGCCAGAAAAGAGTAAGGAGCTGGCGTACTCTTTTTCCTTTGGACCACGACTTTAACCACTCAGTCTCAAGCTCTTCACTTGGACCTTCATGCCACAAGCACATGTTTAGGGACAGCTTGATTTAGCCGCTTAGGCCAGAATTTTATTCCTTTAGACCCTTCTATCCATTAATGCTCAAAGCCTTGGATCCTCTTTACCCTTGCCTTTTAGTTTAAAGGGTTATTGGCTTTTTCTGCTTGCTTTCTCTTTTTCTTTCTTTTTCTTTTATTTTTTGCCATTTTTTTTCCGCAAGCTTTGTATTAACTGCTTTTTCTTGCTCCAAGAATCAATTTTATGATTTTTCAGATTATCAAGTAACATTTCTGCTTTTTCCTTATTCTTTCAAGAGCCAACAATTTTAACATTCATAAATAACAAATTCAAAAATATGCACTGTTCAAGCATTCATTCAGAAAATAAAAGGTATTGTTACCACATCAAAATAATTAAACTAATTTCAAGATAGAATATGAAACCATGTATTTCTTGTTCTTTTGCAATTAAAAACATTTTTCATTTAAGAAAGGTGATGGATTCATAGGACATTCATAGCTTTAAGGCATAGACTCTAAATTTTATTAATCATAAAATAAAAAAAATAAGGCGTAAAATAAACATAAAAGCAGACCAATAATAATAAAATCAAGAAATTGAAAAACATAAATTTAAATGACTCTTAAAATAGATCTCTAATAACAAAAGTTATCACAGAGTTAGGACTCAACAACCTTGATTTTGAGGGGTGTCTGGTCCCTCAAGGGAGAGCCTTTGGCACTTTAGCTCCTGTAGCTCACGCCCTTGCTTTTCTTGCTCCTTAAGCAGTTTACAGAGCATGCTATTTTGATTTTGCTGTTCTTCCTTAAGTTGATCCATAGCTTCTTGCAGCTTGGTGACAGATGCTTCTAGGCGGGTCCAGTAGTCA
>NC_029790.2:58005221-58011716 GCF_000816755.2 Arachis ipaensis | reverse complement strand
TTCCTAGTGGGAAGTATAGAATGCCTAATGAAGTCTAACCATCACCTAGCGACTGGTTTGAGATCTCCTCTCTTGAGTTGGTTTGGGACACCTTTTGAGTTGGTTATCCACTTAGTTCTAGGGAGGCATATGTCCTCTAGAACTTGGTCCAATCGCTTATCTACTCTCACCATTCTCCTATTAAAGGATTATGGATCATCTTGCAGTTGAGGCAGCTTGAAGACCTCTCTTATTTTGTCAAGGTGGAAGTAAATAATCCCCCCTCTGACCATAGTTCGAAAGGTATGGAAGGCAGTTCCAGTCATTCTCTGCTTATCTGTCAACCACAGATTTGAGTAGAATTCCAGAACCATGTTTCTTCCCACTTTTGTCTCAGGATTAGCTAGAATTTCCCAGCCTCTATTTCGAATCTACTCTTGGATCTCCGGATATTCGTCTTCTTTCAGATTGAATTTAACTTCAGGGATCACTGACCTCGGACCCATTATTTTGTGGTAATAGTCTGCATGTTCTTTGGGTAAGAATCTCTCTTGATTCCAAAGTGGCTTTGGAGTATTCTCTTTCTTGCCTCTTGAAGTGGTTTATTTTTCCTTAGGGGCCATGATCTTAATGAGTCTTAGCTTGGTGATCACGGAAAAACACACCAAACTTCGAGGTTTGCTTGTCCTGAAGCAAAAGAAAGGATAGGAGAAGAATAGGAGGAGAGTCAAATTCGAGTTGTGGAGGAGAGGGGATGGCCGAATGTGTATTTAAAAGTGGTGGGGTGGGGTTTCAAAAATTTTGAAAAGGATATGATAGAAAGATATGATTGGTAAAAAAAAATGAATCATGATATGAAAAAGATGAGATTTTAAAATTCAAGAGATATGAAAAAGATATAAAAAAGTTAAATCTAAAAATTTGTTGATGCATCTAAGAATTAAGAGAAGATATTATGAGTTGGAAAAGATTTGGAAAGGATTTAAAAAGATAAATGAGTTTTTGAAAAAGATTTGAAAAGGATTTGAAAGAAAATTGAAAAGGGATTTAGAAGATTATTACATTTTTGAAAATTAAGTGTGAGTGATAAAAATTTGTAACATTTTTATGCAGAAAATTATGAATTAAAACATGAAAGTTTGAAAAAATTTGAAATGGAAACAAAATCTCCTCCCCCTGCCTTTTCTGGCGTCAAACGCCTAGAATGGTATCCATTCTAGCATTTAACTTCCATATGTTGGCCATTGTGGGCGTTTAACGCCCAGCCAGGTACCCTGGATGGTGTTAAACGCCAGAAATCCTTTGTCACTGGGCATTTTTTTTAATGCCCAAGATGCTGCAATTCTGGCATTAAATGCCCAGAATGGTACCCATTCTGGCGTTTAACACCCAAAATACCCCTTACTGGCATTTTCGTGCCAGTGAGCTCCTTTTCTCTGCTTTAAGCTCTGAATCCTTCTATAACTCTGTGAACTCCTGCAATTGATAATTAACCTTGAAGATAATTTATATCAAACTCCTATAATTATTATTTAGATAACAAATAAACCTTGCTAATGGCTGGGTTGCCTCCCAGCAAGCGCTTCTTTATTGTCTTTAGCTGGACTTTACTGAGCTTTAATCTAGTCTCAGTTTTGAGCATTCTTTCTCAACATTGCTTTCATGATAATGCCTTGGGTGTTCTTGCTCATCATTCTTGCTTAACAATGAACATTTTGTCAGAGTCAATATCCTGAAGCTCTACATATCTATATGGTGACACACTTGTAATCACATATGGTCCCCTCCACCGGGATTTTAATTTCTCAGGGAATAATCTGAGCCTAGAGTTAAAGAGAAGAACCTTCTGTCCTGGCTCAAAGACTCTGGATGACAGTTTCTTGTCATGCCACCTTTTTGCTTTCTCCTTGTAAATTTTTGTATTTTCAAAAGCATTGAGTCTGAATTGCTCTAGCTCATTCAACTGGAGCAATCTTTTCTCCCCAGCTAACTTGGCATCAAGGTTTAGGAATCTGGTTGCCCAGTAGGCCTTGTGTTCCAGTTCCACTGGCAGGTGACAAGCTTTTCCATACACAAGCTGGTATGGAGAGGTCCCTATAGGAGTTTTGAATGCAGTTCTGTATGCCCATAGAGCGTCATCCAGACTCCTTGCCCAATCCTTTCTACGGGTACTTACAGTCCATTCCAGGATTCGTTTTAGTTCTCTATTTGAGACTTCAGCCTGCCCATTTATCTGTGGATGATATGTAGTTGCCACTTTGTGGTTAATTCTATATCGGATCAGAGCAGAATCAAGCTGTTTATTGTAGAAATGAGTCCCTCCATCACTGATTAGTATTCTAGGGACACCAAATCTACTGAAGATGTGCTTCTGGAGGAACTTCTGCACTATCTTAGTATCATTAGTGGGTGTGGCAATTGCCTCTACCCATTTTGATATATAGTCTACTGCCACTAGAATGTAAGTGTTTGAGTCTGATGGAGGGAAAGGCCCCATGAAGTCAATACCCCATACATCAAATAATTCAAACTCTAAGATCCCTTGCTGAGGCATGGCGTAACCATGAGGCAGATTGCTAGCTCTGTGGCAACTGTCACAGTTACGTACAAACTCTCGGGATTCTCTATAGAGGGTAGGCCAGTAGAAGCCACATTGGAAGATCTTAGTGACTGTTCGCTCACCTCCAAAATATCCTCCATATTGTGATCCATGTCAGTTCCATAGGATCTTCTGTGCCTCTTCTCTAGGCACGCATCTGCGGATCATTTCGTCTGCACATCTCTTAAAAGATATAGTTCATCCCACAAGTAGTACTTTGCATCAGAAATTAATTTTTTTATTTGCTATCTACTATACTCCTTGGGTATGAATCTCACAGCTTTATAGTTTGCAATGTCTGCAAACCATGGTACTTCCTGAATGGCAAAGAGTTGCTCATCCGGAAAGGTTTTAGAGATCTCAGTAGGAGAGAGGGATGCCCCTGTTACTGGTTCTATACGGGACAGGTGATCAGCTACCTGGTTCTCTGTCCCTTTTCTGTCTCTTATTTCTATATCAAACTCTTGCAGAAGCAACAACCATCGTATGAGCCTGGGTTTTGAATCCTGCTTTGTGAGTAGATATTTAAGAGCAGCATGGTCAGTGTACACAATCACTTTGGTTCCTACTAAATAGGATCTAAACTTGTCAATGGCATAAACCACTGCAAGCAGCTCTTTTTCTGTGGTTGTGTAGTTCTTCTGTGCGTCATTTAGAACACGGCTGGCATAGTAAATGACGTGCAGAAGCTTGTTATGCCTTTATCCCAATACTGCACCAATAGCGTGGTCACTGGCATCACACATTAATTTGAATGGTAATGTCCAGTCTGGTGCAGAAATGATAGGTGCTGTGACCAGCTTAGCCTTCAGAGTCTCAAAGGTCTGCAAACACTCTGTGTCAAAGACAAATGGTATATAAGCAGCTAGCAGATTACTCAGAGGTTTTGCAATTTTTGAAAAATCCTTTATAAACCTCTTGTAGAATCTTGCCTGTCCCAGAAAGCTTCCGATTGCCTTAACATTGGTGGGTGGTGGTAAATTTTCAATTACCTCTACCTTAGCTTAATCCACCTCTATTCCTTTGTTCGAAATTTTATGCCCAAGGACAATTCCTTCAGTCACCATAAAATGACATTTTTTCCAGTTTAAAACTGGTGCACGAAATCCCAATCACACTTTTGCAATTCCGCACAACTAACCAGCAAGTGCACTGGGTCGTCCAAGTAATACCTTAGGTGAGTAAGGATCGATCCCACGGAGATTGTCGGCTTGAAGAAAGCTATGGTTATCTTGTAACTCTTAGTCAGGATATCAATAATTCTCAGATTTAATTGTAAAAAGTAAAAGAACATGAAATAAATACTTGTTATGCAGTAATGAAGAACAGGTTGAGGCTTTGGAGATGCTTTGTCTTCTGAATCTCTGCTTTCCTACTATCTTCTTCTTCAAACACGCAATGCTCTTTCCATGGCAAGCTTTATGTAAAACGTGTAAAGTGTCATGAGGTACAAAATGAATCACTAAAAGTAGTTTTTATAGTAAACTAGTGACCTAGGGTTACAGAAAATGAGTAAGCTAGGGTGGTTAGTGTAAAAATCTACTTTCGGGGCCCACTTGGTGTGTTCTTGGGCTGAGCATTGAAGCTTTCATGTGTAGAGACTTTTCTTGGAGTTAAACGCCAGCTTTTGTGCCAGTTTGGGCGTTTAACTCCAGTTTTTATGCCAGTTCTGGCGTTAAATGCCAGAATTCTTGAGCTGACTTGGAACGCCTATTTGGGCCATCAAATCTCTGGAAAAGTATGGATTATTATATATTGCTGGAAAGCCCAGGACGTCTACTTTCCAACGCAATTGAGAGCACATCAATTGGGTTTTTGTAGCTCCAGAAAATCCACTTTGAGTGCAGGGAGGTCAGAATCCAACAGCATCTGCAGTCCTTTTTCAGCCTCTGAATCAGATTTTTGCTCAGGTCCCTCAATTTCAGCCAGAAAATACCTGAAATCACAGAAAAACACACAAACTCATAGTAAAGTCCATAAAAGTGAATTTTAAATAAAAACTAATAAAAATATAATAAAACTAATAAAAATATACTAAAAACATACTAAAAACAATGCCAAAAAGCGTATAAATTATCCGCTCATCACAACACCAAACATAAATTGTTGCTTGTCCCCAAGAAACTGAAAATCATATAGGATAAAAAGAATAGAATATACAATGAATTCCAAAAACATCTATGAAGATCAGTATTAATTAGATGAGCGGGACTTTTAGCTTTTTGCTTCTGAACAGTTTTGGCATCCCCCTTTATCCTTTGAAGTTCAGAATGATTGGCTTCTATAGGAACTTAGAATCCAGATAGTGTTATTGATTCTCCTAGTTAAGTATGTTGATTCTTGAACACAACTTCTTTATGAGTCTTGGCCGTGACCCAAAGCATTTAGTTTTCCAGTATTACCATCGGATACATAAATGCCACAGACACATAACTAGGTGAACATTTTTAGATTGTGACTCAGCTTTGCTAGAGTCCCCAATTAGAGGTGTTCAGAGCTCTTAAGCACACTCTTTTTGCTTTTGGACCACGACTTTAACCGCTCAGTCTCAAGTCTTCACTTGACACCTTCACGCCACAAGCACATGGTTAGGGACAACTGGGTTTAGCCGCTTAGACCAGGATTTTATTCTTGTGGGCCCTCCTATCCACTGATGCTCAAAGCCTTGAATCCTTTTTATTACCCTTGCCTTTTGGTTTAAAGGGATGTTGGCTTTTTTTTTTCGCATATCATCCTCTCTTTTTTTTATTCACTGTTTTTTCTTGCTTCAAGAATGAATTTTATGATTTTTCAGATTATCAATAACATTTCTCCTTTTCCATCATTCTTTCAAGAGCCAATAATTTTAACATTCATAAACATCAAATTCAAACATATGCACTGTTCAAGCATTCATTCAGAAAACAAGAGTATTGCCACCACATCAAAATAATTAAACTGTTTTAAAATTTGAAATTCATGTACTTCTTTTTCATTTTTTTCAATTAAAAACACTTTTTATTTAAGAAGGTGATGGATTCATGGGACATTCATAGCTTTAAGACATAAACTTTAAATTTTATTAATCATGGAATGACAATAAGACTCAAAAATAAATATAGTAGCAAACCAATAATAATAGAAGGCAGAAAATAAAAAACTAGAAAAATAAATGACTCTTAAAATAGACTATTAATAATAAAGGTTATCACAGAGTTAGGACTCAACAACCTTGATTTTGAGAAGTGGATGCTCCCTTAATCTGTGGGGTGCTTGGTCCTTCAAGGGAGAGCTTCTAGCGCTTCAGCTCCTTTAGCTCACGCCCCTGCTTCTCCTGTTCCTTCAGCAGTTTGTAGAGCATGCAGTTTTGATTCTGCTGTTCTTCCTTAAGTTGTTCCATAGCTTCTTGCAGCTTGGTAGCAGATGCTTCTAGGCGGGTCCAGTAGTCAATTTCAGGAATTTCTGGGAGGAACTCCTGCGCCCTCTTTTTTATGGAGTTGTCTTGAACTTGTCCTTCCATTGACTTCTTGCTGATTGGGTGTTCGATTGGGATGAATTCATCTACTCCCATCCTTACCCCAGCATCTTTACATAGCAGAGAAATTAAGCTTGGGTAGGCCAGTTTGGCTTCAGTGGAGTTCTTGTTTGCAATTGTGTAAATTTCACAAGAAATCAGATGATGAATCTCCACTTCTTTTCCAAGCATAATAAAATGAATCATCACTGCTCTTTTGACAGTGACCTTAGAGCAGTTGCTAGTGGGTAATATAGAATGCCCAATGAAGTCCAACCAGCCTCTTGCAACTGGTTTGAGATCTCCCCGCTTGAGTTGGTTTGGGACACCTTTTGAATTGGTTATCCACTTAGTTCCAAGGAGGCATATGTCCTCTAGAACTTGATCCAACCCCTTATCTACTCTCACCATTCTCCTATTAAAG
>NC_029790.2:58003125-58005162 GCF_000816755.2 Arachis ipaensis | reverse complement strand
TCTTTGGAGTATTCTCTTTATTGCCTCTTGATTTGGTTTGTTTTCCCTTAGGTGCCATGATCTTGATGAGTCTTAGCTCAGTGATCACGAAAAAAAACACGAAACTTAGAGGTTTGCTTGCCCTCAAGCAAAAGAAAGAAAAGGGGAGAGAGAGGAGAAGAGGCAAATTCAAATGGTGAAGAGGAGGGGATGGCCGAATGTATATTTATAGGAGGAGGGGAGGGATTCAAAAAATTTGAAAGAGATATGACATAGAGATATGATTGATGGAAGAAAATAAAATAATGATATGAAAAAGATGAGATTTGTAATTCAAAAAGATATAAAGATGTTAAATCTGAAAATTTGGTTATGCATCTAAGAATTAAGAGATGATATGATGAGTTGAAAAAGATTTGGAAAGAAATTGAGAAGATAATTGAGTTTTTGAAGAAGATTTGGGAAGGATTTGGAAGAAAATTGAAAAGAGATTTAGAAAATGTTTGAATTTTTGAAAATTGATGGTGAATGATGAAAGTTTGAAACATGTTTATGTAGAAAAGTATGAATCAAAACATGAAAATTTGAAAAAATTTGAAGTTGGAAACAAAATCTCCTCCCCCTGCCTTTCTGGCGTTAAACGTCTATCCATTCTGGCGTTTAACGCCCAATTGTTGGCCATTATGGGCGTTTAACGCCCAGCCAGGTAAACTGGCTGGCGTTAAACACCAGAAACCCCTTTATCACTGGGCGTTTTGCTGAATGCCCAGGATGCTGCAATTCTGGCGTTAAACACCCAGAATGGTACCCATTCTGGCATTTAACGCCCAAAATGCCCTTTACTGGCATTTTCTTGTCAGCAAGCTCCTTTTCTCTGCTTTTTGCACTGAATCCTTCTGTAACTCTATCAATTCCTTCAGTTTTGGTGATTAACCTTTGAAGAAAAATGTATATCAAACTTCTACAAGTATTAATTAAAACAAATAACTTGCTAATGGCTGGGTTGCCTCCCAGCAAGCGCTTCTTTATTGTCTTTAGCTGGACCTTTACTGAGCTTCATTCAAGCCTCAGTTTTGAGCATTCTTGCTCAAAATTACTTTCAAGAGAATTTGGTTTGAGAGTTGTAGGAAATTAAATGGCGGGAAAGTAAATAGCAGAAAATGTAAATGCTGGAAGTAAAGAGATGAAAGTAAATGACGGAAAGTAAATTGCATAATTGTAAATGGGAATGGGGAAGATGCTCATGAAAGTAAAATGCAGAAATTAAAGAGAATGGGTAAGATCCGAAATGGGGATTCATTGGGCTTAGAAATGGGACTGCATGAAAGTTGATCTTATTGACTCTCTGGTGGAGGAGATCAACATGGCTGAGAGTCTCGAATCAGAGCTGGAAGACATCTTTAAAGTTGTTCCACCTGATCTAGAGCAGAGGAATTGAAAAAGCCTCTGAAATTTCCTCAGGGAGAGGAAAAACCTCCTAAACCCAAGCTCAAACCATTACCACCATCCCTGAAATATGCATTTCTGGGAGAAGGTGATACTTTTCCAGTGATCATAAGCTCTGCTTTAAATCCACAGGAATAGGAAGCACTAATCCAAGTGCTAAGGACACACAAGGCAGCTCTTGGGTGGTCCATAAGTGACCTTAGGGGCATAAGCCCAGCTAGATGCATGCACAAAATCCTATTGAAGGATGATGCTAAGCCAGTGGTTCAACCACAGAGGCGGCTAAATCCATCCATGAATGAAGTGGTGCAGAAAGAGGTCACTAAATTACTGGAGGCTGGGATTATTTATCCTATTTCTGATAGCCCCTGGGTGAGTACTGTTCAAGTTGTCCCTAAAAAGGGAGGCATGACAGTGATTCATAATGAAAAAAATGAACTGGTTCCTACAAGAACAGTTACAGGGTGGCGCATGTGTATTGATTACAGAAGGCTCAATACAGCCACCAGAAAGGATCATTTTCCTTTACCATTCATAGACCAAATGCTAGAAAGACTAGCAGGTCATAATTATTACTACTTTTTGGATGGCTATTCAGGCTACAACCAAATT
>NC_029790.2:57962741-58002849 GCF_000816755.2 Arachis ipaensis | reverse complement strand
AATTAATGTGTGATGCCAGTGATCACGCCATTGGTGTAGTACTGGGGCAGAGGCATGACAAGCTTCTGCATGTCATTTATTACGCTAGCCATGTTCTGAATGATGCCCAGAAAAATTACACAACCACAGAAAAAGAATTGCTTGCAGTGGTTTATGCCATTGACAAGTTTAGATCATACTTAGTAGGATCAAAGGTGATTGTGTACACAGATCATGCAGCTCTTAAATATCTACTCACAAAGCAGGATTCAAAACCCAGACTCATAAGATGGGTGTTACTTCTGCAAGAGTTTGATATAGAAATAAGAGACAGAAAAGGGACAGAAAACCAAGTGGCTGACCATCTGTCCCGAATAGAACCAGTGGAAGGGGCGACCTCCCCCTCTATTGAGATCTCTGAAACCTTTCCGGATGAGCATTTGTTCGCCATTCAGGAATTACCATGGTTTGCAGACATTGCAAACTACAAAGCTGCAAGGTTCATTCCCAAGGAGTACAGCAGGCAACAAAAGAAAAAATTAATTACTGATGCAAAGTACTACTTGTGGGATGAACCCTATCTCTTTAAGAGATGTGCAGACGGAATAATCCGTAGGTGTGTGCCTAGAGAAGAAGCGCAGAGGATCCTATGGCATTGCCATGGATCACAATATGGAGGCCATTTCGGAGGTGAGCGAATAGCCACAAGGTCCTCCAATGTGGTTTCTACTGGCCTACACTCTACAGAGATTCCCGAGAGTTTGTACGTAACTGTGACAGTTGCCAGAGAGCTGGTAATTTGCCTCATAGTTATGCCATGCCTCAACAAGGAATCTTGGAGATTGAGTTGCTTGATGTATGGGGAATTGATTTTATGGGCCTTTTCCACCATCATACTCAAACACTTATATTCTGGTGGCAGTTGACTATGTATCAAAATGGGTAGAGGCCATTGCCACACCCACCAATGATACTAAAACAGTACTAAAGTTCCTCCAGAAACATATATTCAGTAGATTTGGTGTCCCTAGGGTACTAATCAGTGATGGGGGCACTCACTTCTGGAACAAACAGCTTTACTCTGCCATGGTCCGGTATGGGATTCGGCATAAGGTGGCAACTCCATATCATCTGCAGACAAATGGACAAGCTGAAGTTTCTAACAGAGAACTAAAAAGAATCCTGGAACGGACTATGAGTACCCATAGAAAGGATTGGGCACGAAGCTTGGATGATGCTCTGTGGGCTTATAAAACAGCATTCAAGACTCCTATAGGGACCTCTCCATACCAACTTGTGTATGGTAAGGCATGCCACCTGCCCGTGGAACTGGAACATAAAGCCTACTGGGCAACCAGATTCCTAAACTTTGATGCCAAATTAGCTGGAGAAAAAAGATTGCTCCAGCTGAATGAGCTAGAGGAATTCAGAGTCACTGCTTTCGAAAATGCCAAGCTTTACAAAGAGAAATCAAAAAGGTGGCATGACAAAAAGCTGTCATCTAGAATCTTTGAACCAGGACAAAAAGTTCTGTTATTTAACTCTAGGCTCAGGCTATTCCCCGGGAAACTGAAGTCCCAGTGGAGAGGACCATATGTGATTACAAGTGTATCCTCCTCTGCCTCAGCATTCTCTCCCTCTTGGGTTGCTGATGAGGTGGTGATTGCTGCCACTTGGTTCCTCTCCATCTTCTTGGTGAGGTCAGCCAGATGCTTGGTAATAAGCTTGTTTTGGGCTAGCAGTGCATCCACATTGTTTAGCTCCATTACTCCTCTAGTGTTGCCTCTTTCAGAAGCATAGAAGTAGTCATTCTCCACTACTATCTCAATGACATCTATGGCTTCTTGAATGGTCTTTTTCTTGTTCAGAGATCCCCCGGAAGAATGGTCTACTGCCTTCTTTGATTCATAAGAGAGGCCTTCATAGAAAATGTGTAGTTGCACCCATTCATTGAACATATCTGGTGGACACCTTCTTGTCAGGTCCTTAAACCTCTCCCATGCTTCATATAGAGTCTCACCATCCTTCTGCCTGAATGTTTGCACCTCAGCTCTTAGCCTGTTGATCCATTGAGGAGGATAGAATCTTGCTAAGAATTTGTTCACCATATCTTCCCAGGTTGCTAAACTCTCCTTTGGGAAGGATTCTAGCCATTTAGATGCCTTGTCCTTAAGTGAGAAAGGGAACAGAAGTAGTCTATAGGTGTCAGGATGAACACCATTAGACTTCACAGTATCACATATCCTCAAGAAGGTGGTTAGATGTTGATTGGGGTCTTCTTGGACACCTCCTCCGAGTGAACAATTGTTCTGAACAAGGGTGATAAGTTGTGGCTTTAGTTCAAAGTTGTTGGCATGTATGGTTGTCCTTTGGATGCTGCTTCCACA
Organism: Arachis ipaensis; assembly: GCF_000816755.2. NCBI lineage: Eukaryota > Viridiplantae > Streptophyta > Magnoliopsida > Fabales > Fabaceae > Arachis > Arachis ipaensis. The sequence continues at coordinate 58,000,483 of NC_029790.2, read as the reverse complement.
GTTTCCTGGGTTTGGGTTGATGTAAGAACCCAGAACTCTTCTCTCTTGTCCAGCTTGATGTGCTGGACCTTCTATGCCATGGTTGTGAGCCTCTTCTTCATGATGGTTCTCCATGTTTTCATCCATGTCCGGTTCAAAGTACTACTCCTCTTCCTCAGCACCAACTACTCTCTTTCCTCTTGCTTCCCTCCTTAATCTAAGGAAGGTCCTCTCAGGTTTAGAATCAAAGGAAGTCGAAGCCCCGCTTCTTCTCCCTGTCATACAACCAACAAGGCACAAGCAAGGAAATAGATGCAGAAAGTACTCTTGTTAAAATTGCTGTTAGTGTGAGTGATGCAATATATCAAACAAGTATGAATAGCTTATTTTCCAAGATAAATACCCAATTGGATGAAGATTGAAAGCTTTCTAGTAAAATCAAGAGAAAAGATAGAAGAAGAGTAATGAAAATTAGTATTGATCCATCAAATTATAACAGAGCTCCCTAACCCAATGAAAGGGGTTTAGTTGTTCATAGCTCTGGAAATGGAAAACAAAGACGGAGAATACATCATGAAAACTAGAACTAGAAGTACAGAGAAAGTAAATATACAGAGAGTAGTTCTCAATTTCCTATCCCCCAAAAGCTATTTCCTGATTCAAAACTACCCGTATATATACTACTCTTCTGATCTTCTAGTTGATTCGTCAAGTCTTGGATATGGGCCTTTGGATCTTGAGTTTGAAGCAGTTATCTTCTGCAGTGGGCTTAGCTTTACTTGCAGAGAGAAAGTGTGAAGTAGGAAGGGTCTTTAGCTCAGGACGTTAGTGACGTTAACGTTAAGTGAGAGTGTCGGTTCGAGAACGTTAGTGACAATCACCTTTTTCACTAACGTTCCTTACCCAGGAATGATCCAAGTTAACTTCAACGTTAGTGGCACCAACGTGACCACTAACGTTGCCTCTTGGTTCTTCGCACACGTTATTGGGACTCACCTTTTCCAATAACGTTGAGAGTCCTCCCTCCCTACGTTAGAGTTCACGTTAACTTAGTTAACGTGGCTCTTAACGTAGGCTTGCCAATTCTTCGAGAACGTTAGTGACACTTACCTTTGTCACTAACGTTCCAAGGTGCCCCTACTTCCCACGTTAGAGTCCACGTTAACTAAGTTAACGTGGCTTCTAACGTGGTAATGATAGCCATCTCCAACGTTAGTGACAAAGGTGAGTGTCACTAACGTTGGCTCATCATCCTATCCTCAACGTTAGCTTCAACGTTAACTAAGTTAACGTGGAAGTTAACGTGGCTCATAGTGGCTCATTATGGCTCATTCCAACGTTAGTGACAAAGGTGAGTGTTACTAACGTTGGCGATTGTTTGCTTTCTCCACGTTAGCTTCCACGTTAACTAAGTTAACGTGGCAACTAACGTGGCTCACTGTAGCTTGGCCAACGTTAGTGACAAAGGTGAGTGTCACTAACGTTGGCTTCTCTTTTGCTTTCCAACATTAGAGTCCACGGGTCAGTGAAACTGGCCAAAATGCCCTGGCATCAAGAAGTGACCATCCTCTATTGTTGATCTTAATGTTGATTTCAATGTGCTCGTTCCTCCATAATTGGAACCGAACTTCTGGAATGATCTCTCTCTCACTCACCCAACCATAGAATTGATTTTGGTTGAATGCGGAGAGGAACCTGTAGTCATTGAAGGAACTTGAGGATCCAGAAGTTGGTTCCTTGACTTTTCTTTTCTTTGAGGCTGAGCTTTTTGGTGGTGCCATGAGGTTGAGAGAGTGTGTTTGAGAGTAAAATGGGGGTTGCAGGTTGCAAGAAAGAGTAAAGAAAAATAAGGTTTTGCTCCAACACCAAACTTAGGACTTGATTGTCCCAATCAAGAAAAAAAAATGAAAGAAAGGAGGTATGGAAAGAGATGGTAAAAGATGAACAGAGAAAGGAAGGTGAGGGCTGTATGCTCTTCGTGTGTGATTGGGGTTGTTGAAGTGGAATACGAGCTGGTGAAGTGAGGCTTTTATAATGGGTGAATGATGTGGTGGGAAGGGTGGGAAATAAAAAGGGTTAAATGTTTTCCCACTTGGGGAGTGGCGCCTAGCGTGGGAAGAGGCGCCAACTCTTTTCTCACTGTGTCTTCTGCGTGTGTTGAGTTCCAAAGTGTAAGTACACTTTGACTTCCTTGCTTTGTGAGTTATTTACCATGTGGGCCCCATCTTCTCTCCTGAAATAAAACTGAACCCATTAGTAATGACAAAAGAACCCTTTCACATTCCTTCTCATTAAAAGTGAATTGGATTGCAACTGATGGGTGTCCCTTGGGACACGAAACTTAATTCTTTGGCATCTTAATAAATTGGTCTCATCATTGTGTATTTAATGTGTTCATAAGAGTGGAATAACATCAATCTTTTCATTTTCTTTTGATTCCAATTCTTCTGAACTCATTAATCCACATTCATGTTCTTACCCAAAGCATTAAGTGCTTTCAAATTGGGTGACTTGGGCTACTAGATGATTCTTGGTGGTGGCCACACCAAACTTAGCAATTTAGCTAGTCCTCAGCCCAATCACTCATCATGATTTATGCCTTCATCAAGTTGCAATTCCGGAAAAATATAAAGAAACTCTAGCTACCAAAGTTAAAATAAACTTTTTAATCTGCAATTGTAAACTAATCCTAATATGGTAATGTAAAATAAATGGGAGACTGAAAATTAAACTACCTAACGCAACGAATTTTTAAACTACTTCTAAGAAAAGTAACTAAATTAAAAAGGATAAAGTGTTGGGGTGCTCCCAACTAGCGCTTCCTTATTGTCATTAGCTTGACATTTCTTCATCTTCAGCTGAGCTTGTAGCTCACTCCCTGCTCCTCTAAGGAGCCTCCCAAGTAGTGTTTGAGTTTATGGTCCCAGATGTAGTGTTTGGCATCCTTAATTAGCTTCCTCCTCATGTGCCTATTGATGTTGGTTGGTAGTTCCCCAATAGCCTTGAAGTTGACTACGTCTGCAAACTAAGGAGCTATTCGAATCATCATCAATTGCTCATCAGGGAAGCTTTCATTGACTGCTACTTGTTGCATCTCTTCTTCTTGTGGGATCCTTGAGAGGTGGTCAGCTACCTTGTTCTCTGCAACGCTCCTATCTTTAATCTCAATATCAAATTCTTGGATCAGCAAAATCCACCTTATTAATCTGGGCTTAGATTCTTGTTTGGTAAGCAAGTATTTGAGTGCTGCATGATCAGTGAACACAATTACTTTTGAGCCAATAAGATATGATCTAAACTTGTCAAAAGCAAAAACTATGGCTAAAAGTTCTTTCTCTGTGGTGGTATAGTTCCTTTGATTCTCATTAAGAACCTTGCTAGCATAGTAAATAACATGTACTAGCTTGTCTTTCCTCTGTCCTAGAACAGCACCAACAGCAAAATCAGATGCATCACACATTAGTTCAAAGGGAAGATCCCAGCTTAGTGGTGCTATAATAGGTGTAGAGGAGAGTTTCTTCTTAAGTTCATCAAAGTCTACCATGCACTTTCTATCAAAAAAAAGGGAGTATTTGAGACAAGCAGGTTGCTAAGAGGTTTTGCAATCTTTGAAAAATCTTTGATAAACCTCCTATAGAACCCAGCGTGTCCCAAAAAACTTCTGATTGCTTTGATATTGCAAGGTGGGGGTAATTTTTCAATTACTTCCACTTTTGCCTTGTCCACTTCTAAACCATCTTTTGAAATCTTGTGACCAAGAACCACCCCTTCAGTCACTATAAAATGGCACTTCTCCTAGTTTAAAACTAGGTTGGTTTCTTGACACCATTTTAGCACAAGAGCAAGATGGTATAGGCAATCAGAATATGAGTTCCCAAATACAGAGAAGTCATCCATGAATATTTCTATGAACTTCTCAATCATGTCTGAAAAATAGAGAGCATGCGCCTTTGGAATGTTGCAGGTGCATTGCACAATCCAAAGGGCATTCTCCTATAAGCAAAGACACCATCTGGACAAGTAAATGAAGTTTTTTCCTGATCCTTGGGGTCTACAACAATTTGATTGTAGCCCGAATACCCATCTAGGAAGCAATAGTACTCATGACCTGCCAATCTTTCAAGCATCTGGTCCATGAAAGGTAAGCGAAAGTGGTCCTTCCGGGTGGCTTCATTGAGTTTCCGGTAGTCAATGCACATACGCCATCCGGTCACTGTCCTTGTGGGTATCAATTCATTCTTCTCATTTGCCACAACAGTGATCCCTCCTTTCTTAGGGACTACTTGCACCGGGCTTACCCAAGGGCTGTCTGAGATGGGGTAGATCACCCCTGCTTGCCATAATTTCAACACTTCTTTCTGACCCACTTCATTCAAAGTTGGGTTCAGCCTCCTTTGTTGTTGTCTTGAAGGTTTGGCATCTTCTTCAAGTAAGATCTTATGCATGCACATTGAAGGACTAATCCCTTTAAAATTTGCAAGTGTCCAGCCTATGGCATCCTTGTGTTGTCTCAGGACTTGGGTGAGCTCCTCTTCTTGTTCCTTACTCAGACTTGAATTTATGATCACTGGTTGGGTGTTGTTGGCACCTAGATAGGCATATTTCAGGCTGGGTGGTAATGCTTTCAGCTCTAGTTTAGGTGGCTCTTCATCTTTGTTGCTTGTAATGGTTGGCATGATTGAGTTTCCCATGGTTGCTTGTGGTGATCCTCCATCTGGTGCTTGTTCCAGCTCAATAGTTCCTCCACATTATTCTTCTACCAAGACTTCTTCAACTATTTGTTCCATGGTGTCTACCAGCATGCATTCTCCTATGGATTCCTTGCGGTAACTCATTGCCTTGAAGACATTGAAGACCATTTTCTCTTCATGCAACCTCAAGACTAGTTCCTCTTTTTGCACATTGATGATGGCTCCAGTAGTAGCTAGGAATGGTCTTCCTAAAATAATTGACGTGTTGGCCTCTTCTTCCATGTCCAGCACAACAAAATCAGCAGGGAAGATGAACTCTCCTACTTTCACTAGCAAGTCTTCCACCACCCCATGTGGAACCTTAAAAGTTCTGTCAGCTAATTGGAGTGTCATTCTTGTTGGCTTGGCTTTCTCAATCTTCATCCTTCTCATCATGGCCATGTACATAAGATTTATGCTAGCTCACAAATCACACAAAGCTTTCTCAATGGTGATGTCTCCTATGATGCAGGGAATTTGGAAACTCCCTGGGTCTTTCAGCTTTTGAGGCAGCTTCTTTTGTATGATGGCAATGCATTCTTCAGTCAAGATTATGGTTTCTTTTGCTTCCCAGTTCCTCTTTTTGGTTATAAGCTCCTTCAAAAATTTAGCATAGAGTGGCATTTGTTCTAATGCCTTAGCAAATGGTATGTTGATTTGGAGCCTCTTGAAGATCTCTAGGAACTTAGAAAACTGGCCATCCTTCCCATCTTTTCCCAGTCTTTATGGGTATGGTGCCCTTGGCACATAAGGCTTCAAGACTGGTTTTGGTGGAGCAGGGATTTCTTCTTCATCCTTGTTCTCATGCTTTACTACAACTTCTTCATGCTTGTCTTTGCTTGGGGTTCCATCTTCTACAACTTTCCCACTTCTTTTGGGGTGGTGGTTGAAATGCTGATTTGATGAATAAGGCTTGTTGTGGTCCTGGTTGTGGTTTTGTTGATTTCCCCACCCAAAGTTTGGGTGGTTCTTCCAACCTGGGTTATATGTCTTAGAGTGTGGGTCATATGGTGGTCTGGATGAATTGTTCACATAATTGGCTTGTTTCCAGTCACCTTCAGATTCTTGTGCACTCCCTTTTTGTTGAGGAGTTTGGTCTTGAATGACTGAGGCTTGGTTGGCCTCCATCCTTTTGGTTAGAGCTGCTATTTGAGCTGCAATTGCTTTGTTCTGAGCTAACAAAGCATCTACATAGTTGAGCTCTAGCACTCCCTTCTTCTGAGTCCTCTTTGAAGCATAGAAATACTCATTTTCAGCTACAGTCTCAATGACATCTATGGCCTCTTCAATGGTTTTCTTCTTATTGAGTGAGCCTCCTGCAGAATGGTCCACATCCTTCTTTGCTTCATAGGATAGTCCCTCATAAAAGATGTGTAATTGTATCCATTCATTGAACATTTCTGGTGGGCATCTTCTTGTCAAATCTTTGAATCTCTCCCAGGCCTCATAGAGTGTTTCTCCATCTTGTTGTCTGAAAGTTTTCACCTCAGCTCTCAGCCTATTGATTCTTTATGGGGGGTAAAATCTTGCAAGGAATCTGTTCACAACCTCCTCCCATGTAGTTAGGCTATCCTTGGGGAATGATTCCAACCACTTTGCTGCCTTATCTCTAAGTGAGAAAGGGAACAAGAGTAGTTTGTAGATGTCAGGGTGTACCCCGTTGGACTTTACAGTATCACATATCCTCAAGAATGTACTGAGATGTTGATTAGGGTCTTCTTGGGCACTTCCTCTATATGAGCAATTATTCTGAACAAGTGTGATGAGCTGAGGTTTCAGCTCAAAATTATTGGCATGAATTGTTGGCTTGAGGATGCTGCTGCCACAATTTCCTAGGTTTAGGTTGATATAGGAGCCTAAGACTCTCCTTTCTTGCCCATCATGATTTACTGGGCCTCCTCTAGCATTGTGAGCTTCTTCTTCATGGTGGTACTCCATGTTCTCCTCCATGTTTGTTTCAAAATACTCTTCCTCTTCCTCAGCACCAACGACTCCTTTCCCTCTTGCTTCCCTCCTTAATCTAAGGAAGGTCCTCTCAGGTTCAGAATCAAAGGAAGTTGAAGCATCGCTTCTTCTACCTGTCATACAACCAACAAGGAAAAAACAAGGGAAGAAAAAGAAAAATTGAATGAAGAAGTTACTCTTGTTAGAGTGGATGTTAGTGTGAGTGGTGCAATTAATCAAACAATTAGAAGAGTGGAAATATGTAAAAAAAATACTCAAATAAGAACGAAATAAAACTCAAAATAAAGGAAAATAAAAGGTGCTAAATAAAATAAAATAACAAGGAATTTAAATTGCTTAATCTAGCTCTCCAATTGATTTAATCACTGTCAAATTTAAGCCAATCCCTGACAACGGTGCCATAAAACTTAATAACCGGAATTCACACCCCATTCAACATTGGTGAATTAGTCCTTTTGGAAAGTGCACCAAAATTATCGTCAAGTAATAACCCACAGTGGAGTGGGATCGTATCCACAGAGATTGGCAAATTCGAGCAGTTTCAATCAATTGATGGATTAGTCAAGCGGATCAATAGGATTGTAGAGTGCAGAATTGTAAATGACATAAATGTAAATGACATAAATGTAAATGACTAGAATATAAAGAAAAGCAATAAAGTGCAGAAATATAAATGGTAGAAAGTAAAGGGCAGAATCATAAATGACTTGAATGTAAATGGGAATGGGGAATTGCTGAATATAAAAATAAGCAGTAAAGAAATGGATAGATAAGAATAGGGAAAATTCATTGAGATTAGGAGATGTTGTCTCTTTGGATCAGATCTAGCTTATATCCTCTTCAATCATGCAACTCATTGACTTCTTGGCAATTATGATTGATTGAGCCCCAATCTCTTGGTGACTCAATCTCTCAGATCTTGAACAATAGCCAATTCCTTGGTCTAATTGCTCATGAAAAGAGATATGCTTGGTCCCTGATTATAGCACACACCATTATAGGTCCAAGTATAGGGAGAATTATATGTCACATATCCAAACACCAAAACCCAAATTCTACTCTAGTGTGAGAAGGGATTTCAAGCATGGTTTCATGTTTCCTTTCCCAAGGTTCCCATGAAACCCAATTGCATTCAATCCACTAAGAACAAAATTCCTTCTAGCAAATCAAAGAGAAGATGAAGAGAAGAAGAATTTCACTATTATCAATCCATCAAGTACAACAGAGCTCCCGCTCTCAATGAGAGGGAACTTAGCTACTCATAGCTCAAAAAGTACTCAAAAGTGAAGTGTAAAAGTGGATCTAAAACTGACTGCTTAACCCCCTTCTTCAGTACTCCTTGGGGGTATTTATACTACTCCTAGTAAAATAAAAGAATTACAAAAGGGAAAAAGGAAAATTACATTTTGGAGGGAAAAGAAAACACTCAATAAGCATGACTTCTTAGCTGGCGTGTGGCTGGCGCTTCTCTGGCGTGTCACGTGCCCTTCATTTCCAGCTTGGCGTGCCACGCCTACTCCTTCAAGTGGCACGCTCGTCCCTCTCTCAACCTTGGCGTGCCACGCCTTCAAACTCAAGTGGCACGCCATAGTGGATTTCTTGTGTTGGCGTACCACGCCTTCGACCTCAAGAGGCATGCCCCTTGCCTTTCTCACTTCTCTTTGCCTCTGGAAACTTGTACTAACGTGCTACGCCCAAGGTCTGGCGTGTCACGCCCTTGCTTCATGCTTGACTAGGCTTCTCTGGAAAGTTAAACTAGCGTGGCACGCCCAGGGTCTGGCGTTCCACGCCCCTTTTGTGAGTGAGTGGGTCCTCTGTTTGGCGTGCCACACCACGAGCTCAAGTGGCACACCCCAATGCTTCTCTCTTGAATGACACTGGCCTGCCACGCCTGGTTGCTCAAGTGGCACGCTTAAATGACGAATAGTGAATGGTGTGCCACGCCTTTGATATCAAGTGGCACGCCCATGTAATTGGCCTCCTTCATCCTCTCGGGAAACTTATACCAGCGTGCCACGCCTAGAGGTTGGCGTGCCACACCCATGATCTTGTCTTGGTTCCAATAGTTGGCATGCCACGCCTCAGTCTTCAAGTGGCACGCCGTTGTGAAATGCTAAGGTTGGCGTGCCATGCCTTCGATACCAAGTGGCACATCCAGTCCTTGCTTTTGGTCCTTTGTGCATTGGCGTGCCACGCCTGGTTGCTGAAGTGGCACGCCTAGTCTTCAATTGCCTTTAGCCCCTTCTCTGGATTATTGTACCAGTGTGCCATGCCATGCTGCTCAAGTGGCACGCCCATGGATTTGTGAACTCTTCAAGCTTGGTGTGCCACGCCTGGGTTCTCAAGTGGCACGCCCAAGTGACTTCTTGGGGCTGGTGTGCCACGCCTTCGATACCAAGTGGCATGCCATAGTGAAGGTTCTTCTTGGAATAGTGAGTTGGCGTGCCACGCCCCTTTGCTCAAGTGGCACGCCCATAGTAGTTGATGGGTCAGGCATGCCACGCCCAGCTTGGCGTGCCACGCCCCTTTTGTGTCCTCCATTGTAGCTCTTTGAAATTTTGTACTAGCGTACCACACGCAGTCTCTGGCGTGCCATGCCCACATGCATGCTTGGACTTCTTCTCTGGACTTCAGTACTGCCGTGCCACGCCCAGCTCCTGGCGCGCCACGCCAGTGCATTTTTGTGGCGTTTGCTTCAAGTGGCACGCCAGTTTAACACGCCCAGCTTCTTGTTTGTCTTCCACCCAATTTTTGATGCTTTTCTCACCTGAAATTCAGCACAACTCATCTCAAAGTGGTGTACCATAATATTCATCAAATAATTCATGAATTGTACTGATCAAATAAGATTTATGCTCTTTTATGGTCTTATTTATGCAAGAAAGAAGGGTAGATGATGCAAGTCATCAAGGTACAAAACGAATCTCTAAAAGTAATTTTTATACTCAACTAGTAACCTAGGTTTACAGAAAATGAGTAAGCTAAGATAGATAGTGCAGAAATCCACTTCCGAGGCCCACTTGGTGTGTGTTTGGGCTGAGCACTGAAGCTTTCACGTGCATAGGCTATTCCTGGCGTTGAACTCCAACTTTGCCAGTTTGGGCGTTTAACTCCAACTTTTATGCCAGTTCTGGCGTTTAACGCCAGAAAAGGGTAAGGAGCCGGCGTTTAAACGCCAGTTTGCCCTGCCAAATCTCAAGCCAAGTATAAACTATTATATATTGCTGGAAAGCCCAAGATGTCTACTTTCCAACGCAATTAAGAGCGCGTCAATGGGACTTCTATAGCTCGAGAAAATCCATTTCCAGTGAAGGAGGGTCAGAATCCAACAGCATTTGCAGTCCTTTTTCAGCCTCTGAATCAGATTTTTGCTCAGGTCTCTCAATTTCAGCCAGAAAATACCTGAAATTACAGAAAGACACACAAACTCAGAGTAAAGTCCAGAAATGTGATTTTTGAATAAAAACTAATAAAAATATAATAAAAAGTAACTAAAATATACTAAAAACTACCTAAAAACAATGCCAAAAAGGGTATAAATTATCCGCTCATCAGCTATAGAGGCGTGCGCGTCGTTGCGCTTTTTCAAATTCAGGATTTTGAGATCAAGATTGTGCACGTTGGCCACCAAAGTTTGAGGCAGTGTTGTTGGTCCAACGTTACCCATCCACGCGTACGCGTCAGCTACGCGTGCGCGTGGATTGTCAGAATTTCCAATCCACGCATACGCGTATAGCACGCGTGCGCATCGCTACAGATTTTCCAAATCTCCAGAGAACACATTTTATCACAATGCTAGCCAACGTTCCCTCCAACATGGGCACCCAAAAATTATGCAAAGAAAAAAAGAAACTTAGTCTACCTCCTTCTCAACGTTTGAGGCAACGTTGGTAGTCTAACTTGGCCATCAACGTTGCTTCTTGTTCATCCTTTCCATGCTCCTTCTTCAACTTCCTCCCATGATTTTCTTCACCTGTCATCAACCAATACATGCATCAAAGCCTTGCTAAAGTCATGAGAATTCTCATCATTCTCAGTACACAAGTAATTATAACATAATTCTCATAAAATTGCATCAAATTAACCATGATTGAATGAATCTAGGCATACATGAATTTCTAACCCAATTGCTTACTTATAACTTAAGAAAGTGCATAAAACATATTAAAAACAAAGAAAAAGGCTAGTGAAACTAGCCTAAGATGCCCTGGCATCATGCTCAAGAGTGACAAAACAGCTCTTGAATAGACCATTAGAGACTTAAAAGGGATCAGTTCAACCAAGTGTATACATAAGATCTTGCTTGAGGATGATGCTAAACCAGTTGTGCAACCACAGAGGCGACTGAATCCAACCATGAAAGAGGTGGTCCAGAAGGAAGTCATGAAGCTCTAGGAAGCCAGAATTATTTACCTTATTTCTGATAGCCCATGGGTAAGTCCAGTACAAGTAGTTCCCAAGAAAGGGGGGATGACATGATTCAGAATGAAAGGAATGAGCTTAAGAACTATCACGTGATTGCGCATGTGTATTGACTACAGGAGGCTCAATAATGCTACAAAGAAGGATCACTTCCCCCTACCTTTCATTGATCAGATGCTGCAGAGGCTAGCTGGCCATGATTTCTATTGCTTCTTAGATGGATACTCTGGCTATAATTAGATTGCAATAGACCCTCAAAACCAAGAGAAGACATCGTTCACTTGTCCCTTTGGAGTATTTGCTTATCGGAGGATGCCGTTTGGACTTTGTAATGCCCCAACAACATTTCAGAGGTGTATGCTCTCTATTTTCTCAGACATGGTTGAAAAGTTCATTGAGGTATTCATGGATGATTTCTCTGTTTTTGGTAATTCTTTTAATTCTTGCCTTAAGCATCTATCCTTGGTCTTGAAATAGTGTCGAGAAACAAACCTTATTTTAAACTGGGAAAAATGTCACTTTATACTTTATGAGGGAATTGTTCTTGGTCATCGAATTTTAGAAAAAGGAATAGAGGTGGACAAAGAAAAGGTGGAAGTAATTGAAAAATTACCACCAGCCACTAATTTTAAGGCAATAAGAAGTTTCTTAGGACATGCAAAATTTTACAGGAGGTTTATAAAAGATTTTTTTGAGATTGCTAAACCTCTAAGCAACCTTTTGGTTGCTGACACTCCTTTTGTTTTTGACAAAGAAAGCCTACATGCCTTTGAAACTTTAAAAGCAAAGCTTGTTTCTGCACCCATCATTGCCCTTTTGAACTGGAAATTGCCATTTGAGCTAATGTGTGATGCCAGTGATTATGCTATATGAGCTGTCTTGGGACAGAGGCAACACAAGCTTATGCACGTCATTTCTTATGCCAGTCGTGTTTGGAATGACATGCAAAAGAGTTACACTACTACAGAGAAGGAATTACTGGCTGTTATCTATACAATTGATAAGTTTAGATCTTACTTAATTGGTTCCAAGATTATTTTCTATACTGACCATGCTACTGTTAAGTTCCTTCTAACCAAGCACGATTCTAAACCAAGATTAATTAGGTGGATACTACTTCTTCAGGAGTTTGACATTGAGATTTGAGACAGGAAAGGGTCAGAGAATCAAGTAGCTGATTATCTGTCCAAGATTGAGCCTGAACAAAGGACACCACTCCCCACTACTGTGACTGAGACCTTCCCGGATGAGCAGCTCTTTATGATTCAGAGGGCTCCATGGTTTGCAGACATTGCAAACTATAAGGCCATGAGGTTCATCCCCAAGGAGTACACTAAGCCACAAGTCAAAAAGCTTTTACATGATGCTAAGTATTACTTGTGGGATGAACCCTACCTTTTCAAGAGATGCTCGGATGGGATGATCAGGCGTTGTATCTCAGATGAGGAAACACAGTAGATCCTCTAGAATTGTCACGGTTCTGAGTATGGAGGCCACTTTGGGGGCAAAACAACAACCACCAAGGTCCTTCATAGTGGGTTCCACTGGCCAACCCTCTTCAGAAATTCACGGGAATTTGTAAGAAACTGTGACAAGTGTCAAAGAGCTGAGAATCTCCCTCACAATCATGAAATGCAATAGCAAGGGATTCTAGAGATAGAGTTATTTGACGTGTGAAGGATTGATTTCATGGGACCTTTCGTTGCCTTAAGCATCTATCCTTGGTCTTGAAATAGTGTCGAGAAACAAACCTTATTTTAAACTGGGAAAAATGTCACTTTATGGTAACTGAGGGAATTGTTCTTGGTCATCGAATTTTAGAAAAAGGAATAGAGGTGGACAAAGAAAAGGTGGAAGTAATTGAAAAATTACCACCAGCCACTAATTTTAAGGCAATAAGAAGTTTCTTAGGACATGCAAAATTTTACAGGAGGTTTATAAAAGATTTTTTTGAGATTGCTAAACCTCTAAGCAACCTTTTGGTTGCTGACACTCCTTTTGTTTTTGACAAAGAAAGCCTACATGCCTTTGAAACTTTAAAAGCAAAGCTTGTTTCTGCACCCATCGTTGCCCTTCTGAACTGGAAATTGCCATTTGAGCTAATGTGTGATGCCAGTGATTATGCTATATGAGCTGTCTTGGGACAGAGGCAACACAAGCTTATGCACGTTATTTCTTATGCCAGTCATGTTTGGAATGACATGCAAAAGAGTTACACTACTACAGAGAAGGAATTACTGACTGTTATCTATACAATTGATAAGTTTAGATCTTACTTAATTGGTTCCAAGATTATTTTCTATACTGACCATGCTACTGTTAAGTTCCTTCTAACCAAGCACGATTCTAAACCAAGATTGATTAGGTGATACTACTTCTTCAGGAGTTTGACATTGAGATTTGAGATAGGAAAGGGTCAGAGAATCAAGTAGCTGATTATCTGTCCAAGATTGAGCCTGAACAAAGGACACCACTCCCCACTACTGTGACTGAGACCTTCCCGGATGAGCAGCTCTTTATGATTCAGAGGGCTCCATGGTTTGCAGACATTGCAAACTATAAGGCCATGAGGTTCATCCCCAAGGAGTACACTAAGCCACAAGTCAGAAAGCTTTTACATGATGCTAAGTATTACTTGTGGGATGAACCCTACCTTTTCAAGAGATGCTCGGATGGGATGATCAGGCGTTGTATCTCAGATGAGGAAATACAGTAGATCCTCTAGAATTGTCACGGTTATGAGTATGGAGGCCACTTTGGGGGCAAAACAACAACCACCAAGGTCCTTCAGAGTGGGTTCCACTGGCCAACCCTCTTCAGAAATTCACGGGAATTTGTAAGAAACTGTGACAAGTGTCAAAGAGCTGAGAATCTCCCTCACAATCATGAAATGCAATAGCAAGGGATTCTAGAGATAGAGTTATTTGACGTGTGAAGGATTGATTTCATGGGACCTTTCGCACCCTCATACTCAAACACATACATCTTGGTGGTAGTGGATTATGTGTCCAAATGGATGGAAGCAATAGTATCACCCACTAATGACACCGTAGTCGCGCTAAACTTCTTGCAAAGATACATCATCAGCAGGTTTGGTGTCTGATAAACCATATTTGTAGGGTTTATCTTATGCTTGATTTAGGGGATTTTATAAACTTTTACCCACATTTATCCAATGAAATAGCATGGTTTTATAACTTCACCTTTAATTGTACTTAAGAGTGAAAGCATGCTTTTGAGGTCTTGAAATAGCTAAATTTAATTCACCTTTATTCCATTAGATGCCTTGATATGTTTGCTAAGTGATTTTAGAATTAGGAGGCAAAGATTGGATCAAGGGAATGAAGGAAAAGCATGTAAAATGGGAGAACTCATGAAGAAATGAAGGAATCGCAAAAGCTGTCAAGCCGACCTCTTCGCACTTAATCGACCATAACATGAGCTACAGAGGTCCAAACGATGCGGTTCTAGTTGCGTTAGAAAGCTAACATCTTGGGCTTCGAAAAGATATAATATTTAACATAGTTTCTACACGTATGGTGACGCGTAAGCTCATTGTACGCGTATGCATCGTTGCTGCCATATGATCCACTTAAAGCAATACGTGGCCAGCGAAATCTAAAGCCTTGTGGGCCCAATCTAACTCATTTCTAATGCTATTTAACCCAAGGATTGAAGAGGGATGAGACATCTAGTCATTAGTTTAGTTTTTTTTAGTTTTATCATGCTTTTAGTTAGTTTTATAGTGAGAAGCTCTCACTTCTCTCTAGAATTAGGATTAGGTTTTAGATCTAGATCTACTTCTTCTTCTTCTCTCTTAATTTTCCTCTTTCATCTTCAATTGTTCTCTTGTAGATTGTAGAATTCTTCTTCTCTTGTAATTTCTTTGTATTGTTAGTTGTAGTTTATGAACTTTCTTTTGTAGATCTACATTTATTCTTCAATGCAATTGGTAAGTTCTTTGTTGTTTCATAATTGTCTTCCTTTTCTATTGTTGATCTCTTGCTATTCTAGTTAGATCTCTCTTTAATTCTTACAATTCATGTTGTTTACTTTTATTGCCTTCTATGTGTTTGTTAAAATTCTTCTTTCATTATGAGTTTACTTTTCTATTGTTTTGCCTTTCTATTGTTAATCTCCTACCTTTGTAGTTGTAGATTCCTTTAATTCTTGTAATTTACTATGCTTTCCTTCCATGCCTTCCTAGTGTTTGATAAAATACTTGGTTGGATTTTAGAGTAGAATTTTATGTTCTTGGGTTGGGAAGGTAACTTAGGAACTCTTGAGTTACTAATGTCCAAGTGATTGACGATTGAGAGCCATTAACTCTAGATCTCACTAATTGAATTGGTGGAGAACTAGGACTTATGGACTTAGATTGACATAGCTCATTTGACTTTCCTTTATTAGTTAGACGATGACATAGCTCATTTGACTTTCCTTTTTTAGCCATTAGTTTACTTTCTTTTCCATTTATATTTCATGCCTCTTATCAAAAACCCCAAAACATACCTCATAACCAATAACAAGACACTTTGTTGCAATTCCTAGGGAGAACGACTCGAGGTTCAATACTTCGGTTTACAAATTTAGGGGTTTGTTTTAGTGACAAACAATCTTTTGTATGAAAGGATTGTTGTTGGTTTAGAAACTATACTTGCAACGAGAATTTATTTTTGAATTCTAGACCACACAAAAGTCCTCTCATCAAAATGGCGCCGTTGCCGGGGAATTACAATGGTGTTATGTTATTGGTTATTGTATATATGTAAATAGTGTGAATATGTTTGCTTTTGTTAGCTCGTGCTAGTTTGAGGATTTGGTTTTCTTTATTTCTTATTTGAGTTTATTTTCCTTTTCTCTTGCTATCATGAATTCTCACATTGGCTATGAGTTTTGTTCTAACCATGTTATAGGCAATGAGAGCTTCAATGAGGATGTGTATCAAGGATGGGATAATCAAAGGTGGGAAGGTGGGAATGCATATGATCAATCTTCATGGCAACAACCTCCACCAATAGAATATGAACAAGAGCCATTCTTTGATGCACACCAATCCAATGGCTATGGTGAATCTCCTTGTGACTTTCAAGAACCACCACCATATGCCTATGAGTCATATCCTCAACATGAACCATACTCACAAGCCTCTTTTCACCAAGCACTTCCATATGACCCTAATCTATATCCATCCTACCAACCACCTTTTGAACCATATGAGCCATACATGGAACCTCCATTCCAACATTACTACTCCCAAGAACCACCTCAATACGCACCACCACTTTACCAAGAAGAACCACTTCCCTATTATGAACCATTTCTCCAAGACAATGAACCCTCCTACCCACTCCAATCCTCAATGGATGAAATCCTTAGCCTTATACTTCAAGGGCAAGGAGAAATGCAAAGGGAGACACTAGAATTTGTGGCTACCATGACCAAGGTAGTAAGCATCTTAGCCTCCCAACACTTGAGCACTCAAAGCACTCCCATGGTCACATGTGGAAAATCAATTGAAAAGCATAGCATGAAGGAGAGATTGGAAACACCGGTGGAGAATGAGGGATGTTATTTTGTGTTAGAATAATTGGAGGAGCCTATGATCATTGAAGATGAGGAAGAAGTGGTCGAAGACTTAGGAGATGCGGAACCTCCTTTGGAACCTAGAGTTGAAGAGAACCTCTCCAAGAAGATTGAATTTGATGTTGAGAAGGAAAGTGCATAACCTCCAAAACAATTTTTGAGTGAATACTTGGAAAGAGTAAAGTGAGAATTGAGTTCCCTTGGTGATGAAGACCATGCATCCAACCATTTTGGTGGTGAATCCTTTGAATGTGAAGAACTTTCTCCCAATGAGATGGAAAGCAATGTGGAGGTAGATTTTTCCCTTCCTCCCATTTATTATTTGAGTGATGGAGAAGAGTTGGATGAAAATGATGAACAAAGGATTGAAAGTGAAGAAGTTTGTGAAGAGGTGGAGACAATCAAGGAAAAACACAAGGGAGTAAAGCTTGCTAGCACATTGGAGATGCCTCTCCCCAAGCCACCACCATCCATTCTTTCATTCAAGTGGGTAAATTCCCTATACTTAAGCTTTATTATTCCCCTTAAATATGATTTGCTAGAGACGGATGGTCAACTTAGACATATTTGTAGCTTTAAGAGTAAAAGAGAGATGGCTAGTGGTTGGAAACATTATTCTAGGCTCATTATGGTTGCATGTTCAAAGTTTAATTGCAAGGTTTGGTGTAGAGCTAGATTGTTTGGGTCTAGGAGAATGTTTGGTCACTTTATTGAGAATTCTAAGGTCATGCCACCAAATTGGACTCATGAGGATCAATTAGAAGACGGGTGTGAAAATAAAGTGTGGGATCCTGGATCACAAGACGAGGATCAACTTTGGGAGCCCCAAGCTTGTGAAGAACTCCATCAACACTTGGTGCAACAAATAAGGAATCTTGGGGCACAATGGAGAACCAAGCTTTGGTGGATGTTCCAAGATGAATTCAAGCACAAGCCACCTTGAGAGGAGCTCCCCATAAGTCCAACTTAAGGATAATAAACAAAAGTGCTAGGTGGGAGACACCCCACCATGGTAACTTCTTTTCATTTTCTCTTTTTTTCTACATATTGGTAATTAGTTTAAATTCATGTTTTTGGTTGATTTGTTGAGTATAATTGGTAGTTTAGTATGTTAAATAAGATTTTATGGTGTTTTGGTAGCTGTTTGGAGGTTTGGAATGCTTGGATTGGTGCAAAAAAAAATAGAGCACCATCCGCGCATAGGCGCACTGCGTGCGTACGTGTGCATCAAGCATTTTCACCTATCCGCGCGCGCGCTATGTACGCATATGCGTGGACTGAGAAATTCCACCCCCAAGCCAAAAACCCGAGAGTTGTGCGAATGTTGCGTGAGGAAGTTTTGAGTCCGTCTAAAGTGGTGTCTTTTTGTTGTCTGATAGTCACGAGAGTTAGTATCTTTGTACTTGATCTTCAGATAGAATTTACTACAGACTCCTTTAAGCTTTTGAAAATTTTTTGTTAGTTATTTGATCATCTGTTACTGTTCACAAAGCTTATCAAGGGCTGCCAAAGCCAGCTAATAAATTTCTCCAAGAGTTGTTGTAGGAATTTTTTTTCGGAGTGTAACCATCATTCTCTGAATTTCTGGTTGGAGTTCTTCTGGAAGTGAGACAAGGAATACTTGTTTGAGGAGCGGATTGCTTTGTCCTCTAAGAGCATAGTACTTAACTGCCATCTTTTTGTAGTTGCATTGTGCCTTTCGCACAAACCAACTCGTGCGTACGCGTCACTCTCAAAATATGCCATTGACGCACACGCGCCATGTACGCGTACGCGTCGCGTCCATTGCACCACCATCCGCGCGCGCGCGCCATGCACGCATACACGCGGATGTCCTTCCTTCAACACATCTCTTTTCTTCCCATCTTTCCATTTTTCCTTCTCCTTTCTTCTTCCCTTCTCCTACCCTTCATCCAACACTCCCAAACACCATTGATAACCATTTATTTTAGTTAGTTATTTAGTTAGTTAGTTAGTTGATTAGTTAGTTAGTTTAATTTTCATTTATTTTTCTTTTTTTCATTGTAAGTGTTGGATTGTTATTCTTGTTTACCATTAATTGCTGCTGAGTATTAAAAAGGGATGTTATATTAACATCATTATGCTTATAACCTTTGTTGGATTCTATTGTTGAGGTTATATTTTGCTACTTGGTTTTGAGTTTTTCATGCTTACCTTTTAAGAATACCAAGTGATGAGAATCTCCTTCGAGCTTGTAACTCTTTTTGAATTGCATGATTTGGCCACCAATTGATTTGAACCCTATTCTTTGATTAGGCAATCTCTTGATATTGGATGTTGAGCATTTATCTTAATGCATTGTGCTTCATGATCATATGCATCCATATGCTTTTAGCTTGAATGCTTTCATGCTTCTTTAATGCTTGTTTTACCTTACAAGTTTACTTAAAGCATCTCAAGCACACTAGGATGAGTGATGTACATGCTTCTTTTGTGACATAACTTTTTATGCTAGTGTGTTCTAAAAGGCGCCTAATTTAGAACTCACATCCCTATTTTCCTAATGTCACACTAATTCACTCACTCAATTCTAGTGATTAGTACCTCATTCCAACAAGGTATGCTTCCTTGCTTTTGTTTTCTCATCTTATGGTGTTATATTTTTGTTTTTCATGAATGATGCACAGCAAGCAAAATTGGAAGCGGAAGAAATAACACGCAGTAACCGGTTGACCTACCAGTAAAAGGTGGCAATCCGGAGAGTCGTCGTACCCCTTTGTTCATCTTTGAGTGCATCGAGGACGGGGCAAACTTTTATGTGTGGGGAGGTCGTCCGATCGATTGGCGATTTTGGGTGACAAGTTTCTAATTCCAACACTTTTGCATTCATTTTAGGTTCTTAGGATTTTTACTTGCATTTTCTTAATTTTGTATATATATACATAATAAGATTAGTCAAAATAATGAGATTTTTCAAGATTTCTTTCTATAGGGCACCAATTGATTTGAGTGAAAACTTTTCATAGAACTTGCTTGAATTATATATATTGTGGAACATGATTTTTGAGCTAAGAACACAAGCTTGTGAGATTTGAGCCTAATGGTGTGGTTACATCTTATAACCACTTATTTTGCTTCTTGTGTGCATTATTCTCTTTCTATGATTATAATCTTTGATTTGTTTGATTCTTTATGTCCATTATTTTGTGTATTCATGCATTTATATGATTGAGGCCATCGTTTTATTTAGCTCACTTACCCAAATAGCCTTACCTTTTATCTTCCATTGTTAGCCGATTTGAGCCTACGCTTAACCCACTTGTTCTTAATTTAGCACATTACAAGTCTAAAGTGAAAAACAATAAATGTCCTTAATTTGGATCTTTGATTAGCTTAGGCTAGCGTGTGTAACATTCAAGTGTGGGAAAACTTGGGACGTTAGGTGAATAAAAGGGTAGTCTTGTATTTTTATTGTAAATATTGGGAATTAGGTACATGCTCATGTGTTAATTAAAATGTATAGACCTTATGCATTGATGTTCTTGTATATAGTTTGAAAGAAAGAAAAAAATGATGAGAAAAACAAAAGAAAAAGAAAAAAAAAACAAAAAAAGAGCATGGAAAAGAAAAGAAAAAAATAGAAAAAGAAAGAAACAAATAAAAAGAAAGAAATAAAAAGGGAACAAAATTCCCCAAAGCAAAGTAAAGTTCAATAAAGATCAATTCATATGAGTTGTGAAATGAAAAGAAAATGCATGAGTATGTTAAAAAAGTGAAAAATGGGTAGTTAGGTTAGTTTGAATTGTATAGGAGGTCATAGGTTAGGTGGAAAGTCTAAGCTTATCAAAGATTCAAATTTCAAGCTCACTTGACCAAATATGCATCCTACCTTGACACTAGCCCCATTACAACCAATGAAAAGACCTCATGATAGGTGTATGCATGGATGAAATAAATGTTGATTGTTAGAAGAAAAATAAATCTTGGAAAGCATGATTAGGGGATAATTGAGTGAATCAAGCCTAAACACTTGAGCGAATAGAGTGCAAACACATCCGGTGAGGGTTTGATGCTCAATTACATGTTTTCACCTATGATCATCATTCTTCATGCAAGTTTATAAAAATACTTAATAGCTCAATTCGATTGTGGTTTGGCATGGTTGTTAATACCTTTGGCCCTTGTGCTTATATGTATCCTTGGGAATTGATTTATTTTGACCAAGCAATTTCATTCATGTAGATAGTTGCATATAGGTAGGGTGCATTTAGTTAGATTTCATTGAATAAATGTTGATACCCTTAGTTCTCTCTTGGTTTAAGCTTAAGGACATGCTTGGTTTAAGTGTGGGGAGGTTGATAAACCACATTTGTAGGGTTTATCTTATGCTTGATTTAGGAGATTTTATAACCTTTTACCCACATTTATCCAATGAAATAGCATAGTTTTATAACTTATCCTTTAATTGTGCTTAAGAGTGAAAACATGCTTTTGAGGTCTTAAAATAGCTAAATTTAATTCACCTTGATTCCATTAGATGCCTTGATACGTTTGTTAAGTGATTTTAGATTTAGGAGGCAAAGATTGGATCAAGGGAATGAAGGAAAAGCATGTAAAAATGGAGAACTCATGAAGAAATGAAGGAATTGCAAAAGCTGTCAAGCCGACCACTTCGCACTTAATCGACCATAACTTGAGCTATAGAGGTCCAAATGATGTAGTTCTAGTTGCGTTTGAAAGCTAACATTCGAGACTTCAAAATGATATAAGATTTTCCATAGTTTCTACACTTATGGTGACACGTACGCGCATTGTACGTGCACACCTCGTTGCTGCCATATGATCCACTTAAAATAATACGTGGCCAGCGAATTCTAAAGCCTTGTGGGCCCAATCCAACTCATTTCTAGTGCTATTTAACCCAATGATTGAAGAGGGATGAGACACCTAGTCATTAGTTTAGTTTTATTTTAGTTTTATCATGATTTTAGTTAGTTTTAGAGAGAGAAGCTCTCACTTCTCTCTAGAATTAGGATTAGGTTTTAGATCTAGATCTACTTCTTCTTCTTCTCTCTTAATTTTCCTCTTTCATCTTCAATTGTTCTCTTGTAGATTGTAGAATTCTTCTTCTCTTGTAATTTCTTTGTATTGTTAGTTGTAGTTTATGAACTTTCTTTTGTAGATCTACATTTCTTCTTCAATGCAATTGGTAAGTTCTTTGTTGTTTCATAATTGTCTTCCTTTTCTATTGTTGATCTCTTGCTATTCTAGTTAGATCTCTCTTTAATTCTTACAATTCATGTTGTTTACTTTTATTATCTTCTATGTATTTGTTAAAATGCTTCTTTCATTATGAGTTTACTTTTCTATTATTTTGCCTTTCTATTGTTAATCTCTTACCTTTGTAGTTGTAGATTCCTTAAATTCTTGCAATTTACTATGCTTTCCTTCTATGACTTCCAAGTGTTTGATAAAATGCTTGGTTGGATTTTAGAGTAGAATTTTATGTTCTTGGCTTGGGAAGGTAACTTAGGAACTCTTGAGTT
This sequence comes from Arachis ipaensis, assembly GCF_000816755.2. Classification (NCBI taxonomy): domain Eukaryota; kingdom Viridiplantae; phylum Streptophyta; class Magnoliopsida; order Fabales; family Fabaceae; genus Arachis; species Arachis ipaensis. Next base: position 57,978,294 of record NC_029790.2, on the reverse strand, counting down.
ACTAATGTCCAAGTGATTGACGATTGGGAGCTATTTACTCTAGATCTCACTAATTGAATTAGTGGAGAACTAGGACTTATGGACTTGGATTGACATAGCTCATTTGACTTTCCTTTATTAGTTAGAGGATGACATAGCTCATTTGACTTTCCTTTTTTAGCCATTAGTTTTCTTTCTTTGCCATTTATATTTCATGCCTCTTATCAAAAACCCTAAAACATACCTCATAATGGGCTTTTAACGCCACCATTCAGAGAAAAAGAAAAAAGAAAAAAAGGGTTTGGCATTTAACACCAGTAGTGGCGTTTCACGCCACAAGGGGGTAGATCCTTTCCCATTTGGGCGTTGAATGCCGAAGGTTGCATTTAGCGCCACCAAGGGGCTCAATTCTATACCATACCTCACTATATCCTACTTATATCTTTTTATATAACATCTTTTTAATTGTCTCTCCTCTATCGTCCCTGACTACTCATCCTTATTTTCACACCATATCTCCCTATATCTTACTCATATCTTTTCAAATCTGTAGATGATTGACAAGCACAAGAATGAGCATCCAAAGTTCAAAACTTGGCACCCCATGGTCTAAGGAAAGACCCTACAGTTTGGAGGAGAGAGTGAGAGAGGTACTTCAGCTGCCCCCATCCAACGATAACCCTTACTCCTATAATGGGAGAGTCAGAGCTTATTAGAGGTTGGATCAAGTCCTCAAAGATATATGCTTACCCGGAGCGCAGTGGAGGAAGGATGGCAAGGGTTAGCTATACCAACTGAGAAGGAATGATCTGAAGCTGGTTGTTAGAGGATGGCTGGAGTCTATTCAACGTTCCATCCTCCTCACTAGTAACTGGTCCGAGCTCACTATAGCCCGAGCCATGATAATTCACTGCATTATGCTTGGCAATGAGGTGGAAGTTCATCAAGTGATCCCTCTGGAGATATACAATATCGCAGTAAAGACTTCCACCCTTTCTAGATTAGCCTTTCCTCATCTCATCTCCCGCTTATGTGAAGCTTCCAATGTCCAGATTGATAGAGATATGCTTATTACAGTGGACAAACCAATCACTAAGAAGGATATGGAGTACACTCGAGAACTTGGACAAGCACCACCTTAGGAGTCGGTTCCCTCTCCTCAGAAGGAGAGGCCTAAACTACCTCAGGGACAAGATCTTTCTCCGTGTGAGTATTGGACTCAGCTGGTAGTATCCATCGGGCAACTGATATCTACTATAGATCAGCTAAAACAGGAGCATAAGAGCCAGTCTACCATCCACTATAAGCTAACAAAGGAGCAACAGAAATAAGGACTTGAGTTGGAAGAGCTTAAGCGCTGGAGTGGATCCACCGGAGGAAGCAGCAACCACCAGGACTAAGGTGGTTGAGTTCCGTTACCTAATGCCTATACTTCTATCCTGTTTGCTGTCATTTACTTGTTTGAGTCATTTACCTTATGCTTGTTAGAGTCTCTTGTTGCTTCCCAATTAAGTTATTTATTTAGTTATTCTATGCGTATTTTGAAAGATGTCTAGTGTATTACTGATGCCAGGGCATCTTGGCTAGTTTCACAAGCCATTTTTAGTTTGTTTTAGAGTAGTTTCATGCATTTCTTAAGCAATAAGTAAGTTTTAGGATGAGAAATTTATGCTTATCTTGATTCAATCAAACATTGTTAATTTTGTGCATTTACATGAGATTTATGCCATAATTACTTGTGTGCTAAGAATGAGGCAAATTCTTGTGACTATAGCAAAGCTTTGATGTATTTGTTTGGTTAATGATAGGTGAAAAGGAAGCTAAGAAAAGGAAAGGCAAAGAGGCAATAAGAAGGCCATGAAATGAGGCAAAGGGAAGCAACGTTGTAGCCAAAGTTGGTGCTTCAACATTGCTAGAAACGTCACTCCCCACAGCCTGAAGGGGTATACTTCCCAACAAGAATAACTTGAGCTACAGAGCTCCAAATGAAGTGATTCTAAAAGCATTGGAAAGTAGGAATCAAGAGATTTCCAAGCATATACGTCACTACATGGTAGACACTAAAAATAAGGGAGAAAACTGTCCCGAAAAGTGCATAAACAAACATGGCACCAACCTGTAGTAAGGCCAGATGACCTCTGCACCTTCGACGGAGAATAACTCGAGCTGTGGAGCTCCAAATGATGCACTTTTAACGGCATTGAAAAGTAGACTATCTGGGCTTTCCATCAATATATAATAGTATGGGGTGGACAACACGTCTGAGCTTCTGAATCTGGCAATGTTCCCGACGTTGGTGTAAACGTTGGAGGTCAAACGTTGCCTCCAACGTTGCACTCCGACGCCAGCAACCCTGTCCCCTTCAAAGGAGCATAACTTGAATTGCAGATGTTCAATTGAGGTGATTCCTGTTGGGTTGGAAAGCTGACACTCTGATCTTTCCAATCATATATAATAGTCTATAGTGAGCATGAAATTTGCAACGTTGACAAGAGGACAAAGTAACGTCCCAAGGCTTGATGTGCAACATTCAGTTTGGAATTTGAAAATTTAGCATCCAGGCGCACCCGTCAGTGACGCGCACGCATGGATGTGCGAATGTTGGAGGTCCAAGGTTACCTCAAACGCTGCCTCCAATGTCTACGATAAAATTTTAGAAATGGGAGTTGGAAATTTTGCATCGACGCATACGCGCCAATGACGCGTACGCGTGAACATACTTTTTCAACCCAACCACGCACACGCGTACACGTAGGTCACGCGTACGCGTGAATAGCAGAACGTTGGCCCTCCAGCATTGAGTCAAACGTCAATGATAGCAAACCAGAAACCATTTTTCAAAGGACGTTTGGCTCAATGTTTGACCTCAAACATGATCGACAACGTTAAAGCCAATTCAATTCCAAATTGCACCTATACAGAATATGAAAGTTAGTTGCTAATGCCCAACACTAAGAATCATTCCTCATTGCTTCAATCAAGGCCAAAACCCACATTCAAATACTTGATCCAATTGAAGATGAGAAGAGGGTTATAAATAGAAGAATTGTTGAAGATTGAAGGAGCTCTCGGGAGGCCCTGAAGGGGCTCTGGGGGTTCAGACCCTGATTTTTCATTTTCCTCTACAATTTTTCCTTTAGTTTGATGTACTTTCGTTTTCTGCATTTTTTCCTTTTGTACTTCTTTAATTTTCTGCATTTTCTTTTTCTGTAAAATTGAATTGAGCCGTGAACAACTAACCCCTTTTCATTGTGTTAGGGAGCTCTATTGTAATTCAATAGATCAATAGTAATTTTCATCTTCTTCCTCTTTCTTTTCTCTTGATTTTTGTTAGAAAGCTTTCGGTCTTAACTTAATTGGATAGTTGTCTTGAGAGAGAAGCTATCCATAATTGTAATTCTTCGTAGCCTTGAGAGAGGAATGAAAAATTCATGCTAGAAATGCTTTCTCACATTGGATTAGATTGGGGTTTGGATTGATATAGTGACATGTAATCCTACCAATAATTTGATCTATGAATTTGTGTGGTATAGTCAGTGACCGAACTTCAACTCTTCCCATGAGCAATTAAATCAAGACATTGGGCAATTGTTCATGCTTATAAAGATTGGTGAGCCAAGACATTGGGATCCGATCATTACCCATTCTATTTACTTCCTATTACTTAACTTCATGCTAATTCCCCATTCCCATTTAATTTCTTGCAACTTAATCTTCTGCACTTTAATTCCTTGCAATTTAATTTTCTGTTTCTTTAATTTCTTACAATTTAAGTTTCCTGCCAATTTTATTCTCTGCAATCCCAATTTCGCTTCCGATTCTGCTCAACTAGTATTATTCTCCAATTAACATTGATCAACCAACCAATCCCTGTGGGATTCGACTCACTCTTTTGTGAGTTTTTACTTGACGACAATCTGGTGCACTTGCCGGAAGGAAATTTGTTGAGATGCAAATTCCTGCGTATCAAGTTTATGGCGCCGTTGCCGGGGATTGGTTTTGTATTGAAAATTATTAAATTGGAGGATAACTAGATTGAGCAATTTTTCTTTTCTTTTGTTAATAGTTTTTGTTTCAATTTGATTACTGCTGATTTCTACAATTTTAGTCGGTTTTCTTTGTTCATTCACTTGTTAGCACACTAACCATTAGCTATTTGTGATATTGCCTCACTATGAAAATTCCAATGTCTTTTGGTGATTATTGTTTGAGACAGAGCCTTTTGCAAGAAAGAAAGGAGCATCCAATGTCTTTTGGTGACTATTATTTGAGATAGGGCATCTTGCAAGAAAGAAGGAAGCATCGATCATATTCTGGTCAATCAAAATTCATGAGAGACTTTCCACCACTACATAATGATTCACATCATTATGCTCATGGTGGATGGAAAAATCAAGAACATGAAATGAGGTACTTCCCAGAGCCACAACATGGTTCATATGATTATGACAACTGCAGATATTTTGACTTGGGAAGGGATTTTAATGTTGCATACCCCATGTATCAAGGACTAACATCCCGTAATTGTCCAACCAATGCACCTCCACAAAATCTCCTAGAAGTTGCAATAGAAGAACTCTCAAAGAGATACCACTTCATTGCCCAACTCAGTGAGTTTTTAGGGTAAAATATAAGAGAGGTGATTGAAGATGTGGAGATCTCAAGGAGAAATCAGGAAGAGCAAATGAGACAATTGGCACAACATTTTGCTGAGGAATTAACCAATGTCCTCCCTTGGCTAGGGGAAGAATACCATGCTATCAATCTAAGGAGTGGAGAAGTGCTTAATGAGCGTGAAATTGAGGAATTGGTAGAGCAAGTGAAAGAGATCCTTGTACTAAGTGAGCCACCAATTCAAGAAACTCTTGATGAAAAAGATGCTCCAATTGTCCAACAACACCCAAGTTCTGAGATCAAAGATGTGAAAGCAGTAGAAACAAGCACCAAAATGAGGATTGTGACCGAGAAACAAAGAACTATATATATGAAGAGGAGAAGGTCAAAGAACAATCCAACTCCTGATCCAACAAGCAAGTTCACTCAAGCCAATCATAAAAGAAAGCTTGCTGGAAGGGGTCACTCAAAGCAAGGGGCACTAACTGGCTCCTTTTTCCACTTGAGGTTATTCCTCTTAACAAATTGGAAGAAGAGGAAGAAATTCATGACCAAAATGTCAAGCTAATGACCTTAAAAGAGCGCTTGTTGGGAGGCAACCCAACCAAAGGTAGTTTTTTTTCCTAGTTAATTCAATAAAAGAGTTAAGTAGATTCTCTGTATTGCAAGGAGCTAAGTTTGGTGTTCCACACCAAAATAATCCAAGGGTGAATGTGTAATTTTAAGTTTGGTTTTCCACCAAAGATTTCATTAAAAAACACATTGTAATCCTCAGCATGACTAGTCACTAGCTCAAACCAATCAGGGAAACTACTTAACAATAGTTTAATTTCTAGTTCATAGTTTGTTTTTCTAGTTCATAGTTGTTTTCTTAATAAAAGCACATGATATTTTCTGCATGTATTGAATCTGCTGCATTAGGCAAGGAACTAAGTTTGGTGTTTGCAAACCAAATTAAGTTCAGAAATTCATAAGCATACATGCATGCTAACTGTTTTTCAAGTGCTTGGGGAACAAGCAACTTCCAATCATTTTTACAGGAATTTAATCAATCTCTTGGAATGACTATACACCATCATCCAAGGAGACAAAGAAGGATGCAAAAGCTATGGATGATGATGACAAGGAAGAAACAAGAAAATAACAAGAGGTTGTATTGTACTTAACTGTCTCTGATTTGTAGTACTTATATTGGAACTATGATTTAATCCTGTTCTCATGAACATTCATATTCTGCTTATTTCTCTTTATTTACGTTTTGGGGCTGCTAGTCTAAGTGCCTATTTCATTGTCGTCCTACTTGAATTGTATGCTGTGTCCTTGAGCTCAATAAAAGAGTTTATGAGAATTTACTGTCAAAGACAAGAGTGAAATCCAATGTGCAGAATATGAGCTTGAAGTGCTTTTCATAAGACTTAAATGAATTAATAAAGATCCTAAAAAGAAAAGAAAGAATGAAAAAGAAAGAAAAGAGCAAATGAAGCTAGGCAGCAATAGTTTGAACCTTAAGGCATGTGTCTGTGGTGTTTCTGTGTAAGGATCTGCTTGGATGAGTAAGTTCTTAGGAGTGCTTGAGCTACAGAGCTCCAAATGAGGTGATTTCAAAAACATTGGAAAGTAGGAATCAAGAGCTTTCTAAGCATATATGTCACTACATGGTGGACACTAAAATTGAAGGAGAAAACTGCCCCGAAAAGTGCATAAACGAACATAGCACCAACCTGTAGTAAGGCCAGCTGACCTCTGCACATTCGATGGATTATAACTCGAGGTTTAGAGCTCCAAATGATACGCTTTCAACGGCATTGGAAAGTAGACATTCACGAATTTACATCAATATTTAATAGTATGGGGTGGACAGCACGTTTCAGCTTCTGAATCTGGCAATGTTCCTGACGTTGGTGTAAACGTTGGAGGTCCAATGTTGCCTCACACGTTGCACTCCGACGCCAACAACCCTGTCCCCTTCAAAGGAGCATAACCTGAGTTTCAGATGTCCAATTGAGGTAATTTCAGTTGGGTTGGAACACTGACATTCAGATCTTTCCAACCACATATAATAGTCTATAGTGGGAATGAAATTTGCAATGTTGACAAGAGGACAAAGTAACGTCCAAGGCTTGATGTGCAACATTCAGTTTAGAATTTGAAAATTTAGCATCCACGCGCATGCGTCAGTAACGCGCACGCGTGGATGTGTGAACATTGGAGGTCCAACGTTACCTCAAATGATACCTCCAATGTCCGCATTAAAAATTCAAAAATGGGAGTTGGGAATTTTGCAACGACACATACGCGTCATTGTACGCGTTAATGACGCGTGCGCGTGAACATACTTTTTCAGCCCAACCACGCGCACGTGTACGGCACGCGCACGCGTGAAATGGAAAATTTGACCATTCACGCGTATGTTGGCCCTCCAAGGTTGAGTCAAATGTCAATGACAGCAAACCAGAAACCATTTTTCAAAGGATGTTTGTATTAACGTTTGCCTTCAAACGTGATCACCAACGTTAAAGCCAATTCCCATCACTAAGAATCATTCCTCATTGCTTCAATCAAGGCCAAGGCCCACATCCAAATACTTGATCCAATTGAAAATGAGAAGAGGGTTATAAATAGAAGAATTATTGAAGATTGAAGGAGCTCTCGGGAGGCCCTGAAGGGGCTCTAGGGGTTCAGACCCTGATTTTCATTTTACTCTGCAATTTTTCCTTTAGTTTGATGTACTTTCTTTTTCTGCAATTTTTCCTTTTGTACTTCTTTACTTTTCTGCATTTTCCTTTTTTGTAAAATTGAATTGAGCCATAAACAACTAATCCCATTTCATTGGGTTAGGGAGCTCTATTGTAATTCAATGGATCAATAGTAGTTTTCATCTTCTTCTTCTTTCTTTTCTCTTGATTTTTGTTAGAAAGCTTTCAGTCTTAATTTAATTCGATAGTTATCTTGAGAGAGAAGCTATCCATAATTGGAATTCTTTGGATCCTTGAGAGAGGAAAGGAGAATTCATGCTAGAATTGCTTTCTCATATTGGATTAGATTGGGGTTTGGATGGATATAGTGACATGTAATCCTACCAATACTTTGATCTATGAATTTGTGTGTATAGTCAGTGACTAAACTTTAACTCTTCCCATGAGTAATTAAATTAGGACATTGGGCAATTGTTCATGCTTAGAGAGATCGGTGAGCCAAAACATTGGGATCCGATCATCTAAGATTGCCAAGCAATGTCAATGAATGCATTGATTGAGGAAGAGATGAAAATGATTTGATCCGGAGAGTTCAATATCTCCCAAAATCCAATGAATCCCCTTCTCTGATCTTACCCATTCTATTTACTTCCTATTCTTTAACTTCATGCTAGTTCCCCATTCCCATTTAATTTCTTGCAATTTAAGCTTCTGTACTTTAATTCCCTGCAATTTAATTTTCTTTTTCTTTAATTTCTTGCAATTTAAGTTTTCCGCCAATTTTATTCTCTGCAATCCCAATTTCACTTCTGATTCTGCTCAACTAGTATAATTCTCCAATTAACATTGATCAACCAACCAATCCCTGTGGAATTTGACCTCAATCTTTTGTGAGTTTTTGAGTAAATAGCCAAATTGGTCCCCGAAAGATAGCCCATTCTTCAAACGAGTCCCCGTAAGAAAAAGATAATAAAATTTGTCCCCGAAAAATTTAAAATTGGTAACGTTAGTCCTTCCGTCAGTTGGATGATGACGTGTCACGTTAAGTGCCACGTGGCATATGATGACGTGGAGGGCTAATGCCACGTGTCACAATATGATTGGTTGACATGTCAGATCGGTGACACGTGGCATGCCACGCGTCATGAAGTTACGAAGAACATAGACACATTCAAAGAACAAAGATTAAACAAAGAAAATAAAAATATTTTTGAAAAACTTTTTGTGATTTTTGAAAATTTTGAAGAAGAAGAAAATAAAAATAAAAGACTCAAATCAAAATTATACTCTTGCAAAAATCAGAGACTCAATGATGAGCGGATAATTTATACGCTTTTTGGCATTGTTTTTAGTATGTTTTTAGTATATTTTAGTTAGTTTTTATTATGTTTTTATTAGTTTTTATTCAAAAATCACATTTCTGGACTTTACTATGAATTTGTGTACTTTTCTGTGATTTTAGGTATTTTCTGGCTGAAATTGAGGGACCTGAGCAAAAATCTGATTCAGAGGCTGAAAAAGAACTACAGATGCTATTGGATTCTGACCTCCCTGCACTCGAAGTGGATTTTCTGGAGCTACAGAAATCCAATTGTCGCGCTCTCAATTGCATTAGAAAGTAGACATCCTGGGCTTTCCAGAAATATATAATAGTCCATACTTTGCCTCAGATTTGATGGCCCAAAGCGGCGTTCCAAGTCAGCATAAAAATTTTGGCGTCAAAACGCCAAAACTGGCATAAAAGCTGTAGTTAAACGCCCAAACTGGCACAAAAGCTGGCGTTTAACTCCAAGAAAAGTCTCTACATGTGAAATCTTCAATGCTCAGCCCAAGCACACACCAAGTGGGCCCGGAAGTGGATTCTGCATCATTTACTCATTTCTGTAAACCCTAGGCTACTAGTTTTCTATAAATAGGACCTTTTGCTATTGTATTTACACACCTCATAACACTTTACACGTTTCATATTGTATTCTCTACGGCATGAGTCTCTAAACTCCATGGTTGGGGGTGAGGAGCTCTGCTGTGTCTCGATGAATTAATACAATTACTACTATTTTCTATTCTATTACGCTTGTTTCTATTCTAAGATATTCACTCGCACTTCAACCTGATGAATGTGATGATCCGTGACACTCATCATTATTCTCACCTATGAACGCATGCCTGACAACCACCTCCGTTCTATCTACAATAGCTTGAGTGCATATCTCTTGGGTTTCTAATCTAAGATTAGATCCTTCGTGGTATAGGCTAGAATTATTGGTGGCTATTCCTGAGATCCGGAAAGTCTAAATCTTGTCTATGGTATTTCGAGTAGGATCTGGGAAGGGATGACTGTGACGAGCTTCAAACTCACGAGTGCTGGGCGTAGTGACAGACGCAAAAGGATCAATGGATCCTATTCCAACATGAGTGAGAACCGATAGATGATTAGCCATACGGTGACAGCGCATTTGGACCATTTTCACTGAGAGGACGGATGGTAGCCATTGACAACGGTAATCCACCAACATACAACTTGCCATGGAAGGAGCCTTGCGTGTGTGAAGAAGAAGACAGTAGAAAAGCAGAGATTCAGAAGACAGAGCATCTCCAAAACCTCAACCTGTTCTCCATTACTACATAACAAGTATTTATTTCATGTTCTTTTACTTTTTACAATTAAAACTAAGAATCATCACTGATATCCTTACTAAGAATTACAAGATAACCATAGCTTGCTTCAAGCCGACAATCTTCGTGGGATCAACCCTTACTCACGTAAGGTATTACTTGGACGACCCAGTGCACTTGTTGGTTAGTTGTGCGGTATTGCAAAAGTGTGATTGTAATTTCGTGCACCACTCAACAAGAACATAACAAAGACTTTAACCAATAACATGAATTGAACAAAGTAAAGAAAAATATTTTTGAAAAAGTTTTAAGAATTTTTGAAAATTGAAGAAGAAAAAACACAAAAATTAAGGACTCAATTAAAATAATGTAAAATAAACTTACCTGATTTAAGGAGCAAAACAATCCGGCAGTTTGTCCAAACTCAACAATCCCCGGAAAGGGCGCCAAAAACTTGGTAGCACGAATCCCCATGCTTTGTACTGAACCAGCAAGTATACTAGGTCACCCAAGTAATACCTGAGCGAGTCAGGGTCGATCCCATGAGGATTGTGGCTTGAAGCAAGCTATGGTTGTCTTGCAGGTCTTAGTCAGGTAGAATCAGAAGGACTTGTATTATGCAAACCTTGAATGATTATATGTCATAAATGTTGAAATGGGTAAAACAATTCGATTAGCTATTAAGAATAATATGCTGGGAATAGAGTTAAGAGTTGGAGTTGCTTTGTCTTTCTGGATTAACTCTGGTACTACTGCTCTCCTTACTTGTGAGTGATTTCTTCAATGGCAGGCTGTATGTGATTGACACTGGTTTGAGCAGCTGCCAATACTCCTCTGGATCTGAACCCCAGGTTTAGTGCACATCCATCTCTACTTGAGGGTGAAGCTCGTACAGTTCATTCTCCTTGATGATCCTACTCAAAATGCCACAGACAAGGTTGAATCTTCCGGATCGGAGGAATGCTGTGCCTTTGGTTCTAGCCTCTACCATAGAGACCCTAATCTCCCCGTAAATCGGCTGAACTGATGTCTCGAGAAGTTCCTAACGAAGTCATGGATTAACCGTCTAAGAGAGGTGTATTCAAGCTGGTGGTTCATCATTGTCCGATGAAAGATGCACTTTGAACCCATGTAGAATGTGATAACCTTATGCCGGTTCAATGCATTCATAGTGTTGAAGAATGAAAACACATCTTAGAATTAATCAAACATGGACCGAAGAGAAACCGTAATACTTTTATTAATTAATATTACTCAACAGGGCTCCTCCCCTCAACCTAGGAGGTTTAGAAACTCATACTGATGTGAAAACAATGGTAAAAATGTGTATGGTGTATGACTTATTCGAATGATTATGTAAAATACACTTTAAATACTAAACAGATGACTAGTAAGTGTAAAATAATCTATTTAGTGCTAAAATCCACTTTTGGGGCCCACTTGGTGAGTGTTTAGGCTGAGCTTTGATGAGATCTATGTGCTATGAGGCTCCTTGGGCGTGGAATGCCAGCTGGGGGTCCTCTCTGGGACTTTGGACACTGGGCTCTGCTCTTTGGGCGCTGGACGCCTGGAAGGGGGCAGGAAGCTAGCGATGGACGCCAGTTTTGGGCCTTCTAATTCGAAGCAAAGTATGAACTATTATATAATTCTGGAAAGCTCTAGAAGTTAGCTTTCCATAGCCATTAAGAGCGCTCCATTTGGACTTCTGTAGCTCTAGAAAATCTCTTTTGAATTCAGGCAGGTCAGATCTTGATAGCATCTGCAGTGCTTTCTCTGTCTCTAAATCATACTTCTACTCCAGCTCCTCAATTTCAGATAAAAAATACCTGAAATTGTCCAAAAATACAAAAACTCATAGTGGAATCCAAAAATGTGAATTTAACACTAAAACCTATAAAAACTCAATAAAAACTAAATAAAAACTACTAAAATCTATATGAAAACGATGTCAAAAAGCGTATAAAATATCTTATTTGGAGCCAACATTCCTAAATTTTAACTTCAAATATGCACTGTTTAATTCATACATCTAGAAAACAAAAGCAAATGACACCACATCAAACTAATTAAACTAATCTTATTTTAAACTTGAAATTCATGCATCTCTCAATTATTTTCAAAAAAAATTTCTATTAAAGCAAGGTGAGAGATATATGGTACATTTTACAACTTAAAGACATCAATGCAAATTATTATGTAACTAGAGCAAGAAAACAGAAAATAAAATAGATAGAAATCAGAAAAATAACTGACAAGGAGATAAAGAGAAGGAATCCACCTAGATGATGATGGCTACTACTCCTCCTTAAGGATCCAATGTCATGCTTTATCTCTTCTATGTTACACCTTTGTCTCTGTTGAGGTGGCTGCACAATTTTATGTGCATGCTCTCTAGTTTGCTCCATCCTCTTCTTCTATACTTAAGAGTGGTAGAAGTCATAAAGCAAAGCTTTTGCAACCTCATACTTAAGAGTTTTTCTTGTCCTCGAGCAAATATTATCAATAAGGAAGAAGGTGGGGTAGGAGGAGCTTCTGTGGGACCTCTTGGTCTTGAGAGGCTAGGGAATCACAGATTCCTTGTTTCTCTGCACTGGCGTTTGAACGCCCAGGGGCTGCTCTCTGGCTAGCGTTCAATGCTAGCAATGCTCCCCTTTTGGGGTGTTGAAAGCCCAGGAAGGCTTCCTCACTGGAGTTCAACTTTAACACTCCACTTGGAGTGTTCTGTTTTCACTGCTGTGAAATCTGTCTCTTGACTGATGCATATGATCATGACTATGACAACTGAAAGGAAAAACAAAATGAAAATAAATGGTTGAGTAAAGTTGGGTTGCCTCCCAACAAGCGCTCTTTTAAAGTCACTAGCTTGACCTTTAGCTCCTTACGAAAGTGAGTATGGGCTCAGATTTTTGCCCCTGACAATGAATTTTCTTCCTGTCCTCTCATGAATGAGCTCTACATGCTTTAGAGATAGGACACAACTCACTGTATGTGGTAGGACTAGATTCTTAGTGAAGACAACTCTCATGCCAGGTGAGAGGCCCTCAGTTGGAACTTTCTTGTCCCTCCAACCTTTAGGTACTTTCTTTTTAGTACCTCTGTGCTTAGAGCTTATTGAGGGCTGCCCAACACCAAACTTAGAATTGATGTCTAGGGGCTCTGTAGAACTCTGCACAGAAAGAGAGGGTTGGCACACTAGGTGTTGCATTGTTATCTCTCTTTTAGAGGGAGAATTAGGATGAGGCATCTTGAATAAGATATGGTCCTCCCCTATCTTTAAGGTTAGTTCTCCCTTAGCCACATCAATGATAGCATTGGCTGTGGCTAGGAAAGGTCTTCCAAGGATGACACAGTCATCCTCATCCTCTCCTATGTCCAAGACAATGAAGTTTGTAGGGATGTAGTGGTTTTCAACTTTAACCAACACATCCTCTACTAAGCCATATGGCTTCTTCATGGTCTTGTCTGCCATCTCTAAAGAGGCATGTGCAGCTTGTACCTCAAGGGTTCCCAGCTTCTCCATTACAGAGAGTGGCATGAGGTTAATACTTGACCATAGGTCACACAGAGCCTTTTCAAAGGTCATAGTTCCTATGGTGCAAGGAATCAGAAATCGTCCAGGGTCTGGAAGCTTCTGAGGTAGCTCTTGCTGAACTAAAGCATGGAGTTCTTTGGTAAGCAGTGGAGGTTCTTCCTCCAGGGGCTTTGTACTAAATAGCTTGGCATTCAGCTTCATTAGAGCTCCTAGGAAACGAGCAACTTGCTCTTCCCTAGTGTCTTCATCCTCACATGAGGATGAGTAGTCATCAGAACTTTTGCACTGCAGAAGTGCATTCAAAGGAACCTCTATAGTCTTTATGGTTTCCTTTAGTTCTGGGCTAGAGGGTTCTTGAGTGGGATTCAGGCACTTAAAGGGTCTGCTTGGGTTGGCATTCAATGCTAGCTCTGTCAGCTTATTGGGTGTTGAATGCCCTTGCTGTCCACCCTAACTAGCATTAAATGCCAGTTCCTCTATCCTTGCTGGCGTTAAACGCCAGCTTCCCTGGGATGGTGGGTGTTGAACACCCAGTGAAGGCTTCTCCACTGGCATTCAATGCCTTCTCATTCTCCTCTAATTCAGCCTCAACCTCCATGGTTATGGCCTTGCACTCTTCTCTAGGATTAACCTCAGTATTACTAAAAAGAGTGTCTGAAGGGATCTCAGGGATCCTCTTGCTCAGTTAACCAACTTGCACCTCCAAGTTTCTAATGGAAGACCTTGTTTCATTAAATAAACTATGGGTGGTTTTAGTGGGATTGGAGACTAGAGTGGCTAATTCAGAGAGGCTCTGCTTAGAGGTCTCCATATTCCCTTGAGAAGATGGGAATGGTGGTCTGTTATTGAACCTATTCTGGTTCCTACCACCTTGGTTGTTGAAACCTTACTGAGGTTTCTGAAGTTCCTTCCATGAAAGGTTAGGTTGGCTCCCCCATGAAGGGTTGTAAGTGTTTCCATAGGGTTCTCCCATGTAATTCACCTCCTCCATGGTAGGTTGATCAGGATCATAGGCTTCTTCTCAAGAGAAGCCTCCTGAGCACTGCCAGCTGCAATTTACATCCTAGTGAGATGTTGAGAGATCATGTTGACCTGTTGGGTCAAGATCTTATTCTGAGCCAAGATGACATTTAGAGTCTCAACTTCATGAACTCCTTTCTTATAAGAGATTCCATGGTTTACAAGATTCATCTCAGAGGTGTACATGAATTGTGTAAGAACCGCAATTAATCAACCGGTTAATTAAGTAATTAATGTTGCCTAAATTAGATTCCAAAAAGTTAGAGTGAGAATTTGAGGATTTAACGGTGATTTTTGGACTCAGTAGGTCTTTCTGAGTCAGAAAATGTGCTTTCTACGAAAAACCGTAAAAAACCATGAACCGATAGTTTAACCGGTTGAACAGGTTCAAGTCTGCCTAGTACCGCATGAGAAAAAGTGAAAACCGGCGAAAACCTTAGAAAAATATTAGAAATAGAAAACCGGGCGTTAATTTTAAAAGGTTTGACCCGAAGTTAGGCCGAACGGGCTAAAAATGCTAACGAGTTGGACCGGGCCCAAGTTGGGCCCAAGCCCAACACACAAAAGGCTCATTAAATGAACCAAACCAGCCACAACACTAAACAAACACACTCATACATGCTGAAAAGAGAAGAAGAGAGAAACCCTTTTGGTTACTAATCATCATCTTCTTCTAAAGCTCATATCATGAGCTAGAGAGCTCCGATCGCCGCACCGTTTGTGGCTACGCGTTCCTCGTGGAGAGCTCTACAAAACCCATATAAGAAACTGGTAAGAAAAGCTCGAATCCTTCTCAGTTTCTCTCGTCAAAATTTCGGGTATATAGGGTTTTGGATTAAATGAGTTTTTGTGATTCTTGGTATTTAGGTTTGCTCTAATCCTTGCTTAGCCTTAGATTCTTGCTAGTAAATCTATTGGAGAAGGTAAGAGATACTAAACCCTTGTAAAATTTGTAGAACCTATGCACAATTACTCAAGACGGGGGGGTGAATTGAGTATAGCAACAACAATGAATCTTTTTGCGAAAGTTAAAGACAATATACAAAAGTGTTATTGTACTAGTATTTTTCCAAGAGCTTAACTCAATTAACTCAAT
>NC_029790.2:57959013-57961801 GCF_000816755.2 Arachis ipaensis | reverse complement strand
TCTCAAACTTGTTGGAGTCAATTCCTATGCTTTTGTACCTTTGAAAACAAGTTTTTAAACCATTTGGCTAGCATCGAATTGCAAGATGTGCATCAAAACATTTTGTGAGTGTGTGTTGAGAGATTTAGCAATTGGTTCTTAACAAGAAGTTACCTAAGTCCTAAGACACTATACTTGTCTTCAAATGTTGTGGACTTGAGTTTCTTGTTGTTGTTGTGTTGCTTTCAACTCTTCATTCCTCAACGTTGAATGTTGGTTGATCTTTCAACATGCTTGTTCATTCAAGTTGTTTGTTGGTTTGTCTTTCATGTCTTTTGTTGGTTTGTCATTCATCAAAACCTACGAATACAAACTTCGCATACAAGCAACATGATTTACAATTTCCCCCTTTTTGATGATGACAAACCAATTTTGAGGATATGCATTTATAAATGATTTTGAAAGCAACAATAATGCACTTTGTTTTATAGAAAACATTGGAGAAGACTTCTTTCAAAAATTTTGCAGGAGTTCCCCCTAAATATGTGCATTTGTTCCCTTAAAGGGCGTTTATCAAAGAAAACGATTTAGATATCAAAAAGCTTTTGCTTAGCGGAAGTCTTTTTGAAATCATTGTTTTGCAAACTTATTTCTTCTTTTCAAATCCTCAAACTTCTTCTTTTTCAAAAGTTCAAAACTTCAAATATCCTCAAACTTTTCTTCCCCCTTTTGACATTATCTTTTTCAACGCCGATTACTTTGCCGGTGTTGTTGTCTCCATAGATCACGTTTCCTCCGTTTGTAGGCTCTATTGCGGAGAACTTTGATTCATCGCCGGTCATGTGTTTGGAGCATCCACTATCAACATACCAATTTGTATCCTTAGCTCCAACACGTACCTACAAAAACAATTAAAATTGGGATTTAGGTACCCAAGTGAATTTGGGTCCTTGATGGTTAGTATGAGCATAATGCCCATAAGGTGCCCATCTCGTATCTTGACTACGAAAGTTTATATGTTTAATTCTAGTAAAGCATACGGGTGCTATATGACCTACTTTATTACAATAATGACATATGACATTTGGATTATGCATCCTATGCATGTTTCTAAATGGTTGCCTAGGTTGTTTCCTAAATGCAACATCTTTTGATCTATATGCATTGTGATTATAATTTCTAAATGAAGCATGTTGAGGAGGATGTTTAAAGGCTTCATTCCTTTTAGGCATGCTTGCCTTTTGGGCTTGCGGTTGCCTAATAGGAGTTTTAGTATTTTTAAATTTTCCTTTTTCAAAACCTAAACCTTCCTTATTATGAACATGCTTTTGGTTTTTCAACATTTTATCTAAGTTCTTTGAAGATTCATTGAACTTAGCTAAAGTGTTCTTAAGATTTGTAATTTCATTTTCATGCATTTTACAAGATTTGTATGGATCACTACTTGTGCTACACTTATCTTTTCCAAGATTGATATTCTCGTTTTTCAACATCTCATTTTGTTTTAAAAGATCCATATTCTTTTTCTTTAGGAGAGAATAATCTTGGGTAAGTTTTGTGTACACCTCAAGTAAGGCATCATATTCATCTTGTAAATTAAAAGAAGTGGAGTTGTCATCACTAATGTCTTCATTTTCTCCTTTCGGTACTTGCTTTAAGACGGAGACTTCTCCTTCTTTAGCGCTTGTTGTCTTTGTTGGAATGTGATTTTCAACATGCTTGTTCATTCAAGTTGTTTGTTGGTTTGTCTTTCATGTCTTTTGTTGGTTTGTCATTCATCAAAACCTACGAATACAAACTTTGCATACAAGCAACATGATTTACAAAATTATGTTTAATTGGAACCCTAGTTTGATTTGAGGTGATTTATATGTATATAGTTTGATTATTGTGGCTTTGGGAGCTCTTGGAACTTAATTGTGCTTAGTGGAGTGGAAGTGAAAGCTTGGAATTTTGGTTGAAAGCTATTTGGTGATCAATTTGAGTCTTGGTGCATAAAAGAGAATCAGCCAAGCTATGGTTTCGGTTTCTGATGAGCGGATAATTTATACCCTTTTTGGCATTGTTTTTAGTATGTTTTTAGTATATTTTAGTTAGTTTTTATTATTTTTTTTAGTTTTTAAATAAAAATCACTCTTCTGGACTTTACTATGAGTTTGTGCTTTTTTCTGTGATTTCAGGTATTTTCTGGCTGAAATTGAGGGACCTGAGCAAAAATCTGATTCAGAGGCTGAAAAAGGACTGCAGATGCTGTTGGATTCTGACCTCCCTACACTAGAAGTGGGTTTTCTGGAGCTACAGAAGCCCAATTGGCGCGCTCTCAATTGCGTTAGAAAGTAGACATTCTGTGCTTTCCAGCAATATATAATAGTTCATACTTTGCCCGAGATTTGATGGCCCAAACAGGCGTTCCAAGTCAGCTCAAGAATTCTGGCGTTTAACGCCAGAACTGGCACAAAAGCTGGAGTTAAACGCCCAAACTGGCACAAAAGCTGGCGTTTAACTCCAAGAAAAGTCTCTACACATGGAAGTTTCAATGCTCAGCCCAAGCACACACCAAGTGGACCCGGAAGAAGATTTATGCATTAATTACTCATTTCTGTAACCCTAGGCTACTAGTTTTCTATAAATAAGACCTTTTGCTATTGTATTTTCATCTTTGGACATTAGTCCCTAGACCTTAGAGGCTAGCCATTCGGCCATGCTTACACCATTATCACTTTTATATTTTCAACGGTGGAGTTTCTACACACCATAGATTAAGGTGTGGAGCTCTACTGTTCTTCATGAATTAATGCAAAGTACTACT
>NC_029790.2:57952365-57958701 GCF_000816755.2 Arachis ipaensis | reverse complement strand
TGGTGCCATTGATGATCACAATTTCGTGAACCAAGTTTTTGGCGCCGTTGCCGGGGATTGTTCGAGTTTGGACAACTGACGATTCATCTTGTTGCTTATATTAGGTAATTTTACTTTTTATTTTCGAAATTTTTTTTATATAAAAAAAGGGAAATTTTTTTTTTCTATTTTGTTCTTCAGAGTTTTGAAGAATGAATTCTAGAGTTTCATGATGATCTGTTGAAGTCTAGTTGGTTGTGAAGCCATGTCTAATCTTATTGGATCGAGGTTTCAACTTATCATCACAAGAGCTTGTTGATTTCTATCAATTTTGCTGTTGTTAGCAATGATCTGCTAAAGCTTGGCTGGCCATTGGCCATGTCTAGTGTTTTGGACCGGAGCTTTCATTGAAAGCTTGGCTGGCTAGTAAGCCATGTCTAATTCCTGGACCGGAGTCTTAGACTAACATTGCAATGATTCCTGGAATTCTTATTAAAAATTTTGAATCCCTTTATTTTATTTTCCACTCAATTTTTGAAAAACCACAAAAAAATTTATAAAATCATAAAAATAAAAAATATTTTATGTTTCTTGTTTGAGTCTAGTGTCTAATTTTAAGTTTGGCGTCAATTGCATGCCTCTAATTTTCGAAAATTACATGCATTATGTTCTTCATTAATCTTCAAGTTGTTCTTGATGATTTCATTGCTCTGATCTTTAAATTCTCTTGTTTTGTGTGTTTTGTTGTTTCTCATATGCATTCTCATTTTGTTAGTGTCTCTTATAGGAAAATTTTTAAGTTTGGTGTCCTGGATGCATTGTTTATTTGATTTGAGTTTCCTAAGATTAGTTGTTGATGCCAGGACATTTTGGCCAGTTTCACTGACCTTTTCTTTACCGTTTTAGGGTAGTTTCATGCATTTTCTTAGGAAATAAGCAAGTTTTGGGTAGAATTTCACTTACATCTTGATTTAAGCATACATTGTGCACTTTACATGATTTCATGAGAATTTTGCATGAATTAGATGACAAATTGGATGATGCATGTCTTAGGATGTGGATTAGAACTTTGATGCACTTTATTACTTGATTTCAGGACAAAGGAAGCAAGAAAGAGCCACGATTAGCAGCCACGTTAGTCTAACTAACGTGACCACCAACGTGGAATGGGAGCTAGCTTGCAACGTTAATGAGAAAAGTAATCGCCAAAAATGTCCTCGAAAGCCATCATAGCCCACGTTAAGAGTCACGTTAACTAAGTTAATGTGAACTCTAATGTGGAAGAAAGAAATAAGGCCAACGTTAGTGACACTCACCTTTGTCACCAACGTTGGACCAAGCTCATAAGTGGCCACATTAAGAGCCACATTAACTCAGTTAACGTGGACTCTAACGTTGGGAAGCAAAAGAGAAGCCAACGTTAGTGACATTCACCTTTGTCACTAACGTTGGCTAAGCTACAATGAGCCACATTCTCTGCAAGTAAAGCTAAGCCCACTGCAGAAGATAACTGCTTCCAAAGGCCCATATCTAAGACTTGAAGAATCAACTAGAAGATCAGAAGAGTAGTATATATAGGGGTAGTTTCGAATCAGGAAACAACTTTTGGGGGAGTGAGGGGAAATTGAGAATTACTCTCTGTATAATTTACTTTCTCTGCACTTCTAGTTCTAGTTTTCATGATGTATTCTCCATCTTTGTTTTCCATTTTCAGAGCTATGAACAACTAAACCCCTTTCATTGGGTTAGGGAGCTCTGTTGTAATTTGATGGATCAATACTAATTTTTCTGCTTCGCTCAACTAGAACATTCCTCTAATTAAATTTGCTTGACCAATCAATTCCTGTGGGATTCGACCTCACTCTATTGTGAGTTTTTACTAGACGACAATTCGGTATACTTGCCAAAGGAAAATTGTTGAGAGACAAGTTTCTGTGCTATCAAGTTTACGGCGCCGTTGCCGGGGATTGATTTTGTATCAACAATGACTAAATTGGAGGATAACTAGATTGAGCATTTTTCTTTTGTTTGATTTAAATTTCTGTTTGAGTTAATTACTTTCAGTTTTAGTTATTTTCCTCCCTTCCCCCTACTCCTTTTTCTTAGTTATTTACCATTCAGTTCACTAACCCACTAACTGTTTGATATATTACATCACTCACACTAACAGCAATTTTAACAAGAGTACTTTCTGCATCTATTTCCTTGCTTGTGCCTTGTTGGTTGTATGACAGGAAGAAGAAGCGGGGCTTCAACTTCCTTTGATTCTGAACCTGAGAGGACCTTCCTTAGATTAAGGAGGGAAGCAAGAGGAAAGAGAGTAGTTGGTGCTGAGAAAGAGGAGGAGTACTTTGAATCGGACATGGATGAAAACATGGAGAACCATCATGAAGAAGAGGCTCACAACCATGGCAGAGAAGGTCCAACGCATCAGGCTGGACAAGAGAGAAGTGTTCTGGGTTCTTACATCAACCCAAACCCAGGAAACTGTGGAAGCAGCATCTAAAGGCCAACCATACATGCAAACAACTTTGAACTAAAACCACAACTCATCACCCTTGTTCAGAACAATTGTTCATTCGGAGGAGGTGTCCAAGAAGACCCCAATCCACATCTAACCACCTTCCTGAGGATATGTGATACTGTGAAGTCTAATGGTGTTCATTCTAACACCTATGGACTACATCTGTTCCCTTTCTCACTTAAGGACAAGGCATCTAAATGGCTGGAATCCTTCCCAAAGGAGAGTTTAGCAACCTGGGAAGATGTGGTGAACAAATTCTTGGCAAGATTCTATCCTCCTCAACGGATCAACAGGCTGAGAGCTGAGGTGCAAACATTCAGGCAGCAGGATGGTGAGACTCTATATGAAGCATGGGAGAGGTTTAAGGACCTGACAAGAAGGTGTCCACCAGATATGTTCAATGAATGGGTGCAACTACACACTTTCTATGAAGGCCTCTCTTATGAATCAAAGAAGGCAGTAGACCATTCATCCGGGGGATCTCTAAACAAGAAAAAGACCATTGAAGAAGCCATAGATGTCATTGAGACTATAGCGGAGAATGACTACTTCTATTCTTCTGAAAGAGGCAACACTAGAGGAGTAATGGAGCTAAACAATGTGGATGCACTGCTGGCCCAAAACAAGCTTATTACCAAGCAGCTGCCTGACCTCACCAAGAAGATGGAAAAGAACCAAGTGGCAGCAATCACCACCTCCTCAGCAACCCAAGAGGGAGTGAATGCTGAGGCAGAAGAGGAGCAAGAACAAGCCAACTACATTGGAAACTCACCCAGGCAGACCCATGATCCTTACTCCAAAACGTACAACCCTGGTTGGAGGAATCACCCAAACTTTGGGTGGGGAAATCAACAAGATCAAAGCCAAGATCAGAGACGTCACAACCCCAACAACCATGTAGCTCACCAACATTCCACACAGAGATCATATCAACACCACCCTAACAACACCTCTCCACATCCATACCAAAACCAAAATCTCACCTATCCACTCTCAACTCACCATCATCTGAAGATAGACTCTCCAAAATTGAGACTCTGCTTGAGGGCAAAGAGATTCAAGATAATAAGGTATTCAAAGAGGAGGTGCGAGCTAGTATCAAGAACCAGTGGGACACCATCAAGAGGCTGGAATTTCAAGTGGGATACTTATCTGAAAAGATTCCAAAACCTACTGATAGCTTCCCAAGTGACACAGAGAAAAATCCGAGAGGTGAAGCAAAGAAAGTCAGATGGGAAGATTGCAAGATGGTCACTATAAGCAATAAGGAGACTGAAGTATAAAGCACTCTGCGATTTGGGAGCAAGCATCAACTTAATGCCTTTATCCCTTATGAAAAGGCTGCAGATCAATGAGATAATACCCACAGATGTAGTTATCAGGCTAGCTGACAAAACTCAAAAACAAGCAGTAGGAGTGGTTAAAAATATGCTGGTGAAGGTGGGAAAATACTTCCTTCCACAGACTTTGTCATCTTGGACATGGAAGAAAGTCACACTCACCCAATCATATTGGAAAGACCGTTCTTAGCTACAGCCAGAGCACTCATAGATGTGGAGCGAGGGGAGCTAATTTTGAGGATCCATGATGAACAACTCCGATCCCCTTCAATGTCTTCAAACTCTCACAAGAAATAGATCATAATGAGATACTGAGGGAGGAGGCAAGCACTGAAGCACAACTAACACCACTGGGAAACCACTTGGTTGAAGAACAAGGCAATCAGCAACTGTCACAGCTCAAGGAAAATAAGGAAGAACCTAAACCACCAGAGTCATATGAGACCAGTAACAAAATTCCCTTAGAAGAGGAGGTCACAAAGAGCAAGGCAACATTAAAAGGGACAAAGAAGAAGGCACCAAGGGGGTGGAGAAACAAGAAGATCCCTACAGAGGACTTCTCTCCAGGGGATAAAGTAATCTCAGCTTACTTCCCAGCTATTCCCCCCGATCTCCCCACCATCCCATCTCAGCTACCTAAGGTCTTTACCATCAACAGAGTTCTCTCTCTAGAACATGTAGAGATCCTTGATGAAGCCAATGGATATAGGTCTACTGCAAGAGGGGAAGATCTGAAGCATTACCAACCGCCATGACAAATGCAAAACGTCAAGCTAGTGATGCTAAAGAAGCGCTTCATGGGAGGCAACCCATATTTTACATGCTTTTAAAAGTAGTTAATAATGCAAGGTTCAGGGATTTCAAATCAACTTGACAATGACTTGAATGAAACCTTGTGTGCAAGATATAGTGAAGAACAAGTTTGGTGTTTAAGGCACACTAAGAGAACATTAATGTAACCCATATCATGTCACTCTTAGGGGCCTTGAACAAATCTTTTACACCACACGGCACCAAACTAAGTTTGGTGTTGCAAATATTGCACACATGGATGTTGAGTTAATCAGTTGGTTTGATCTATTGAATGGCACTTAGTTAGTTAAATTTCATCCGCACGCCACTTCCCTATATAAGTGATTCGCACTAAGTACACCCTTAACATTCCAATTTCACTCCCCATACTTCTCATTCTCGAAACCAAACACTCTTCCCCTTCATCACACCTTATCCTAACCAACCGAATTCCTCATCTATCCGTACCTTCCACCCTCTTCACACATCAACTCAAACACATGGCATCATCAAGCTCCAAGAGGCCAAAGAGGAAGGAACCAGTGGAGAGCATTCCTTTCGATGAGAAGAGATTCAAAACTGTATTCCATGAACTCGAATTTGAGCGGATAAAGCTCAAAAAGATACTGCCTGAGTTAACATTCCAAATCAACGAGGATGAATGCCCACAGATTCGAGAGAAAATTGAACAAAGAGGGTGGCAAAGGCTCACGAACCCAGAGGGGAAGATCAATGAAAACCTCATCAAAGAGTTCTATGCAAATGTGGTTAGAGAAGACAAAACCAAGGCCCTAACCTTCAAAAGTTACATAAGAGGAAGAGAGGTGGACTTCAGCCCAAATGCTATAACAAGAACTCTTCAGCTGAAATCACCACATTTTGATGAGCTTAGTTATCATGCAAGGATAAGTAAGAGCCCTGACAATGATGAACTCGAAGAAATAGTGACTGACATATGTGTCATAGGAGCTGACTGGGAAAGGTATGCGGATAAGAGACCCCGGTTCATCAAGAGGGCAGACCTTAGCCCGGAAGCCAAGGGATGGTTTGAACTCGTGAGGAGGTCTATCCTCCCAGCTGCAAATAATTCAGAGGTCAATATTAATCGAGCGACTATGGTACATTGCCTAGTACAAGGTGGAGAAATCAATGTGCATGAACTCATAGCTGAGGGGATTCAAGAGTCAGCTGAGAAGGTTAATTCGAGTGCCAGGCTTTGGTACCCCAGCACCATTCTCAGATTGTGTACAAAGGCCAAGGTAGTCTTCGAGGATAGCAATCCAGATTGGGTGAGCCCTGGGAGGCTAGTTACACTTCAGCGTCTGATCTATACTACGCCCGCCCAACAACAAAGAAGACCTCAAATAGGAAAGTGAAAACTAAAAGAAGGAGCCCACCAAGAAGAATATCATCAGGAAGAACACCAACAAAGAGAATATTATGACCCAACCAACATAAACCTGAATCACATTCATGGAGCCATTGAGGAACTAGCAAGGAGTTATATGGAGGGACAAGAACAACAACTGCATGTTCAAGCTCAAAGGATGGATCGTCAAGAAGAGCTCCTTTCTAATTGGATGAATCAACAAGGGGAGTGGCAGAAACAGCAAATTACTAAAAAAGAAGATGGAAGATGCTGGTTTTTGGAAGAAGTTGATTGGAAAAGGCAAGGGAAGTGAGAGTACAAGCACTCAAGAG
>NC_029790.2:57950703-57950875 GCF_000816755.2 Arachis ipaensis | reverse complement strand
GATGTGGATTAGAACTTTGATGCACTTTATTGCTTGATTTCAGGACAAAGGAAGCAAGAAAGAGCCACGAATAGCAGCCACGTTAGTCTAACTAACGTGACCACCAATGTGGAATGGGAGCTATCTTGCAACGTTAATGAGAAAAGTAATCGCCAATAACGTCCTCGAAAGC
>NC_029790.2:57940567-57940703 GCF_000816755.2 Arachis ipaensis | reverse complement strand
AAGCAGTTCTCATGCTGCCAAGGCTATTGCAAGGGAGGAATGTAAGGCCATAACACTCAGAAGTGGAAAGAATCTAAAGGAGATTTCAAGGGAAACCACAGAGGATGAAGCAAAGGAAAATGTGAAAGACAAAGAA
>NC_029790.2:57938613-57938878 GCF_000816755.2 Arachis ipaensis | reverse complement strand
AGTCCTTGGCCACAAAATCTCTAATAGAGGCATGGAGGTGGACAGAGCTAAGGTGGAAATCATTGAAAAACTACCTCCACCTAGTAATGTCAAGGCAGTTAGAAGCTTTTTGGGACACGCTGGTTTTTACAGAAGGTTTATTAGAGACTTTTCTAAAATAGCAAAACCTTTGAGTAACTTGCTCGTCTCTGATACACCCTTTGTATTTGATAAAAATTGCATGCTAGCCTATGATCTTTTGAAGCAAAAACTTTCCTCTGCACCT
>NC_029790.2:57903843-57905131 GCF_000816755.2 Arachis ipaensis | reverse complement strand
TAAGCATATTTGAGATGTGGAGGGAGAGGTTTCAATTCTAACTTTTGATCATGGGAAGGCTCTGGATTATCTGGGGCTTGCAAAAATGGCGAAGTGTCCTCATTGTCAGTTAAGAGGGTCCCCACACTTGGACCTTGTCCAGTGTGCCTCTCTTCAAACTCTTCTTTTTGAACTTCAGCCACACTTTTGTCTATGACATCACACTGGAAGATAGAGCGATCTTCTGGGGGGTTGTCAATGACTCCATTCAGATTGAAGATCACTATGCGGCCATCTATTTCAAAGGAGTATGTTCTTGAAAAAGCATCCAATTTGAATTTTGAAGTCTTCAGGAAAGGTCTTCCAAGTAGGATTGATGATGGCTTATCTGAATCATTATGGGGCATCTCCAAGATATAAAAATCAGTGGGAAATGTGAGCCCTTTAATGTTCACCAAAACATCTTCAGCAACTCCAGCCACTGTAATAATGCTTTTATCTGCTAACACAAAACGAGCTATCGACCTTTTTAAGGGAGGGAGCCTTAAAACATCATATATAGACAAAGGCATTATACTGACACATGCTCCTAAATCACACATGCAATCATAAATTACTATGCAAGGACCTGGATCACTACATTTTTCAGGTAATCCTCCCATTAAAGTAGATATAGAACTACCTAAAGGAATAGTTTCTAATTCATTAATTTTGTCTTTATGGATACATAAGTCTTTTAGAAACTTTGCATATTTAGGTACCTGCTGAATAACATCAAAAAGGGGAACAGTTACCTCAACCTTTTTGAATATTTCTACCATTTTAGGATCAGGTTCCAGCTGCTTCCTGGGCTTCCTTGCAAGTTGTGGAAATGGAATGGGAGTAGTGTTTTCTGTGGTGCCTGTGCCTTTTGGTGCTTCTTCCTGTGGTTGAGCTATCTCTTCTTCAGCCATGTCCTGTATATCCTCTTCCTCTTCAACATCTTCGATTTCTACCACCTCTTCAGCTGAGGCGTATTCTGGTGAGCCTGGTTCCTTCTGATTCCTCTCCTGCAGTGTGGTTCCAGACCTCAGGGTGATGGCATTAATGCCTCCCTTTGGATTGGGTAATGGTTGAGAGGGGATTCCAGTGGTGCTTGAAGGTTGGTTACTAGAATTTTGCGTTGATCCAATCTGTGACATAAGAGCTTGCAAAGTAGAGGTGAGACCATTCAGACTGGCGTTAATAGTGTTCACGATGGTACTTTCCATGGCCAGTTGTCTTTTCTCAAAAGCTTGTAATAAATCTTCATTAGAAGATACAGAAGAAT
>NC_029790.2:57902838-57903275 GCF_000816755.2 Arachis ipaensis | reverse complement strand
ACAGGCTGCTTGAAAATCTCTCAGGTGCTTGATAGGCTCTTGAGCAGGTAAGCCATGAAACTTAGGCATCAAGTTGAGCAGTGCAGTCTTTATTTCAAAGTCTGTAGCCACTGCTGGATGATGCGCTTGAAACGGTTGCATTGTAAAATCAGGAGCTCCTTCCTCCTGAATGGTAACTCTTCTAGCTGCCATGTTTTCTGCACGTAGAACAACCGAATCAGTAGAACGGGGGCTGGTTTCTTCCTCAAATTCACTTTCAGATCCGCCCTCAGAGTGGGCTAACCTACGCTATTCTCGCCTTATTCATGAAATAGTCCTTTCAATTTCAGGATCGAATATTAGCAAGCGCGGATCAGGAAGTGAACACGTCATTTGACGGAAGAAACATGCAGCTCATAGTAACAAAATTAAATAAAATACAAATAAATAAATTCTAA
>NC_029790.2:57889056-57901978 GCF_000816755.2 Arachis ipaensis | reverse complement strand
GAAGTGAACACGTCATTTGACGGAAGAAACATGCAGCTCATAGTAACAAAATTAAATAAAATACAAATAAATAAATTCTAAATAATAAAATTAGCACTCTATTGCAACTCCCCAAATTAAAAGTAAATAATTAAAGTCTCTAGGAAGCAATTTTCAAACATGTACTGAATTTAGGAAGGAAATCTAAATGCATGCTAAATTGATGAATAAGTGGGCAAGGATCATGAAAAAACCACACAATTAAACATAATATAAACCATAAAATAGTGGTTTATCACTTACTTAGAATGCAAGAAAGTGCATAAAACCTAATAAAAACAAAGAAAAAGGCTAGTGAAACTAGGCTAAGATGGCTTGTCATCAACATATATGCTTATTAAGGCAAATATTCTTGGGCGAGTAAGAAAAGCTAATAAAATCCTTATCCTTGATATAGATAAATGAGATAGTGACTTATGGATTAAGCCAAAAATAAATGAATAAACCGAACGTAAAAATACATGCTAGTAATCAACTTACCATCTTGAATAGTCTTTATTTCCAGAAAATCCTTCAAAGCTAAAATACCAAAATCACCAAATCCTTTAGCTAAATAGTTAGACATCAGAGGCAAAATACAAAAGAATACATAAATAAATTTATAGAGAAAGAAACATCAAAAAGAAATTAAAGGAAAACAGAAAACGTTGATCATTCACTGCTGTGATCTAACAAAACATATTATATGCTTAAAACATAGATAAAGGAACTATCCCTAGTTTCAAACATATATGAAAAAACAAAGTCATCAGTTCAAAAAGCGCAAGTGAAAATACTTTGTCAAAGGCAACATTGAATCTCATATAGTACATCGAACCACAATCTCTAGGGGTGAGCACGGGTAGCAGGTACCCGATTATCCGTCCAAATTCGAACCGAACCAATTAAATTGGTTTTGAAACCAACGGATAATTGGGTCCAATCCGAATCAAACCGATAACTTTTGTTAGTGATTGGTTCGGGTATCGGTTTTGGGGGTGCGGAACCCGAACCAACCCGCGAACCCGATCATATATTAATTAAATAAAAAAATAAAAAAATATATGGCTTTTCTATTAGACAATGATTATTCATTATTAATATATTTGGATTTTAATGAGTTTAGTTTTTAATGTATTTGGTATTTAACATGTTTGGATTATTTCTATTGATGTTACATGTTATTGTACATGTTGAATTTTTAAGATAAAAATTTGGTTTTTTTTTATGAATTTCAAAGTCATCGGGTACCCAATTACCCGAACCGAACCAATCCGTTCTTAATCGGTTTGGTTTGGTTTGAGTATATGTACAAAAAAAAATACAAATCCGAACCAAACCAAACCGATTACATTTTGATCGGTTCGGTTCTAATTTTACCATAAACCCGAACCAAACCGACCTGTGCTCACCCCTAACGATCTCTCACTCAAAATAAAAAAATATAAATAAATAAATAAAAGTATTACTAATCAAAAGAGTGAAATTACAACAACAAAAAAGGAACAAAGCCAGATCTTGGAAACATTTAATAATATTCAGCCAAAATTACAAATTCATACCAAACAAAAAATAAATCATACAGCTAAGAGTAGGTAACCGAGTTACCGTGCCAGATCCTTTAGTGCAAGGACCTCCAACCAATGCAATGATTCTAGCCCCCGTCCCACGAATACAAGCACCAAGCATCCCTGCCGCAACACTCAAAGCCACATCAGTGCACCATGCTGGATGACTGCCCAGTGGAACAGGCCATTGGTTAGTCTGCAACTCATCTAGTAGCTGGAGGGAAAATAAATAGCACAACAACTTATGAACAGACCCTCCATTGGAATGTTGGAGTAAGAACACAAATGAATAATACTTCAGGTTCAAGTATCCAGCTTAAACTATTGATGTCTTTTAGTTAGTGTATTTATTTATTCAAGTCCATATTATCCAATTTACTAAGAAACAAAATATCAAGACTCAACCATTAATTTATTTTACAATTGGCGTGAAGAATAGTGTGAACTATGCAGGACAAAATTAAAAAATTAATAACATACTCTTCAATAAACAAGAATGGAAGATAAGTTGCAAAGAGAAATGATATTTGCTCCACTTTTTGGTACAGCTCAAGTATATATCATCATTTTTTTATATTAAAAACATTTTTTTCATTCTCACGCTTTTTAACTTTCAGTTTAAATCTAAAAAGAGAAAGAGTAGCATGTACACAAAATATGGTATGCATAACATTCCTAAACCACAAAGGAATAAGTATTAGTGTGCTGAGTGTGCTAATCATTTAAGCAAAGCCTAAAAATAAGAGAAATACCGAGTAGTGCACTCTCTTATTGGACTGCCTCTATAGATTTAATTCTTCATAACAAATGATACATAGCAGGAATTTCAAAAAATGAATACCAACATACCAACTGATCGAACCATCTGGTGAAAAAGAGGAGCAACATGACCACGAAGAGTGGAGATAAAACCTGCTAGTTCTGTCACCAGCCTTGAGTTAAACAAAATTCTGATGTAAAACATGAGCAAGAGAAAGAAAATAAAGATAAAGAATTTCATTACTGAAAATCTTTCCTAAATATACATACTTCACTCTATCCTCTTTGGCAATCTCATGACGCCTCATCTTTTTCCATAGGTGTGCAAGTTACGATTATTTATTTAAGAGAAGTGCTACACATACAAGTCATTTTGGTTTACAAGTCATACAAGTTTGGCAAAACCCAACAAAAAGGACGCTCACCTATACGAGCGTGTCAACACGCGCGCTACTCAATGGTTTCCATAACACGCTTCACGTTCCTCCTCCTCCTCTTCCTTCTTCTTCTCTTTTTTCTTTGCGTTTCTCCTCCTTTTTCGTCACGTGTTTCATCTTTATCGTCGTTTTTTTACTACTGTTATTGTTGCTGCATTTTTTCCTCCTTCTCTTTCTATTGGTTTTGCAACATTATGCATTTTTTCTTTTTTGTTTGATTTTTTCCTCCGAAGAAGAATTATGAGAATATGAAATAAGAAGATGAAGAAGAAGTAGCAGCAGAAGATGAAAAGGAGGAAGAGGAAGAGTTTTGAATTATGCAGAACTTATCAGAATAAAAATACACCTAAATATTTTCATGTTACACTTGAATATCTTCATGTTACACCTAAATTTGCTTCAAATACAGAAAAATACTTCCTCTAATGCTGTATTTTATTTTCTTCTTTTTTTCTTATTTCTTTCTTTCTTTTAATTAATGAATGTGAGTTCATCCTCTTTCAAGTAATTTTACAACATTATATGTTTCTTCTTTTTTTTTATTTGATTTTTTTGTTTTTATTCTTGTTAAGAGAGTAAAACAAGAAGAAACTTAAGAAGGTAAAACAAAAGGGAAAAGATGAATAAGAAAAAAAGCAGCAGAAGATAAGAATGAGGAAGAGGAAGAGTTTTGAATTATGCAAAACTTATCAGAATAAAAATACACCCAAATATCTTCGTGTTACACCCAAATATCTTCGTGTTACACCCAAATATCTTCGTGTTCCACCCAAATTTGCTGCAAATACAGAAAAATTTTCCCTCTATGCTACATTTTTTTCTTCTGAATTGAACCACACCTCAGCCACTTGATTGAATTTAAAACAATAATCAATTTTGTTCTGGTTCAATTGACAATATAAACTTGAATTATTCATTATCTTCAACAACGAGATAACTGATGATGGGGGAGAAAGAGAAAAAGAAAGGATGAGAAGAAATTCCAATGAAAAAAAAGGAAGAAGAGGAGGAGGAAGAAGATGTGGTGTTGATGACGACGATAACGAAGAATCAAAATAACGAACGTGCAGTAACAAGAAGAAGAAGAAGAAGAAGAAGAAGAAGAAGAAGAAGAAGAAGAACGTGCAATAACAGTACGAAGCGTGTGATTATAAATGACTTGTAAAGACTTGTATGGAAAAAACGCTTGTATGTGAAGAATAATTCTTTATTTAATTAACCAAAATATCTCAAAGATGGAAAGATTTTAACTAAACATACCAACATAATCCAGAACTTAAAGTTAAATCCCAAATATGAGTAAATAAATACATGATGAATGAGCATAAGTACTCACTTGCTCAAGAGTGTAATGGCGCCTCCTCTTCTTTTTCCTAGCCTTCGCAAGTTCCTGAATCAAACAACAAAATGTTCCACCACTTCATATTAATAATAAAACACAGATTCAAATGCATTTCAAAGCAAATTGGTAACGTTTTAAGACCTTAGCATGAAGACGATGTTCTAGCAGAGTATGATAAACTTAAAATTCGCATAGAAAAATTGAGTCCTAAGGTTTATCACAAATAACAAAATCATAAAACCAGAATATACCTTAAATTTTCACAGAAACAGGAGCAGAAGTTTGGAAGTATTACATTTCACACTCCATCTGAATCAAGAAAAAATAAGTCCCTAATTAAAATTAGCTTAAAAAATTGAAGAGTTGATTAGAGATGGTTACAGAAGAATTGAGACAGCGAGTTAAAATTAGATGGAAGAGGAGCCAGATGGAGTAGATGCGATGAGAAGAGTGGTGGATATAGCTTGTGCGACGGTGCGACAAGAGACGCGGCGGTGGGAGCTCTTGTGATGCAAGCGGTGATAGAGAGAACTCGTGCGATGCGAGCGGTGGCGGCGTCAGCAGCGGAGGAAACCCGTTCGATGGAGAAGTCACATTTGAGAGAGAGAGAGAGAGAAAGAGAGAGATAGAGGGTGGGAAGTGTGTTTTGTGGGAATGGAGCTCAAAGGAGATTGTGGACCAAATCTTCGTAGTGATCCTTCAGATTCTTGTGCACCAATTTAGCCTTTGAGATTTTTATGTTATTTTTGTCTTCGAAATTGTGCTCTGGGCAACATACTAGTCCTTCACTCTAATTCCGGTGTGAGTCAGCAACAGGCTTCCTGATGTGGCACAACCATTATCATCTAGGATCACCTAAACGACGTCGTTTCATGAGAAAAATGTTATGAAACAGAAACATTGCCATTTTTCTCCCGGTAGAATGAAATGGTTACTTGGGTGAAAGGCTGGTCATTCATTACATGTTCTTTCTAACTTCTTCATAATTTCAACGCTTAGTCTCATCCTCCATAGCTAGAGACAATGGCGATAGCTTAGGGCACTGCTGGTTGATCGTTGATTTCTACCATTCGTTGCGCTAGAGTTGGAGGAAGTTTCATGGAAAGCCATTGAAGCAAAGCGTGGGACACCGTTTAAGCTATCATGACAGGGAGTTTTCTTTTTCCAAAAATCTTTTTATGGCTCATTTTTCTTTCTTCTGATGAGGGGTTGTTTAAGTTTGTCTTATCGTTTGCATTAAGATTTTGTTGAAAATGATATATTGTTAGGATTTTTGTTGTTGATATGTTCGAATTGCTACTAGATGCTCTGTTTCTTTTGAATAGCACATGGGCTATCTTTGATCGTGCAGTGTGTGTTTGTTATTTACTGATTTTGGGTTGCATGCGTTTTAAATATTTTTCTTCTTTTGTTATGTTGCAGATGGACGCTGAAGTATTAGATATAATGTTTCATCATGGGACCAATTTTGAGAAGGGTAAGGATGGAAGGTGGACGTATTATTCTGACAATAAGCATTGTTTGGGTGACCTTGCTATGGATAGATTGGATGTATTCTACCTGAGAAACTATTTTAAAGAGTTAGGATATGGTAGAATGAAGAAAATTTGGTGCAAGTGCCAGGAAAGAGCCTGGAAGTGGGGTTGAGGAATTTAAACTCTGATAATGATCTGAGAGAGATGTGTTCTCATGGTGGAAAAAACAATGGTGTTATTGATGTCTACATTGAACATGAAATTTTAGAACTTGAGATACTATAATGACAGGATGTTGTTGTGCACCTTGATGACCAAGTGAGGGATCTTGGAGAGCAAGCAAAGAAAAATGCCACGACTATGCCAAACCTTTTTATGAAAACTACTATCGAGAAGCAACCTCCGTTTTGTTTGAGCATAGTAACCAATACTCCCCAAGCTAAAGAAACCGTACAAAGGAAGATCAATTTCAATTCGAAACTGAAGCCTAAGCCTAAGACAGTCCCCAAACCCACACCCACACAAGACAAAGTGACAAAGTCCAAGAGATACTATTTGAGATCTTCCACCCCCAAGGATGGTTTGAGGGCTGGTTGTCGTCCATTAATTGAACTTGATGGTGCCTTCTTAAAGACTGTATTTGTGGGGAAAATTCTATCTACTGTTGGACAAGATGCTAATCACCATATATAGGTAATTGCATGGGCAATTGTGGAAGTGGAGAACAAGAAAAGTTGGAAGTGGTTCCTAGAGTTGCTTCATGAAAATCTTGGAGACTACAAGACTCAGTAATTAAAAATAGGCTTGAGAAGGTAAGGAAGGAGTCCAAGAGCTAGCATGCTATCTGGGCTGGAGATACTGACTATGAGAAGTTTGAGGTTCATGGGAATCCTACCAACTATGTGGTTGACTTGGGAAAAAGACTGTGTACCTTCCATTTTTGGATGTTGATAGGTTATTAATTTCCCAACCCACTAAATCAAATGTTTCATGATTTGTTGCATATTAATGCTGTCTTATACAATATTGTATTTTTTAATATCTTGAAATAATAATTTGTAGGGATTCCATGCGTTCATACTTGTGCAGCACTTGCCAAAGTGAACAAGCACTAGGTGGACTTTTTCCACAAATTGACAACCATAGAGTCTTACAAAGAAACATACAAGTACCACATTAATCCTGTACCTAGCCAACCTTTTTGGGAACAAATTTAGTATAACAGGCCATTGGCCTCACCAATTAAGAGAAAGCCAGGGAACCTTCAAACAAAGAGAAGGAAGGATGCAGATGAAGGCACCAGTTCTAGCAAGAAATCTAAGCCAAGTTCAACCATGAAAAGACAACTAAGAAAATTCACCTGCAAGTATTGTCTGCAAAAGGGTCATACCAAGAGAGGGTGTGAAAAGAAGAGGGCTTTTGATGCTGCTTAAGCTACAGCTGCAAAGGCTGTCGAAGCTGCTAAAGATCCTAAGAATGCTACTACTCAAGCCAGTGCAATTGCTACTACTGTTGCAACCTCAGATGTCACTGCTACTGCTACTACATCTACAGCTACTGCTACTTGGTGCACGGAATTGTGATCACACTTTTCACAACTCCGGTACAACTAACCAGCAAGTGCACTGAGTCGTCCAAGTAATAAAACCTTACGCGAGTAAGGGTCTATCCCACGGAGATTGCCGGCTTGAAGCAAGCTATGGTCATCCTGTAAATCTTAGTCAGGCGGATTCAATTGGTTATGAGTTTTGATAATTGAAAGATAAATAAAACGTAAATTAAAATAAAGATACTTATGTAATTCATTGGTGGGAATTTCAGATAAGCGTTTGGATATGCTTTGTTGCTTCTGAACCTCTGCTTTCCTATTGTCTTCATCCAATCATGTGTGCTCCCTTCCATGGCAAGCTGTATGTTGGTAGATCACCGTTGTCAATGGCTACCATCCGTCCTCTCAGTGAAAATGGTCCAGGTACAGTTTCTGTACGGCTAATCAACTGTCGGATCTCTCGTCTCGGATGAAAAATATCAGGCACAGCTACCGCACAGCTAATCATCTGTTGGTTCTCACTTGTGTCGGAATAGGATCTCTCTATCCTTTTGCACACTGTCAATGCGCCTAACATTTGTGAGTTTGAAGTTCGTCACAGTCATCCCGTCCCAGATCCTACTCGGAATACCACAGACAAGGTTTAGACTTTCCGGATCTCAGAAATGCTGCCATTTGGTTCTAGCCTTTACCACGAAGGTTCTAATCTCACGAATTCGATTGCTCTATTGTCAGGAGAGACAAGTCAAATCCGTGGATCAGAGACCCAAGAGACTATACTCTGGCTGACGTCCAATGACTACGTTGAACATCATTTAGACCGCTTGTGGTTGTCAGGCACGCGGATCTTGGCTAAGCGAGTAACGAAGATAGTGGGTGATTGTCACGGGTCACCCCTTCATTTTGACTTAACTAAATTAAGTACGAGAGTATATCTTGGAGAAGAAGTAAGCGTGAATTGAAAGAGAAATAATAGTACTTGCATTAATTCATGAAGAACAGCAGAGCTTCGCACCTTAATCTATGAGGTGTAGAAACTCCACCATTGGAAAATACATAAGAGAAAAAGGTCTAGGCATGGCCGAATGGCCAGCCTCCCAAATGTGAAAAATGGCATAAGATCATTAAGGTCTGAATACAATAGGAAAGACTACTATTTATACTAAACTAGTTACTAAGGATTACATAAATTTAGTAACTAAGTGCAGATAGTGCAGAAATCCACTTCCGGGGCCCACTTGGTGTGTACTTGGGCTGAGCATTAAGCTTTACATGTGCATAGGCCTATTCTAGAGTTAAACACTGGCTTGGATGTCAGTTTGGGCGTTTAACTCCAGTTCTGGTGCCAGTTTTGGCGTTTTACGCCAGAAAAGGGTCTCTGGCTGGCGTTGAACGCCAGTTTGGGCCATAAAATCTCGGGCAAAGTATGAACTACTATACATTTCTGGAAAGCCCAAGATGTTAGCTTTCTAGCCCAATTGAGAACACACCAATTGGACTTCTATAGCTCCAGAAAAACACGTTTGAGTGAAAGGAGGTCAGAATCCAACAGTATCTGTAGTCTTTTCTCAACCTCTGAATCAGATTTTGCTCAGGTCCCTCAATTTCGGCCAAAAAATATCTGAAATTACAGAAAAACACACAAACTCATAGTAAAGTCTAGAAATGTGATTTTTACATAAAAATTAATAAAAATATAATAAAAAGTAACTAAAACATACTAAAAACTACTTAAAAATAAGGCCAAAAAGCATATAAATTATCCGCTCATCACAACACCAAACTTAAATTGTTGCTTGTCCCCAAGCAACCAAAAACAAAATAGGATAAAAAGAAGAGAATATACAATAAATTTCAAAATTATCAATGAATCTTAGTCTCAATTAGATGAGCGGGACTAGTAGCTTTTTGCCTCTGAATAGTTTTGGCATCTCACTTTATCCTTTGAAGTTTAGAATGATTGGCATCCATAGGAACTCAGAATTCAGATAGTGTTATTGATTCTCCTAGTTTAGTATGTTGATTCTTGAACACAGCTACTTTATGAGTCTTGGCCGTGACCCTTAGCATTTTGTTTTCCAGTATTACCACCGGATACATAAATGCCACAGACACATAACTGGGTGAACCTTTTCAGATTGTGACTTAGCTTTGCTAGAGTCCCCAGTTAGAGGTGCCCAGAGTTCTTAAGCACACTCTTTTTTCTTTGGATCATGACTTTACCACTCAGTCTCAAGCTTTTCACTTGGACCTTCATGACACAAGCACATGGTTAGGGACAGCTTGATTTAGCTGCTTAGGCCAGAATTTTATTCCTTTGGGCCCTCCTATCTATTAATGCTCAAAGCCTTGGATCCTTTTTACCCTTGCCTTTTAGTTTAAAGGGTTCTTGGATTTTTACTCTTGCCTTTTGGTTTAAAGAGCTATTGGCTTTTTCTGCTTGCTTTTTCTTTTTCTTTATTTTTTACCATCTTTTTCGCAAGCTTTGTGTTTTTCATTACTTTTTCTTGCTTCAAGAATCAATTTTATGATTTTTCAGATTATTAATAACATTTCTTTTTCTTCATTATTCTTTCAAGAGCCAACAATTTTAACATTCATAAACTTCACTATAAAAAATATGCACTGTTCAAGCATTAATTCAGAAAATAAAAGTATTGCCACCACATCAAAATAATTAAACTATTTTCAAGATAGAATTCGAAATTCATGTACTTCTTTTTCTTTTTCAGAAAATATTTTTTATTTAAGAAAGGTGAAAGATTCATGGAACATTCATAGCTTTAAGACATAGACACTAAACACTAATGATCATGTAATGAAGACACAAACATAGTTAAAACATAAAGCATGAAAACCGAAAACAGAAAAGAAAATAAACAAGGAGATTAAAGAACGGGTCCACCTTAGTGATGGTGGCTTCTTCTTCCTCTTGAAGAACCAATGGAGTTCTTGAGCTCCTCTATGTCTCTTCCTTGCCTTTGTTGCTCCTCTCTCATGGCCTTTTGGTCCTCTCTGATTTCATGGAGGATGATGGAGTTCTCTTGGTGCTCCACTCTTAGTTGCTTCATGTTAGAACTCAATTCTCCTAAAGAGGTGTTGAGTTGCTCCCAATAGTTGTGTGGAGGAAAATGCATCCCTTGAGGCATCTCAGGAATCTCTTGATGAGGGACTTCCTCATGCTCTTATTGAGGTCCATGAGTGGGCTCTCTTGTTTTCTCCATCCTCTTTCTAGAAGCAACTGTCTTCCCTTTCCTCTTTCTAGAGGTTTTTTCGGCATTAGGTGCCATTAGTCATTATAGAAAACAAAAAGCAAAGCTTTTTCCCACACCAAACTTAAGAGGTTTTCTCATCCTCAAGCAAAATAAGAAAGAAGGGAGTAGAAGAAGAAGAAATGGAGGATATGGAAGGGTATGAATGGTTCGGCCAAGGGGGGTTATGAAGTGTTTGTGATGTGTGAAAGTGGAGGAGTAAGGAGGGGGTATTTATAGGGTAAGTGAGAGGGAATTCTTGTAATAGGGGTTGGGTTTAGGAGGGAGATGGTTTGAATTTGAATGGGTGGGGGTAGGTGGGTTGTATGATGGTTTTGAGGAGAAACGAAGGTGATTGGTGGAGGTTATTTTGGAGAAGAGTGTTATGGAATGGTGTAAAAAGGAGAGAGAGTGAGTTGGGATAGGTGGGGATCCTATGGGGTTCACAGATCCTGAGGTGTCAAGGAATTCTGGTCCCTGCACCTTTCTGGCATTTAAACGCCCTCTGTGTGCCATTTCTGGTATTTAACACCAACTCTGCTGCCTTTTCTGGCATTAAACGCCAGGCTGATGCCCCCTTTCTGGCGTTTAACGCCAGCCAGACACCCTTTTCGCCATCCATCGGAATTAGTGCCTTTCGATCCTTAATCTCCCGAGGGACACCAGCAACAGCAACTAACTCAGTCACCAAAGCGGGGAAGGGTAGGTTTCCTCTAGCATGGACACGACCCATGGCATGTCGAATGAGAAGAGGGACATTGACCGGTTTCTCTGGAAGTATGCACCAAACTAATAGGGCTAGCTCCGCGGTGATAGATGACCCGTGGGTGCTTGGAAGCACATAATGGGATAAAATTTGGGCCCATGCCTGGGCCTCCGCAGTGAGAAAACGTGCATCAATGCCCTTGGGTCGGGGTCTCATTCTCCCTCGGATCCAAAACACTTCCGGTTCGGCGATGACCCGGAGAATGGCATCCCAATCGAAACCATATTCACAATGCTGCTTCAAGACCTCTTGATAAGCGTCTATCCCATCCGCCAATGGTCCGGTCTTAAGTACTCCTTGAATGGCTTCCTCCGAGATGGGGACTTGCTTTCGACGCACGAAGACTGATGTGAGAGAAGGTGAGTGGTAGTTGGAGTAAAACTCCATCACCCATGACAAGTTGGCCTCCTACGGTCTTCTGATGAGAAACCCCACTGTCGCTGCTCGATGCGGGGTATCACAGACTGAACAAGGTGGGCCAGAGGGGCGAGAAGAAGTTCAGGGTGATAGTTCCTTTCAGTCACAATGGGGAACATGAGCTCAGAGTAATGGTTGGGAAACTTAGTTGAGTCCCTCGCAGGGTTTTCCTTCTCTTGTTCATCAACATTAATGATGCTCCTTGCCTTCTTGAGGAGGGGCTTGGCCTTTGGTTCTTGGTGCGCCATGGTGGTGGATCTTTGAGGTGCCTTCTTGGTAAGCGGCTTCTTCAGTACCTTTCCCTTATCCTTTGTGATGGCCATCCTAAAAAGGGAGGGAAGAGCATACATTAAACTCAAAGAAATAATACATGGATAATATTATGCAAGATGTAAATAAAAGGGGTATAAGCATGACAACAATGGAACAATGGGCAAGTCACTAGCATGTGATGCAAGAGGGGTATAAGCATGCAAATAAAAGGCATGAGAAGTATATATTCAAGCATCAATAATAAGAAGCAAGTCATAAGGGGTGAGTATATGAATGGGAAACATGAAGAACAATAGGATCAATGCACATAGGAACAAGCAAGTGAATGAGAACGGGCACTAAGTTGAAAGCATTATGTCAACTTTGAAACAAGAACTCATAGGTGCCATTCATCAAACACTTGGTGTGCAAGTTCAAAGCAATAAGCAAGTGGAGGAAATGTGACGATGTAGCATCCCACAAGGAATTATCAATCATCATATAGCACCATATATCACGAAGAAATCAAAACATAGTAAAATAACCCACTAATGCAAGAGAGAGCTCCGCCCTTAACACCCATAGCAAATAGAAAAAGAAGCAAACAAATAAACAAGAATACATGAATGAGAGTCTAACTAAGAAGGAATGCAAAGAAATGCAACCAAAGAGAGAAAAATTAAAACAAATCAAAGAGGAAGAAAGGTGAGTAGTACCTTGAAAGTGGGAAGAAAGTGATGTAGAATGCAAGGGAAGAAGGGGGAAGAGGAATGGGAAAAAGAAAGGAGAGAGAAGAGTGTGGGACCGCCGGGAGTGGTTGTCACCAGTGGTAAGGGCTGCCGGGGGAAGGGGCTGAGAGAGGGAGGTTGTAGTGGATAGAGAAGAAGGGAAGATGAAAATAGAAGGAGAAGAGTGGAATAGGAGAAGAAGAAGGGAGAAAATTTGAAAATAGGCGCGCTTCAGGTAAGTGACGTCGCAAGATCGATGCGTGCGCGCCATCCACGTGTACGCGTGGATGAGCAGGAAGAAGCATGGACGCGTAAGCGTCTCTTACGCGTATGCGTGGGCAGAAGAAGAAGAGGGGACGC
>NC_029790.2:57868046-57888626 GCF_000816755.2 Arachis ipaensis | reverse complement strand
TGTGGGAGGCAATTTGCGCCAGTAGCACAATGTCAGCATGAACCTTGCACAACTCTCTGGTCGAGGCACTAGGAGTTGGCTGTAGGGATACTGACGCGCACGCACATGGTGCGCACACGCGTGGATTTGGCGGAAAGCAGCATGAGCGTAAGCGTCAGGAACGCTTACGCGTGGGTGGGAGTTGTGCTCCCAGCACAGTGCTCGCGCGATGTTTGCGTAACTCTCTAGAGAGATGTACCAAGAGTTGGAGTTACATGATCGACGCAGACACGTCATGCACGCTTACGTGTGGATTTGCAGATCAGCAGAGGGACGCGTACGCGTCATGTGCGCGCACGCGTGGGGTGAGTCATGCGGAGGGCACAGTGTTGGCCCAGTACTCGCATAACTCTTGGGTTCAGATACCCAGAGTTTGAGAAACGCAATCAACGCGTATGCATCTAGCACACTCGCGCGTGGATTGCTCGGTCAGGCTCAGGGACACGT
This sequence comes from Arachis ipaensis, assembly GCF_000816755.2. Classification (NCBI taxonomy): domain Eukaryota; kingdom Viridiplantae; phylum Streptophyta; class Magnoliopsida; order Fabales; family Fabaceae; genus Arachis; species Arachis ipaensis. Next base: position 57,888,140 of record NC_029790.2, on the reverse strand, counting down.
ACGCGTCATGTGCACGTGCGCGTGAGAGGGGTTAGGCGTGGGGCTTGTAGCATCCTAATTAGGCTAAGCCTTACCTCACGTCGTGAAGCAAAGGTTAATCAGAGATTACGACAGTTCTAAGCTCATACATATAATATATAGAAGAAATAATGTAATCTAGAAGCCCGATGAAGAATATAGCTCAAAAACAGGTTTTCAAAAGTGCATAGCGTACTAAAGAAGCTACTAGCTTAAGGTACAAGAAAAAGATAAGATACAACAAAACATAAATCTATAATATCATAGGAAACTAGCCTCGACTCGCAGAGTTTAAGCCAGCTAGCCATATACAGGTATACAGAACCATACAGCTTTAAAACAGCTTATACAAGTTTGTTCTCTCAAATACAAGCGTCTAGGCTAGACAAAAATACAAAAGAGAGATGTATAAATAGATAAACCAAAAAGACTCCAAAAGAATCCCAGATCCTCCGCTCTTGTCACCATCTAAAGAAACTCACCGAGGTGGGTTGCGACCTGCATCTGAAAAATACAACAAAGATATGGTATGAGAACCGGAGGTTCTCAGTATGGTAACAGCGCCAGTGATGTAGGATATAAGACCCCGGGATGCCAAAGGCAATCCTAAGCTCCACATCCATCACAAGATTCAAGCTTAAGCCATTATAAGACAAACAAGCATAATATAAACCTCATCATAAAATGAACCAGGTAATCTATCTTAACGGATTTATAATTCTAAACAAACATCGCTGTCCCACAGCCTTCACCAACCTATCCTCCATGCGATCCTATCGCCACCGCCTTCCGAACCTCCTCAATCCCAGTAGAAAGCACAATTAATAACAATGGAAGTAATTCACAAGTAAAATCATACAAGACAAGTAGATCAAGTAAGCAAATAGGCATGTTATTCAATTAGGCATACAATTACAAGTCGGCAAAGCAAACAAACAGGTAGGAAATGCATATGATGAATGGCTGCCCTACTGGCTGTGATATCACATTGTCGTTTCAACTGCCAACCCGACACATCTCCATGGAGATGTCGCCCTTCGGATTTCTTATATAGGAACCCCCGAGATATAGTGCCCGGATCACTGTCCAGGTACCGGCGGCTGCACGCTCTATAGGTCCGAAGGGATGCGAGTGGGATACTCTTGACACAGACCTCACATCTCAACGCAAGCGGGATGAACCACCGCCCTTACGCTGTCTCCCGCCCTTACGCCGTCGCCGCTACCTCGACAGGCGGGATCCAACCGCTGTCCCTGCCGGGAGCATAGCATCTCATATTCTCAGTAAAAATAATATTTCAGTGGTTTTCAGAAAACAGTTTCAGTATACAGAGATCCATCATCTCAATCCGAGTCCTCGACTCATCTCAACCACGGTCCCTTTCATAACTCAGTTTCCAAGGTCAAAAGTTTATCTTTCCTTATCTCATATATCACTCATCCTCCACCCAACGTCAAATCATTCTTAGCACGCCAGAAACCTAGGCCTCCGTTTTCTAATTTATCATAAAACCGTTTTCTAGAAACCTTAAGTTACATCCCATGATCTAATACTCAAAATTAAGCCCATAAAATTTAAAATGGTGTTTTAGAAGCCTACAACCATGTTGGGAAGGTAGAATATTTGAAAACAAATAAAATTTTGAGAAACAGGACGTGTGCGGTCGCACAAGGGTCTATGCTTGCGCACACTCCTGAGAGTTTTGAAATGTGTTCATCCGTACAAGGGTGTGCGTACGCACAGGTGTCAATTTTTACAAGGATTTGTGCACTCGCACAACCTGTGCCAGCACCCCCAACAAACAGACCTTCCCGACGTGTGCGTCCGCACAGACCTGCGCGTCCGCAAGGGTTAAAGTTTTTCCTTAGATGTGTGCGTGCACAAGCTATGCTGGCGCTGCCAACAGAACGCACTTCCCTACCTGTGCGTACGTACAGACGTGTGCATCCGCACAGGTTGAAATATTTGCAAGGTGTGCGTCCCCACGAAGATGTGCGCCCGCGCACATCAGAAATCATGAAATTTTGCAACTTTGCAGAATCTCAGATTTTTAACACCAACTTTGAAGGATCATAACTTCCTCTACAAAACTCCAATTTTCACAAATTTTATATCAATTTGAAGAGTTTTCATATATCTTTAATTATAAATAAATTTCAATCAATTTCGAAAATCGAGGCAAAAGTTATGATCGAGCAAAGTTCACCAAAAACTCAATTTTACCAAACTTCACAACTTACAAAATTTATTACCATACACATTCCAAACCCCCTTTTCTCATCAGAATTTACCTTTGGTATCATATCACACCAATCATACCACAATTTCTTTCACTTTTCATTCTTCTCAACTTCATTTATCATATATACATAACATGTCCACCAACCATCATTATCTCATTACCAATTCTCATCACCAACTCAACCAAGATTCATATTCATAATCAACAATACTCATGCATCTAATCCATCATATTTTAACTTCATCATGTAATCACAATGACACATCAATACATTATACCTCATCAACACAAACAATCATCAACAACATACAATTTCCAAACCTATCCTATAGGTCACTAGCCTAAGTGTCCATGAATATTATATACTACATAGAGGAAACCGAAACTATACCTTGGCCGATTCCCCTTTATGCACCAAAACTCAAATTGATCACCCAATAGCTTTCAACTAAATTCCAAGCTTTCACATCCACTCCAATAAGCTGAAACAAGTTCCAAGAGCTCCCAAAGGCACAATAATCAAACTATATACATATAAATCACCTCAAATCAACCTAGGGTTCCAATTATACATAAGTTCACAAAAGTTAGTGGCTCTTACCTTCTCCCACAGATTTACTAGCAAGAATCCAAGGCTAAGCTAGGATTAGGGCAAACCTAAACACCAAGAATCACAAAAACTCATTTAAACAAAAACCCTATAAACACGAAATTTTGAGGAGAGAAATTGAGAAGGATTCGAGCTTTTCTTACCAGTTTCTTATATGGGTTTTGTAGAGATCTTTACAAGGAACGCGTAGCCGTAAACGGTGCGACGATCGGAGCTCTCTAGCTCAAGATATGAGCTTTGGAAGATTGAGATGAATAGTGCTCACTCTCTTCTCCACTCGTCCTTTCAATTTCTGATTGTGTGTGCTTGTTAGTGTGTTATGATGCTAGTTGGTTCATTTAATGAGCCTTTTATATGTTGGGCTTGGGCCCGGTCCAACCCGTTAGCATTTCTAGCCTGTGTGGCCCAACTTCGGGCCAATCCTTTAAAATTAATGCCTGGTTTTCCATTTCTAACATTTTTCTAATGTTTTTTCCGGTTTTCACTTTTTCTCATGCGGTACCGGGGAAACTTGAACCGGTTCAACCGGTACAACTGTCGGTTCGCGATTTTTCATGTTTTTTCGTAGAAAGCACATTTTCTGACACAGAAAGACCTACTGAGTCTGAAAATCACCTTTAAATCCTCAAATTCTCTCTCTAACTCTTTAGAATCTAATTTGGGAAATTAATCACGTAATTAACCGGTTGATTAGTTGCGGTTCTTACATTCTTCCCACCAAATAAAAAATTTTGCCCTCAAAATTTGAATTACCTGAGAAAAGTTCGAGGTAATTCTTTCGCATCTCAGACTCCAATTCCCAAATGTGTTCTTCTACTCCTGCTCGCTCCCAACCAACTTTAACCAATGGGTCATCCTTTCCTCGCAGGTTCTTCACAATAGTGTCATCGATCCTCACTGGCGTTACTTGGAAAGTCAAGTTATCTTTCAACTCGACCGATTCAGGCTCCAACACTTGAGCCACATCTGACGTGTACTTACAGAGCTGTGACATGTGGAATACATCATGCAAGTTAGACAGATGAGGTGGCAAAGCGACTTGATACGCCACCGGCCCGAATCTCTTCAAAATCTCAAACGATCCTATGTATCTTGGGTTTAACTTCTTGGTTTTGATTACTCTTCGATCCCAGTTTTCGGTGTCACCCGAAGAAATACATGTTCTCCCACTTCAAACTCTAGTGGTTTCCTCCTCTGATCAGCATAACTCTTCTGGCAACTCTGAGCAGTTAGAATCCATGCACGAATCTTCTTAATGTTCTCAGTAGGCTCTGCTATCACCTCAGGACCCGAAACACTTGCTTTACCAGATTCATACCAACAAAGTAGAAACTGGCACTTCCGTCCATACAAGGCCTCATACGGAGCCATCCCAATGCTTGCATGAAAATTGTTGTTATACACAAACTCCACTAATGGCATGTATCGGTCCCAACTTCCAGGTTGATCCAAAACACACGCTCTTAGCATATCCTCCAACGTCTGAATAGTCCTTTCCGACTGTCCATCAGTTTGCGGGTGATATGCGGTACTGAGACATAGCTTCGTACCGAAAGCCCTTTGAAAGGCTCCCCAAAACCTTGAAGTGAATCGGGGGTCACGGTCCAATACTATGCTCGACGGCACACCATGTAATCTTACTACCTCCTTGATGTACAATCTTTCTAACTCTTCCATAGAACAATTCACTCGAATAGGCAGAAAATGAGCGGATTTGGTTAGGCGATCCACGATCACCCAAATCGCATCAACTCCCGACCTATTCCTTGGTAAACCAATCACAAAATCCATAACAATTCCTTTCCACTTCCACTGAGGAATCTCAAGTGGTTGTAGCATTCCTGACGGCTTTTAATGCTCTATCTTCACTTTCTGACAAGTCAAACACTTGGATACTATTGTTGCTACATCACCCTTCATCCCTGGCCACCAGAACATCTTCTTCATGTCATAATACATCTTCGTGCTTCTGGGATGAATAGAAAACCCACTGTTGTGAGCTTCTGACAATAAATCTTGCCTCAAACTTCCTACATCTGGTATGCAAATCCTTCCCTTGTATCTCCATAACCCTTCATCATCCTTAGTGAATTCTTCGCGCCTCTTATCACCAACTGGTTGAAACAGTTGTTGAACCTTCTGCTCATCTTGTTGAGCCTTTTGTATTTCTGATTTAAACGTGCTTGAGATTTGTAGCTGGTTGAAACAAGCTCTCCCGGCAACTTCACTAATATCCAGCTTAAGATCTACAAACTTATCCACTAGCTCTTCTTCCTTAATTCTCATCCAAGCAATTGTTAAAGATTTCCGACTCAAAGCATCTGCTACCACATTCGCCTTTCCAAGATGATAACTCAGCTCAAAATCATAATATTTCAGTAACTCCATCCACCTCCTCTGACGCATATTTAGCTCCTTCTGATCAAAGTTGTACTTGAGACTCTTATGATCAGAAAAGACGCTAAACCTCAGTCCATACAAGTGGTGTCTCCAAATCTTCAATGCAAACACAATCGCCTCTAATTCCAAGGCATCAGTGGGGTAATTCACCTCATGCGGTCTCAGCTGACGTGATGCGTAAGCCACCACATTCCGGTGTTGCATCAACACACAACCCAAACCCTTCAAGGAAGCGTCACAGTACACTTCAAACGGTTCATGCGGTTCCGGCAAGATCAAAATAGGTGCTAAAGTCAATCTCTGCTTTAACGTCTGAAAACTCTCTTCGCACTCCGACGTCCACACGAAAGGCACTTCTTTCCTTGTCAACTTTGTCATTGGTAGCGCAATCTGGGAAAATCCTTCAATAAATCTCCGGTAATATCCGGATAAACCCAAAAAGCTCCTGACTTCTGTTACAGTCGTCGGTCTTTCCTATTTCATCACCGCTTCTACCTTAGAAGGATCTACAGCTATTCCTCCTTTACTCACCATGTGGCCTAAGAACTTTACTTCCTCCTTCCAGAACTCACACTTTGACAACTTAGCATACAACTTCCGCTCCTTCAAGATTTACAACACAATCCTCAAGTGTTCCTCATGCTCTCTTGCCGTCTTAGAGTAAACCAAGATGTCATCTATGAAAACCATCACGAATTTGTCCAAAAAGGGATGAAAAACTCTGTTCATGTAATCCATGAAAACAGCAGGTGCATTCGTTAACCCAAAGGACATTACCACAAACTCGTAGTATCCATAGCGTGTCCTAAACGCAGTCTTAGGAATATCATCCTCCTTCACCCTTATATGATGGTAACCAGATCTCAAATCAATCTTGGAAAATACTCCAGCTCCTTGCAATTGATCCATCAAGTCATCTATCCTTGGCAGTGGGTACTTGTTCTTCACTGTCACTTTGTTTAACTGGCTGTAATCCATACACAAAGGCATTCCTCCATCTTTCTTCTTCACCAATAAAACTGGCGCTCCCCACGGTGATACACTCGGCCAAATGAACCTCTTGTTCAGAAGCTCTTCCAACTGAGTCTTTAACTCTGTCAGCTCTATCGGAGCCATTCTATACGACGCAATCGACACTGGCCCAGCTCCCGGCACCAATTCGATTACAAATTCAATTTCTCTCTGAGGTGGGAAGTCAGGGATATCTTCCGGAAATACTTCTGGAAAATCTCTAACCACCGGTATCTGATCCAAGTTCTGGGCATCACCCAATGCATCAGCGGCAAACAGAATATAACCCTGACACTCCTCCCCACTACAATGCACCATTACAGAGTTTAGGTAATACCCCGTAGCTACCACTGCTCCATTTTCTCCTTCTGGCACAAACTGAATTATCCGTTCAAAACAATCCAACAAAATCTGGTTCTTCGACAACCAATCAAACCCCAAAATCATTTCAAGCCCTACCATTGGTAAACAGATCAAATCATGCACAAAATCTCTACCCTCAAGCTTGAAACCTACTTGTCTACAACTTGACCTAGTCATAACTGTTTGATGCGGAGTATGTACATGCAGATCAAAAGGTAATTCTGACACTTTCAGGCCTAATTCCTCTACTTTAGCAAACGAAATAAACGAATGCGAAGCTCCAGTATCATATAATGCAACTAGGGATTTATCACCAATTAGACATATACCTCTCATCAACGGATCCACCTTAGAAGCATCTTTGGCATTCACAGCAAAGACCCGACCTTGATGCTGACTCTGGCCCGCATTATGATTCCTCTCACGAGTGCAATCCCTCGCAAAATGACCAGGCAGGCCACAGTTGAAGCACCCATCTATACCAATCTTGCAAGAGTCATATGGATGAAAATGTCCACAACGATCACAAGCTAAATCCGAAGACCTCATAGTATGATTTCCTCTCCCTTTGCTACGCTGAATCTGGTCACGTGTGTTCTTTCTGAAGCCTCCTTGACCTTGAGGCACATATCTTCCTCTCATGAAGTTTTGTCCCCTCGGATGAAAGTACTTGCCATGCCCATGACTAGAACTCCCTCTATGAGAATCCTTAGATGCCGCCACGGTTTTGGCATACTCCTCCACTACTCTAGCCTTATTCACCAAGTCGGAGAAGACACGGATCTCCATAGGAGCCACAACAGTCATAATATTGTCCTTCAAACCCCTTTGGTACTTAATGCACCTCTAGCTCTCAAAAGTCTCCTGGTCACCCTGACACACTCGAGAAAACCTACAAAGCTCTTCGAACTTGTTGGTGTACTCAGCCACAGAGATGGAACCTTGCTTCAGCTGCATTAGCTCCATTTTCTTCGCTTCCCTTGCAGACTCAGGAAAATACTTCTTGTAGAAAGCCATTTGGAACACCTCCCATGGAATGTCGGCGTTTTGAAGCTATAGCAAACGACACTCAGCTTGCCACCAGGGCTGGGCCTCTCCCACTAGCTGATAAGTGGCAAACTCTACATATTGATTAAGAGGAACATGCTGCGCCTGTAAAGAACGCTCCATAGCCTGGAACTAGTGGTCCGCTTCAACAGGATTTGTAGACCCTTGGAAAGTTGGCGGATGAACCTTGAGGAACGTGGCCAAGGTCATCGGAACTACTCCCGTGTTATCGTCGTTTCCCTCAGCATTATCATTGGCATTTCCTTCTCCGTTCCTGATGACATGTCATCATGTCATATTTTTCTATGATTTTTCATACAAGAAATTGATGATTTGTGCTTAAATATTGAATGCTTTTGTGCTTAATTGGTATATTTTTTTGATCTTTTGATTTTATAAATTTTGTAGGAAACAAGAAGGAAAAGAAGAAAAAAAGCACAAAATAAGCTAAAAAGAAAAAAAGAGAAATTTTGGGGCACATTTTGGAATTGAAGCACACTTTGGAGCCTTAGGTCACGCTTTTAAAAGCGTGGCCTATGACCATGAAGCCATGGCATGCATTAATGCCTTATGCATGCATTTAAGCCAATAAACCATGGCGTTGCAAAAAGTGAACGCTAAATTAATTGGCTAATAAAGCCAATGGATGCATGCAAGTAATATTATTTCAAGGCATTAATGAAAGCATGCATGCATTTAATTATTTATGCCTTATGCATGCATGAATTAATAACTAAAGCATGCATGAAATGAATGAGCTTTACATTAAATGGCATTACTAATTAATAAAGCATGCATGCATTTAATTGAGAAAGAATTGGATGAATGCAACGTTAATGCATTGGCATAGTTAATTAAATGTAATGAAAGCATGCATGAAGCTTTAATTAATTATGCCAATTAGCAATTGATAATGCATTACATGCTTGCATTGGCTTCTACGATTAACGAATTAACACTTTTAATGAAAGCATGCAATATAAAGCAAGGGAGCAAGGAGTAACGCGCAATAAAGGAAGTAGCGCTCTCTAATTGAGCGCAGCGCTCTCTCATTAAGCGCTAGTGAAGAAAAGCAAAAGCAGCGCTACGTTGGAATTCTTCACGGAGCGCTACAAAGAAGGCTTGACACTAAGCAAGGCCAGCGCTACATTAACTCTTTCAACGTTTTCGGGCTTCACAAAAGAAAAAACAAGGCGCAGCATTCAAAAGGGAACGACCCGTGGATCGAAGAGGGAAACCAAGGCATAAAAGTAGCGTTACGTTGCATTACTCAACTGAGCGCTATGGGAAAGAGGAAATTCGTCACAAGGAAGGCTCGAAGGGGAACCCAGGAGCCTGGGACAAGGCAAGAGAGAACGCTACGTTCACTTACCAAACGGAGCACTCTCCTGGGAGTGTCACCAAGCCACTCCTAACCCTTGCCATCAAGTGCCATCTTGGATCTAAATTCTTCACAGACCCTAGTCACCAAATGTATCCGGATCCTCTCTCATTCAAATCCAAAGCAAGCAAGGCCCAATTGACATCACTCAAAGGCACAAGGATAAATTAGATTAGGAATTTCATTTTAATTATAATTTTATTTTCAATTTTAATTTCATTTTTATTTTTGAAAAATCCTATAAAAAGGCATCTATTCTATTTTAGAAAAAAAGCTGGCTGCATTAGAGAGCAATAGGAGTAGAAGTATAATAGAAAGCTCCTTTTTAATTTTCCTTTTTGAGTTTTAAAGAATTGGAGATCAGATTTGAGTTTTGCTTTTTGTTTTATTTTCTCTCTTCTGCCATTGTCAATTTCTCTTCTGGAATTTCATGAATGATCTAAGTTCTTGCTGTTTTGATTCTTCTGTACTTCTACATTTCTGTTTTGGTACTGAATCAATCTATTTCTGAATTTCATAATCTGAGAGCTCTTTAGTTTACTGCACTTCTTATCTTTCAGTCCTGTTTTAGTTCCCAACACCCAACTTCCTTTATTCTTCCTGCAATTTAAATTTCCAGTTGGTTGTTCTTAAGTTCTTTTCAATTGCTTAATCTATTGCTTTCTTTAATTTCGCAGCACCCAGCCCCCTTTACATTTGATGCAATTTATATTTCTTATCATTTAAGATTCTATCAATTTACATTTCTTCCTCTTTAAGATTCTACTCATTTATTTTCTGCAACTTTAAATTCACTGCTATTTACATTCTGTTGCTTCAATTTCACTTCAATTCACCAATGTTAGCTTGACTAGACTAATCACTCACTAAAGTTGCTTGATCCGTCAATCCCTGTGGGATCGACCTCACTCTTATGAGTTATTACTACTTGATGCGACCCGGTCCACTTGCCGGTGAGTTTTATGTGGAAATCTGATTTCCACCCATCAAGTTTTTGGCACCGTTGCCGAGGATTGATTTAGATCAACAATGATTAAATGGGTGAGAAGTCTAGATCAAGCATTTTCTTTGTTTTTGTTTTCTGTTTTAGATTGAAACCAAGGTGTTTGTGTTTTTGGCTCACTAAGAAATTCTCATCTCTGATATGAGTAATTTCGATTTTCATTGGTGTTGTGTTTTACAAAATTCAAATGGAGTTCAACTCATCTTGTGATCAAACAAATCTTATGGGATATTACCCACCATCACCAATTGATTATTCTAATGGTGGCTGAGAATATCACCAAGAAAATGCAAATTCTGAGCACTCCACTCAATGGAAATATGCTTCAAAACCACAAGATGAGCAAGAGAATCATATGGGTTATCTCCCATCACCACAAAATGATTCGAGTCATTATTCTAATGGTGGCTGGGAATATCACCAAGAAATGATAGATGATGAAGCAATTCACACGAGATATGATCCAGAACCACCAAATGATTCATGGCATTTTTCTCATGGTGCCTGTGCATATCAACAAGAGTGTAAACAATCAAGTGAAAGGAATTTCCTCCCAGAGCCACAAAGTAAATCATTCTATTACGATGCTAACACTAACTATGGCTGGGAAGGGAATTCTGGTGCTCCATATGACACTCAGCAAGAGACATCATCTCTTGATTATGCTTCAACACACAGTTTCCTCCAAGATCCATACAACTCATCTCAACAACTACAAAATTCATTCCACAACTCACAAAATTCATTCCATAACCCTCAAAACAACTTCACTACAACACATTCATGTCCACAAAATTACTCTCAACCTTCAGAGGATCTCCTTCAAAAGTCTAGAGAATTTTTTGAAAGACAAGAATAATCTTGGAAAAGGCAAGAAACCCTCTACAATAAGATGAATGGATATTTGGAGCAAGCAAGAAGAAACAGAGAATTGCTAAGTAAGGAAGATGAAGATCAATTGGTGGATAAAAAGGAAGAAGTGGAGAAGGAAGATGAAGAGGCCCCTGTGTCAAGCAAAATGTTAATAAAGAATGAGTTGGAGGAGGCATTTGAACCTGAAATTGCATATCTACAGAAGCCACTTGAGATGACAAAGGAACATGAAAACTCACAACCTCTACAAACTCCCCTGAACCAAAAACTCTCAACACTTGAATCTGTGATTGAAAGATATGAAGAGGAGGTGAAGAAATCTTGGGAAGAATAACAAACCTCCTCCATGAAAGAGCTATTAAGTCAAATATTGAGTGGAAGGGAGGAAGTGGAAGAACAAGAAAGTGAGGAAGACAATCAAGGAGATCCAAACTCAAGTGAAGCAGAAAGATGCATAGAAGAAGGGCTCATGGAACCACCAATTCAAGAGGCTTTTAATGAAGATAAAGCTCCAACCATCACACAACCACCAAGTACTGATATCCAAGAAGTGAAGGCAACTAACAAAAGCACCAATCCTACCCTTGATCCAGCAAGCAAGCTCAATCAAGCCATTAACAAAAGGAAGCTTGCTGAGGAGAGGCCAAAGCAGGGGACACTAGCTGGTTCATCTCTCCCCTTGAGGTCATTCCTCTTAACAAACTGGAAGAAGAGGAAGAAAGTGAAGAACAACAGGTCAAGCTAATGACACTAAAAGAGCACTTGTTGGGAGGCAACCCAATGGTGCACGAATTGTAAATCACACTTTTCACAACTTGTACCACTAACCAGCAAGTGCACTGGGTCGTCCAAGTAATACCTTACGTGAGTAAGGGTCGATCCCACGGAGATTGTCGGCTTGAAGCAAGCTATGGCTATTTTGTAATTCTTAGTCGGGAAATCAATGATAAGAGTGATTATATTTATGAAGAGTAAATAGCATAAAATAAATAATACTTGTTATGCAGTAATGGAGAACAGATTGAGGATTTGGAGATGCTCTGTCTTTCGAATCTCTGCTTTCCTACTGTCTTCTTCTTCACGCACGCAAGGCTCCATCTATGGCAAGCTGTATGATGGTGGATCACCGTTGTCAATGGCTACCATCCGTCCTCTCAGTGAAAATGGTCCAAATGCACTGTCACCGCACGGCTAATCATCTGTTGATTCTCACTCATGTTGGAATAGGATCCATTGATCCTTTTGCGTCTGTCACTACGCCCAGCACTCATGAGTTTAAAGCTCTTCACAGTCATCCCATCCCAGATCCTACTCGGAATACCACATTCATCACATCCATCACGGTTAAATACAAGCGAGTATCTTAGAACAGAAACAAGCATGATTGAATAGAAAACAGAAGTAATTGCATTAATTCATCAAGACACAACAGAGCTCTTCACCCCCAACCATGGGTTTAGAGACTCATGCCGTCAGAAATACAATATGAAACGTGTAAAATGTTATCAGATGCAAAATAAATCTCTAAAAATTGTTTTTATACTAAACTAGTAGCTAGGGTTACAGAAAATAAGTAACTAAGTGCAGATAGTGCAGAAATCCACTTTCGGGGCCCACTTAGTGTGTGCTTGGGCTGAGCATTGAGCTTTACACGTGTAGAGACTTTTTTTGGAGTTAAACGCCAGGTTGTAGCCTGTTTCTGGCGTTTAACTCTGGTTTGCAACCTGTTTCTGGCGTTTAACACCACAATAGGGTAAAAACTTGGCGTTAAACGCCAATTTACGTCATCATAACTTGGGCAAAGTATGGACTATTATATATTGCTGGAAAGCCCTGGATGTCTACTTTCCAACGCATATGAGAGCGTGCCAATTGGGTTTTTGTAGCTCCAAAAAATCCACTTCGAGTGCAGGGAGGTCAGAATCCAACAACATCTGCAGTCCTTTTTCACCCTCTAAATCAGATTTTTGCTCAGGTCCCTCAATTTGAGCCAGAAAATACCTGAAATCACAGAAAAACACACAAACTCATAGTAAATTCTAGAAATGTGATTTTTATTTAAAAACTAATAAAAATATAATAAAAACTAACTAAAACATACTAAAAACTATGTAAAAATAATGCCAAAAAGCGTATAAATTATCCACTCATCACAACACCAAACTTAAATTGTTGCTTGTCCCCACACAACTGAAAATCAAATAGGATAAAAAGAAGAGAATATACTATAAATTCCAAAATATCAATGAAACTTATCTCCAATTAGATGAGCGGGACTAGTAGCTTTTTGCCTCTGAATAGTTTTGGCATCTCACTTTATCCTTTGAAGTTCAGAATGGTTGGCATCTATAGGAACTCAGAATCCAGATAGTGTTATTGATTCTCCTAGTTTAGTATATTGATTCTTGAACACAGCTACTTTATGAGTCTTGGCCGTGGCCCTAAGCACTTTGTTTTCCAGTATTACCACCGGATACATAAATGCCACAGACACATAACTGGGTGAACCTTTTCAGATTGTGACTCAGCTTTGCTAGAGTCCCCAATTAGAGGTGTCCAGGGTTCTTAAGCACACTCTTTTTGCTTTGGATCACGACTTTAACCGCTCAGTCTCAAGCTTTTCACTTGACACCTTCACACCACAAGCACATAGTTAGGGACAGCTTGGTTTAGCCGCTTAGGCCAGGATTTTATTCCTGTGGGCCCTCCTATCCACTGATGCTGGAAGCCTTGGATCCTTTTTACCCTTGCCTTTTAGTTTAAAGGGTTACTGGCTTTTTTGCTCTTGCCTTTTGGTTTAAAGAGCTCTTGGTTTTTTCTGCTTGCTTTTTTTATTATTTTTTTTTGCCATTTTTTTATTCGCAAGCCTTTGCTTTTCACTGCTTTTTCTAGCTTCAAGAATCAATTTTATGATTTTTCAGATTATCAAATAACATTTCTCCTTTTTCATCATTCTTTCAAGAGCCAACGATTTTAACATTCATAAACAACAAATTCAAAAGACATATGCACTGTTCAAGCATTCATTTAGAGAAACAAAAAGTATTGTCACCACATCAAAATAATTAAACTAATTTCAAGGATGAATTTGAAATCATGTACTTCTTGTTCTTTTGTGATTAAAAACATTTTTCATTTAAGAAAGGTGATGGATTCATAGGACATTCATAGCTTTAAGACATAGACACTAGACACTAATGATCATGTAGTACAGACACAAACATAAATAAACATAAAGCATAGAGAACGAAAACAGAAAAAATAATTAGACAAGGAGATTAAGGAATGGGTCCACCTTAGTAAGGGTGGCGTCTTCTTCCTCTTGAAGAACCAATGGTGCTCTTGAGCTCCTCTATGTCTCTTTCTTGCCTTTGTTGCTCCTCCCTCATAGCTCTTTGATCTTCTATAATCTCATGGAAGGTGCCATATGGTTATGGAAAATTAAATAGCGGGGCTTTTTCCACACCAAACATAAAATGTTTGCTCGTCCTCGAGCAAAATAAGAAAGAAAGGAGGAGATGGAAATGTGTGGTGGGTTAGGCCAAGGGAGGGTGAGAATCTTTATGAGGGGTTTATGATGGATGGATGTGAGTGGTGAAGAGAGTATGGAGAAGAGTGTTATGGAAAGGTGTGAAGAGGAGAGAAGAAGAGGTGGGATTCCTGTGGGGTCCACAGATCTTGAGGGGTCAAGGATTTAGCATCCCTGCTCCATTGAGGCATGCAAAATGCCCTTAGAGTGCAATCCTAGCGTTTAATGCTAGACTGTTGCTTGTTTCTGGCGTTAAACACCAGTTTTTCTCCCTTTCTTGGCGTTCAACGCCAACTTGGTGCTTGTTTCTAGCGTTTAACGCCAGCTTGATGCTTCTTTCTGGCATTAAACGCCAGTCTGATGCTTCTTACTAGCGTTTAAACGCCAGTAAGCTCTTTCTCCAGGGTGAGCTATTTTTAATGCTGTTTTTGACTTTGCTTTGATTTCTGTGACTCCACATGATCATCGTCCTAAAGAAAACATAAAATAAAAAAGGAAAACAGAAAATTAACATAGATAAGTAAAAATTGGGTTGCCTCCCAATAAGCGCTTCTTTATTGTCTTTAGTTGGACCTTGCTGAGCTTTTAATATAGTCTCAGCTTTGAGCATTCTTGCTCAAGATTGCCTTCAAGATAATGCTTGACTCTCTGTCCATTAACAATAAACTTCTTATTAGAGTCAATGTCTTGAAGCTCCACATAGCCATATGGTGACACACTTGTAATCACATATGGTCCCCTCCACCGGGATTTCAGTTTCCCAGGAAATAATCTGAGCCTAGAGTTAAACAGCAGAATCTTCTGTCCTGGTTCAAAGACTCTAGATGGCAGCTTTCTGTCATACCACCTTTTTGCTTTCTCTTTGTAAAGCAGTGAGTCTGAATTCCTCTAGCTCATTTAGCTGGAGCAATCTTTTTTCTCCAGCTAATTTGGCATCAAAGTTTGGGAATCTGGTTGCCCAGTAGGCCTTATGCTCCAGTTCCACGGGCAGATGACAGGCCTTACCATACACAAGTTGGTATGGAGAGGTCCCTATAGGAGTCTTGAATACTGTTCTGTATGCCCACAGAGCGTCATCCAAGTTTCTTGTCCAAACCTTTCTACGGGTACTTACAGTCCGTTCCAGGATTCTTTTTAGTTCTCTATTAGAGACTTTAGCTTGCCCATTTGCCTGTGGATGATATGGAGTTGCCACCTTGTGGCTAATTACATATGGACCATTGCAGAGTAAAGTTGTTTCTTGCAGAAGTGAGTGCCCCCATCACTGATTAGTGCTATAGGGACACCAAATCTGCTGAAGATATGTTTCTAGAGGAACTTCAGCACTGTCTTAGTATTATTGGTGGGTGTTACAATTGCCTCTACCCACTTGGATACATAGTCGACTGCCACCAGAATATAAGTGTTTGAGTATGATGGTGGAAAAGGCCCCATGAAGTCAATACCCCATACGTCAAATAACTCAATCTCTAAGATCCTTTGTTGAGGCATGGCGTAACTATGAGGCAGATTACCAGCTCTCTGGCAGCTGTCACAATTATGCACAAACTCTCGGGAGTCTTTATAGAGAGTGGGCCAAAAGAAGCCACATTGGAGGACTTTTGTGGCTGTTCGCTCACCTCCAAAATGTCTTACATATTGTGATCCATGACAATGCCATAGGATCTTCTGTGCTTCTTCTCTAGGCACACACCTACGGATTATTCTGTCTGCACATCTCTTAAAGAGATATGGTTCATCCCACAGGTAGTACTTTGTATCAGTAATTAATTTTTTCTTTTGTTTCCTGCTGTACTCTTTGGGTATGAATCTTGCAGCTTTATAGTTTGCAATGTCTGCAAACCATGGTGTTTTCTGAATGGCAAACAATTACTCATCCAGAAAGGTTTCAGAGATCTCAATAGAGGGAAAGGATGCCCCTTCAACTGGTTCTATCCGGGACAGATGATCAGCCACTTAGTTCTCTGTCCCTTTTCTGTCTCTTATTTCTATATCAAACTCTTGCAGAAGCAACACCCATCTTATGAGCCTGGGTTTTGAATCCTGCTTTGTAAGTAGATATTTAAGAGCAGCATGGTCAGTGTACACAATCACTTTTGATCCTACTAAGTATGATCTAAACTTGTCAATGGCATAAACCACTGCAAGCAATTCTTTTTCTGTGGTTGTGTAATTTTTCTGGGCATCATTTAACACACGGCTTGCATAATAAATGACATGCAGAAGCTTGTTATGCCTCTGTCCCAATACTGCACCAATGACATGGTTACTGGCATCACACATTAGTTCGAATGGTAATGTCCAGTCTGGAACAGAAATAACTGGTGCTGTGACCAGCTTAGCTTTCAGAGTTTCAAACGCCTGTAGACACTCTGTGTCAAACACAAATGGCATGTCAGCAGCTAGCAGATTGCTCAGAGGTTTTGCAATTTTTGAAAAATCCTTTATAAACCTCCTATAGAATCCGGCATGCCCCAGAAAGCTTCTGATTGCCTTAACATTGGCAGGTGGTGGTAATTTTTCAATTACTTCAACTTTAGCTTGATCCACCTCTATTCCTTTGTTTAAAATTTTATGCCCAAGGACAATCCCTTGAGTCACCATAAAGTGACATTTTTTCCAGTTTAAAACTAGGTTGGTCTCTTAGCATTTTCTCAGAACAAGTGCTAAATGGTTAAGGCAGGAGCTGAATGAGTCTCCAAAGACTGAAAAGTCATCCATGAAGACTTCCAAAAATTTCTCTACCATATCAGAGAAGATAGAAAGCATGCACCTCTGAAAGGTTGCAGGTGCATTGCACAGACCAAAAGCATCCTTCTGTAGGCAAACACTCCAGAAGGACATGTGAATGTTGTTTTCTCTTGGTCCTAAGGATCTACTGCAGTTTAGTTATAACCTGAATAGCCATCCAAAAAGTAGTAGTATTCATGACCTGCTAGTCTTTCTAGCATCTGGTCTATGAATGGTAAAGGAAAGTGATCCTTCCTGGTGGCTGTATTGAGCCTTCTGTAATCAATACACATACGCCACCCTGTAACTGTTCTTGTAGGAACCAGTTCATTTCTTTTATTATGAACCACTGTCATGCCTTCCTTCTTGGGGACAACTTGGATAGGGCTCATCCAGGGGCTATCAGAAATAGGATAAATAATCCCAGCCTCTAGTAACTTGGTGACCTCTTTATGCACCACCTCCTTCATGGCTGGATTTAGCCGCCTCTGTGGTTGAACCACTGGCTTAGTATCATCCTCCAATAGGATCTTGTGCATGTATCTTGCTGGGCTGATGCCCTTAAGATCACTTATGGACCACCCAAGAGCTGCCTTGTGTGTCCTTAGCACTTGAAGTAATGCTTTCTCTTCCTGTGGATTTAAAGCAGAGCTTATGATCATTGGAAAAGTGTCACCTTCTGCCCGAAATGCATATTTCAGGGATGGTGGTAGTGGGTTGAGCTTGGGTTTAGGAGGTTTCTACTCTTCCTGAGGAATTTTCAGAGGCTCTTTTATTTCCTCTGATTCCTCCAGATCAGGCTGAACATCTTTAAAGATGTCTTCTAGCTCTGATTCGAGACTCTCAGCCATGTTGATCTCCTCTACCAGGGAGTCAATAATATCAACACGCATGCAGTCTTTTGATGTGTCTGGATGCTTCATTGCCTCAACAGCATTTAGTCTGAACTCATCCTCATTGACTCTTAAGGTCACTTCCCCTTTTTGGACATCAATGAGGGTTCGTCCAGTTGCTAGGAAAGGTCTTCCTAGAATGAGAGTTGCACTCTTGTGCTCCTCCATCTCCAGCACTACAAAGTCAGTGGGAAAGGCAAATGGCCCAACCTTGACAATCATGTCCTCAATTATGCCTGATGGATATTTAATGGTGCCATCAGCAAGTTGAAGACATATCCGGATTGGTTTAACCTCTTCAGTCAAGCCAAGCTTTCTGATAGTGGATGCAGGGATTAGATTGATACTTGCCCCAAGGTCGCATAGAGCTGTCTTGGTACAAGTACCCTCTAGTGTGCATGGTATCATAAAGCTTTCGGGATCCTTAAGCTTCTCTGGTAAGCTTGTTAGGATGACTGCACTGCACTCTTCAGTGAGAAAAACTTTTTCTGTTTCTCTCCAATCCCTCTTATGACTTAAGATCTCTTTCATGAACTTAGCATAAGAGGGTATTTGCTCAAGTGCCTCTGCAAATGGAATCTTTATTTCAAGAGTCCTGAGATAATCTGCAAAGCGAGCAAATTGTTTATCCTATTCTGCTTGGCGGATTTTCTGAGGATAAGGTATTTTGGCTTTATATTCTTCAACCTTAGTTGCTGCAGGTTTAATTCCTACAGAGGCAGGTTGAGAAGCCTTCTTGAGGGAGTTAGCATCAGCACTTGCAGGTGTCTGATCCCTCACTGGCGTTTGAACGCCAGAACTGGACGTGGAATTGGAGTTTAACGCCAGTTTTTCACCTGTTTCTGGTGTTTGATCGCCAGACATATTCCTCTCTGGGCTCTTACTATCTTCAGAGGGATTTTGGGTAGCATGTCGCTCATCCTCTATCAGCTGTTCTTTTCTTGGCTTTCTGCTGCTTTGAGTTGGAGTATTTAATGTTTTTCCGCTTCTTAATTGAACTGCTTGGCACTCCTCTGTTTTCTATTTTGATAACTGCTGTTTTGTCTGATTCAATTGTGATTCCATATCCTTGTTGGCAATTTTGGTTTCTTGTAGCATCTCCTTAAATTCTGCTAACTGCCTTGTTATAGAAGATAGTTGCTGATTGAGTTCAGCAACTTGTTCCTGAGGACTAAAGTCAGTTGATACTGCCTTAGCTTCTTCTCTCATGGAGGACTCATTACTTATGTACAGATGCTGATTTCTAGCAACTATATCAATAAGCTCTTGAGCCTCTTCAACAATCTTTCTCATGTGTATAGATCCACCAGCTGAGTGGTCTAGAGATATCTGAGCTTTTTCTGTAAGCCCATAGTAGAAGATGTCTAACTGCACCTACTCTAAAAACATTTCAGAAGGGCATTTCCTTAGCATCCCTCTGTACATCTCCCACGCATTATAGAGGGATTCATCATCCTCTTGTTTAAAGCCTTGGATGTCCAGCCTTAGCTGTGTCATCCTTTTTGGAGGGAAATATTAATTCAGGAATTTGTCTGATAACTGTTTCCATGTTCTTATGCTTGCTGTGGGTTGGTTATTTAACCACCTCTTAGCTTGATCTTTTACAGCAAATGGAAACAGTAACAGCCTGTATACATCCTGATCTACCTCCTTGTCACGCACTGTGTCATCAATTTGCAAGAACTGTGCCAGAAACTCAGTAGGTTCTTCCTATGGAAGACCTGAATACTGGCAATTTTGCTGCACCATGACAATGAGCTGAGGATTTAGCTCAAAACTGCTTGCTCTGATGGGAGGTATACAGATACTACTCCCGTATGCAGCAGTAATAGGGTTAGCATATGACCCCAAAGTCCTTTTGGACTGTTCATTTCCACTTAAGTCCATGATGGAGAAAGGCAGATGATGTGGATTGTAATTAAAATATATATATAGATTTTTTATTTAATTAAGGATAAACCGAATTAAAAAGAAAGAAATAAAATAAAAAATTG
>NC_029790.2:57786165-57867896 GCF_000816755.2 Arachis ipaensis | reverse complement strand
AACTAAGAGAAAAAGTAAAATAAAATAAATAAATAAATAATTCGAATGCTAAAATGGCTAATTAATTAAAAAGATTTGAAAAATTTTGGATATGATTTTCGAAAATTGAAAGGAGAGAAAGTGGTTAGGGAGTTTTGAAAAAGATATGTCTTAAAATTAAAGATACTTGTAAGAAAGTAAACAAAGGAAAAGATTTGAAAGATATATGATTTTAAAATTTTAAAGATTGGAATTTTCTTAACAAGGAAACACCAAACTCAAAATTTTTCAATCAAAATAGTAAAATAGGACAAGAATTTTGAAAATTATGTCTAAAAGGAAAAAGATTTTGAAAAATTTTATAAAAGATTTTCAAATTTTGAAAATTGAAATTTGAAATAAAATGATTTTGAAAAAGATATAATTTTTTTTTTGAAAAATATTTGAATATTGAAATTTAAAACTAAGATAAGATAAAAAATTTAAAATAAAAATCTAAATTTTTAAAGGGAAATTTCAAAAATTTAATTAAAATAAAGGGAAAAGATATTTTTGGAATTAATGAGGAGAGAGAAAAACAATAAAATGACACCAAACTTAGAATTTTTAGATCAAAACAAAGAAAACAAACAAGCAAGCTTTGAATGTCAAGATGAACACCAAAAATACTTTGAAGATCAAGATGAACACCAAGAACAAATTTTTAAAAATTTTTAGAAAAAAGAAACACAAAGGACACCAAACTTAAAATATGAAACTAAACTCAAACAGAAGACTAAATCATGAAGTTATTGGTTTTGAAAATTTTTGAAAATAATTTAGAAAAATAAAATAAGGATTTTAAAATTTTAACCAAAAACAATAATAGAAGACTCTAAACCAAAAAGAAAAATTTTTCCTAATCTAAGCAACAAAATAAACCGTCAGTTGTCCAAACTCGAACAATCCCTGGCAACGGTGCCAAAAACTTGGTGCACGAATTGTAAATCACACTTTTCACAACTCGTACTACTAACCAGCAAGTGCACTGGGTCGTCCAAGTAATACCTTACGTGAGTAAGGATCGATCCCACGGAGATTTTCGGCTTGAAGCAAGCTATGGCTATTTTGTAATTCTTAGTCAGGAAATCAATGATAAGAGTGATTATATTTATGAAGAGTAAATAGCATAAAATAAATAATACTTGTTATGCAGTAATGGAGAACAGATTGAGGATTTGGAGATGCTCTGTCTTTCGAATCTCTGCTTTTCTACTGTCTTCTTCTTCACGCATGCAAGGCTCCATCTATGGCAAGCTGTAAGTTCGTGGATCACCGTTGTTAATGGCTATCATCCATCCTTTCAGTGAAAATGGTCCAAATACACGGTCACCGCATGGCTAATCATATGTCGGTTCTCACTCATGTTGGAATAGGATCCATTGATCCTTTTGCATCTGTCACTACGCCCAACACTCGTGAGATTGAAGCTCGTCACAGTCATCCCATCCCAGATCCTACTCGGAATACCACAGACAAGGTTTAGACTTTCTGGATCTCAGAAATGGCTGCCAATAATCCTAGCCTATACCACGAAGACTCTGATAATGAACCAAGAGGCTAAGAGATACACACTCAATCTAAGGCAGAATGGAAGTGGTTGTCAGGCACGCGTTCATAGGTTGAGAATGGTGATGAGTGTCATGGGTCATCACATTCATCACGGTTAAATACAAGCGAGTATCTTAGAACAGAAACAAGCGTGATTGAATAGAAAACAGATGTAATTGCATTAATTCATCAAGACATAGCAGAGCTCCTCACCCCAACCATGGGGTTTAGAGACTCATGCTGTCAGAAATACAATATGAAACGTGTAAAATGTCATCAGATGTAAAATAAATCTCTAAAAGTTGTTTTTATACTAAACTAGTAGCTAGGGTTACAGAAAATAAGTAACTAAGTGCAGATAGTGCAGAAATCCACTTCCGGGGCTCACTTGGTGTGTGCTTGGGCTGAGCATTGAGCTTTACACATGTAGAGACGTTTTTTGGAGTTAAACGCCAGGTTGTAGCCTATTTCTGGCATTTAACTCTGGTTTGCAACCTGTTTCTGGCGTTTAACGCCAGAATAGGGTAAAGACTTGGCGTTAAACGCCAATTTGTGTCGTCATAACTTGGGCAAAGTATGGACTATTATATATTTCTAGAAAGCCCTGGATGTCTACTTTCCAACGCAAATGAGAGCGTGCCAATTGGGTTTTTGTAGCTCCAGAAAATCTACTTCGAGTGCAGGGAGGTCAGAATCCAACAACATCTGCAGTCCTTTTTCAGCCTCTAAATCAGATTTTTGCTCAGGTCCCTCAATTTCAGCCAGAAAATATCTAAAATTATAGAAAAACACACAAACTCATAGTAAAGTCTAGAAATGTGATTTTTATTTAAAAACTAATAAAAATATAAAAAAACTAACTAGAACATACTAAAAACTATGTAAAAATAATGCCAAAAAGCGTATAAATTATCCGCTCATCACCCAACCTTGGGTAACATTTCATTTCTTTGATGTGCCACACTAAGATTCTAAGTTTGGTGTGCCACTTAATTCTCTATGCAAGAAATCCAACAACACCACCTGTCTGCATAATCATAATGCCTTTACAGTATTATCTTTCTATTGGTCTAATTTTTTTCTGTTTTAGTCATTTCTTTGTTTTTAAAGCTTTCATTTATTTTGCTCCTTAACTGTTTTTGTTAATACATCACCAAGAAATCCTTATTCATGACAGATTCCTGACTTGGTTATTGTATTTAACATATAACAGTTCCCTTTGTTTAGTTTTAGTTCAAATAAATTGACATAGGATTGCATTCTAAGTTTGGTGTTGCTGTGCCACAAAATTTATTTCCAATCCACACGGGATACTTGCATCAATTCCAAGTGAGAATGCCACACTAAGTTTGGTGTGCCACTTATATCCTTATGCAATGTATCATGCACACCCTCTTATGCTTGCAATTACAATGTCTCTGTTTCTTGTGCCTTGATTGTTATCTTTAAATTTGCTTGCTTAAAACACATGTGCTACTGACTTTTCATTATGTAAGACATTCATGATCCATCTTAGCCCCATAGCCATTGTTCTAATTCTTGCTTGAGGATGAGCAAGCATTCTGAGTTTGGCAAGGGAAAGGGAAGAATAAAAGGAAAATGACAACAATAGAGAATATGAATTACAAGGTTGTAAAGTTCCTTTTTCTCTCATTTGTTCCAGCACTTTAAATTGCATGATTGTCTCTATCTTCTCTGTATTCATGTGTGGTATGAATAAGCATAGCCTGAATTTTGATTTGCAACATGTTGCTATGACATTATGACTATCAACTTGAGTTTTGTGAGTTCAAAGCAGTAAAATATCATGATCATAAACAAACAAGGAATTTAAGAAGAATTTAGCATGTACATACAAGTGTTGGAAGGCTAGTATGGTTAATGCTCAATTGCATTGGATTTTATTTAATTGAAGTTTTCATCTAGAATATTTTGTAAAATCTTTGGAAATCATGAAAACCTTAAAGAAGCAATTGCAAATTAAGGCAAGAAAAGAAAAAGGGAAAGAATGAGAAAGCTGAAGGCTCTGAGTACCAATGACAATTGCATTTTTAAGTACTTGTGGTGTTTATGTATCAAGCAAAAAGCTTGAAAACAAAACACTTAGAGTCAAGATTAGGCTCAAGTGCAAAAGCACTCCCTCAAAGTTCAAGGTTCTGAGCATCAATAATTAGAGAGTCAAAAAAAGAAACAAATGAGCTTAATGAAGTCCTCTAATTAAATGCTTGTGGTTTTTATGTGTCAAGTGGTAATACTTGAAAATAAAGCATTTAGAATCGTAGCTTTGTTATCAACTCACGGGGCAAAGCACCCAAAAGGAGAAGCTAATAAGAGAATGTAAAGCTTGTTTTCAAGGAAGAAACATAAGAAAAAGATTTCATAAAATGAGCTAGATAGAAGCATCAATCATTTACATTTCTTTTGTGATTGTGGCATGCATAGAAAACTAGCCAACCATGAACATTGAGTTGCTATTCTTCTTACCTTGAATTGTCAAATCTCTATTGCATGATTCTTTTCTTGCTTGGGGACAAGCAATGTTTAAGTTTGGTGTTGTGATGACATGTCATCATGTCATATTTTTGTATGATTTTTTATACAAGAAATTGATGATTTGTGCTTAAATATTGAATGCTTTTGTGCTTAATTGGTATATTTTTTTGATCTTTTGATTTTATAAATTTTGTAGGAAATAAGAAGGAAAAGAAGAAAAAAATCACAAAATAAGCTAAAAAGAAAAAAAGAGGAATTTTGGGGCACATTTTGGAGCCTTAGGCCACGCTTTTAAAAGCGTGGCCCATGACCATCAAGCCATGGCATGCATTAATGCCTTATGCATGCATTTAAGCCAATCAACCATGGCATTGCAAAAAGTGAACGCTAAATTAATTGGCTAATAAAGACAATGGATGCATGCAAGTAATATTATTTCAAGGCATTAATGAAAGCATGCATGAAATGAATGATCTTTACATTAAATGGCATTACTAATTAATAAAGCATGCATGCATTTAATTGAGAAAGAATTGGAGAATGCAACGTTAATGCATTGGCATAGTTAATTAAATGTAATGAAAGCATGCATGAAGCTTTAATTAATTATGCCAATTGGCAATTGATAATGCATTACATGCTTGCATTGGCTTCTACGATTAATGCATTAACACTTTTAATGAAAGCATGCAATATAAAGCAAGGGAACAAGGAGTAACGCACAACAAAGGAAGTAGTGCTCTCTAATTGAGCGCAGTGCTCTCTCATTAAGTGCTAGTGAAGAAAAGCAAAAGCAATGCTACATTGGAATTCTTCATGGAGCGTTACAAAGAAGGCTTGACACTAAGCAAGGCCAGTGCTACGTTAACTCTTTCAACATTTTCGGGCTTCACAAAAGTAAAAAACAAGGCGCAGCATTCAAAAGGGAACGGCCCGGGGTTCGAAGAGGGAAACCAAGGCATAAAAGTAGCGCTATGTTGCATTACTCAACTGAGCACTATGGGAAAGAGGAAACTCGGCACGAGGAAGGCTCGAAAGCGAACCAAGGAGCCTAGGACAAGGCAAGAGTGAACGCTACGTTCACTTACCATACGGAGCCCTCCCCTGGGAGTGTCACCAAGCCACTCCTAACCCTTGCCATCAAGTGCCATCTTGTATCCAAATTCTTCACAGACCCAAGTCACCAAATGTATCCGGATCCATTCTCATTTAAATCCGAAGCAAGCAAGGCCCAATTGACATCACTCAAAGGCACAAGGATAAATTAGATTATGAATTTCATTTTATTTGTAGTTTTATTTTCAATTTTAATTTCATTTTCATTTTTGAAAAAGCCTATAAAAAGGCATCTGTTCCATTTTAGAAAAAAGGCTAGCTTTATTAGAGAGCAATAGGAGTAGAAGTAGAATAGAGAGCTCCCTTTTAATTTTCCTTTTTGAGTTTTAAAGAATTGGGGATCAGATTTGAGTTTTGCTTTCTGTTTCATTTTCTCTCTTCTGCCATTGTCAATTTTTCTTCTGGAATTTCATGAAAGATCTAAGTTCTTGCTGTTTTGATTCTTCTGCACTTCTACATTTCTGTTTTGGTACTGAATCAATCTGTTTCTAAATTTCATAATCTGAGAGCTCTTTAGTTTACTGCACTTCTTATCTTTCAGTCCTGTTTTAATTTCTAGCACCCAACTTCCTTTATTCTTCCTGCAATTTAAATTTCCAGTTGCTTGTTCTTAAGTTCTTTTCAATTTCTTGATCTATTGCTTTCTTTAATTTCCCAGTACCCAGCCCCCTTTATATTTGATACAATTTACATTTCTTGTCATTTAAGATTCTGTCAATTTACATTTCTTGCTCTTTAAGATTCTGCTCATTTATTTTCTGCAACTTTAAATTCACTACTATTTACATTCTGTTGCTTCAATTTTACTTCAATTCACCAATGTTAGCTTGACTAGACTAATCACTAACTAAAGTTGCTTGATCCATCAATCCTTGTAGGATTGACTTCACTCTTGTGAGTTCTTACTACTTAATGCGACCCGGTACACTTGCCGATGAGTTTTGTATGGAAATTTGATTTCCACCCATCAGTTCCCATTGCCATTCCCCGCCAGTTTGCCTAACCTCTGCACAGCTTGCAGAGTCGCAACAGTATTCGCTTCCATGGTGTTTGCTAAGTTAGCCATGGCCGCCATAAACTCGGCATAGTTATCAGTTGGGTGCTCATTCCTACTTTCTCGTGTACGTGTTCGACCTCGCCCGCGAGTGGCCATGTAGGGTTCCTGTCTACACCAAACAATCGATATCATGGTGATCAGTCTCAATATCAAGAGCCTAGTGCTTCAATTATCCCATAATTAGCATAAGCCTTACCTCGCATCGTAAAGTAAAGGTTAATCAGAGATTACGACAGTTCTAAGCTCATACGTATAATATATAGAAGAAATAATGTAATATAGAAGCCCGATGAAGAATATAGCTCAAAAACAGGTTTTCAAAAGCGCAAAGCGTACTAAAGAAGCTACTAGCTTAAGGTACAAGAAAAAGTTAAGATACAACAAAACATAAATATATAATATCATAGGAAACTAGCCTCGACTCGCGGAGTTTAAGCCGGCTAGCCATATACAGGTATACAGAATCATACAGTTTTAAAACAGCTTATACAAGTTTATTCTCTCAAATACAAGCCTCTAGGCTAGACAAAAATACAAAAGAGAGATGTATAAACAGATAAACTAGAAAGACTCCAAAAGAATTCCAGATCCTCCGCTCCTGTCACCATCCAAAGCAACTCACCGAGGTGGGTTGCAACCTGCATCTGAAAAACACAACAAAGATATGGTATGAGAACCGGAGGTTCTCAGTATGGTAACAGTGCCTAGTGATGTAGGATATAAGACCCCGGGACGCCGAAGGCAATCCTAAGCTCCATATCCATCACAAGATTCAAGCGTAAGGCATTATAAAACAAATAAGCATAATATAAACCTCATCATAAAATGAACTGGGTAATCTATCTTAAGGAATTTCTAATTCTAAACAAAAACCACTGTCCCATAGCCTTCACCAACCTATCCTCCATGTGATCCCATCGCCACCGCCTTCCGAACCTCCTCAATCCCAGTAGAAAGCACAATTAATAATAATGCAAGTAATTCACAAGTAAAATCATACAAGGCAAGTAGATCAAGTAAGCAAATAGGCATGTTATTGAATTAGGCATACAATTACAAGTCGGAAAAGCAAACAAACAGGTAGGAAATGCATATGATGAATGCCTGCCCTACTGGCTGTGATATCACATTGTCGGTTCAACTGCCAACCCGACACATCTCCACGGAGACGTCGCCCTTCGGATTTCTTATATGGGAACCCCTGAGATATAGTGCCCGGATCACTGTTCAGGTACCGGCGCCTGCACGCTCTATAGGTCCGAAGGGATGCGAGCGGGATACTCTTGCAAAAGACCTCACATCTCAACGTAAGCAGGACGAACCACCGCCCTGACGCCGTCGCTGCTACCTCGACAGGCGGGATCCAACCGCCGTCCCTGCCGGGTGCATAGCGTCTCATATTCTCAGTAAAACAATATTTCAGGGGTTTTCAGAAAACATTTTCAGTATACAGAGATCCATCGTCTCAATCTGATTCCTCGAGTCATCTCAACCACTGTCCCTTTCATAACTCAGTTTCCAAGGTCAAAAGTTCATCTTTCCTTATTTCATATATCACTCATGCTCCACCCAACGTCAAATCATTCTCAGCCCGCCAGAAACCTAAGCCTCCATTTTCTAATTTATCATAAAACCGTGTTCTAGAAACCTTAAGTTACATCCCATGTTCCAATACTCAAAATTAAGCCCATAAATTTTAAAATGGTGTTTTAGAAGTCTACAACCATGTTGGGAAGGTAGAATAGTTGAAAACAAAGAAAATTTTGAGAAACAGGACGTGTGTGGCCGCACAAGGGTCTGTGCGTGCGCACACTCCTGAGAGTTTTGAAATGTGTGCGTCCGCACAGGGGTTTGCGTACGCACAGGTATCAATTTTTACAAGGATCTGTGCAGTCACACAACCTGTGCCAGCGCCGCCAACAGAATGACCTTGCCGACGTGTGCGTCCACACAGACCTGTGCGTCCGCACATGTTGAAGTTTTTCCTTAGATGTGTGCGTGCACAAGCTGTGCTGGCGCTGCGAACAGAACGCACTTTCCTGCCTGTGCGTGCGCACAAATGTGTGCGTCTGCACAGGTTGAAATATTTGCAGGGTGTGCGTCCGCACGAAGATGTGCGCCCGCACACATAAAAAATCATGAAATTCTGCAACTTTGCAGAATCTCAAATTTTTAACACCAACTTTGAAGGATCATAACTTCCTCTACAAAATTCTAATTTTCACAAATTTTATATCGATTTGAAGAGTTTACAAAGATCTTTAATTATAAACAAATTTCAATCAATTTCGAAAATCGAGTCAAAAGTTATAATCAAGCAAAGTTCACCAAAAATTCAATTTTACCAAACTTCACAACTTACACAATTTATTACCATACACATTCCAAACCCCCTTCTCTCATCAGAATTTACCTTTGGTATCATATCACACCAATCATACCACAATTTCTTTCACCTTTCATTATTCTCAACTTCATTTATCACATATACGTAACATATCTACCAACCATCATTATCTCATTACCAATCCTCATCACCAACTCAACCAAGATACATATTCATAATCAACAATACTCATGCATCTAATCCATTATATTTTAACTTCATCATGTAATCACAACGACACATCAATACATTATACCTCGTTAACACAAACAATCATCAACAACATACAATTTCCAAACCTATCCTATAGGTCACTAGCCTAAGTATCCATGAATATTATATACTACATAGAGGAAACCGAAACCATACCTTGGCCAATTCCCCCTTATGCACCAAAACTCAAATTTATCACCCAATAGCTTTCAACCAAAAGCTTTCACATCCACTCCACTAAGCACAAACAAGTTCCAAGAGCTCCCAAAGCCACAATAATCAAACTATATACATATAAATCACCTCAAATCAACCTAGGGTTCCAATTATACATAAGTTCACAAAGGTTTAGTAGCTCTTACCTTCTCCCACAGATTTACTAGCAAGAATCCAAGGCTAAGCAAGGATTAGAGCAAACCTAAACACCAAGAATCACAAAAACTCATTTAATCAAAAATCTTATAAACCCAAAATTTTGAGGAGAGAAACTGAAAGGGATTCGAGCTTTTCTTACCAGTTTCTTATATGGGTTTTGTAGAGCTCTTCACAAGGAACACGTAGTAGTAAACGGTACGGCGATCGGAGCTCTCTAGCTCAAGATATGAGCTTTGGAAGATTGAGATGAATAGTGCTCACTCTCTTCTCCAATCCTCCTTTCAATTTCTGATTGTGTGTGCTTATTAGTGTGTTGTGATGCTGGTTAGTTCATTTAATGAGTCTTTTATATGTTGGGCTTTGGTCCAACTTGGGCCCGGTCCAACCCGTTAGCGTTTTTAGCCCGTTTGGCCTACTTCAGGCCAAACCTTTAAAATTAACGCCCGGTTTTCTATTTCTAACATTTTTCTAATGTTTTTGCCAATTTTTACTTTTTTCATGTGGTACTGGGCATACTTGAACCGGTTCAACCGGTACAACTGCCGGTTTGCAATTTTTTACGGTTTTTCGTAAAAAGCACATTTTCTGACTCAGAAAGACCTACTGAGTCCGAAAATCACCTTTAAATCCTAAAATTCTCTCTTTCACTTTTCAGAATCTAATTTGGGCAATTAATCACGTAATTAACCGGTTGATTAGTTGCGGTTCTTACAAGGCTCAGTGCAGGCTCAGATGTTGCACAACTCTCTGGTTGAAGGACCAGGAGTTGCGAAAGGCCAGTGACGCATATGCGTCTCATACGCCCACGTGTGGGTACCCTTCCTTTTTTTTCATAGACATGAAGGAATGCATTTTCATCATAAATTTAGTAGGCAATTAAACTGAAGAGATCAAAAAACACTCAAAAATCTATGTAATGCTCAAAATGGAGTGTTGTCTTTCACACTGAGGATCCAACCTACTTAAGATCAATGCAAACCTTCATGAACATCACAACTAGCACAATAAAGTCCATCTAAACAATCTCAAAAACTAAGTATTCACCAAATTAAGCAAGAGTTCAAGACTATATACAAAAGAGACAAAAAGGGTATATCTCACCATGGTGGGGTGTCTCCCACCTAGCACTTTTGTTTAATGTCCTTAAGTTGGACGGTCACTAGCTCAATTCTCTTTGCAATTAGGTGTATCTTCCAAAAGGAACACCTCAATCTCCTTGTTGCTTTTCAGCTTTTAACCATGATACAATTTTAGGCGATGCCCGTTAATCTTGAAAATGTCGGAGCTTGAAGGATGACGCAAGTGATAGACCACATACGGCTCCGCCTTTTCTACTAGATAAGGTCCTTCCCATCTTGACTTTAGCTTTTCAGGCATCAACCTCAATCTTGAATTGTAGAGGAGGACTAGTTCGCCAGCTCTAAATTTTCTTCCCCTTATGTTTTTATCATGCACGGCTTTCATCCTCTCCTTGTAGAGTCTAGAGTTCTCATAGGCTTCTAACTTTAAACATTCCAATTCCACTAATTGTAGCTTTCTCTCAATTTCGGCCCCTCTCAAACTTGAATATCTCCACCGGTAGGTGGCAAGCTTTTTCATAGACCAACCGAAAGGGGCTCATGCCAATTGGCGTCTTGTAAGCCGTTCGGTAGGCCCATAGTGCGTCGGTGAGTTTAGAACTCCAATATTTTCTATGAGGCTTCACAATTCTTTCCAATATGCGTTTAATCTCCTGATTGGAAACCTCGGCTTGGCCGTTCGTTTGGGGATGGTAGGCCGTGGCTACTTTATGCATGATACCATATTTCCTCGTTAGCCCTTCCATTCTCTTGTTTTAAAAATGTGAGCCTTGATCACTCACGATTGCTCATGGCGACCCAAAGTGACAAATTATGTTATTCCTCATAAAAGAAAGAACCACATTAGCATCGTCTGTCCGGGTGGGTATCGCTTCCACCCATTTGGACACATAATCAACGGCTAGTAGAATGTAGAGAAAACCATTAGAGTTTGGGAATGGCCTCATGCAGTCGATACCCCACACATCAAAAATCTCACAAAAGAGCATGGTTTGTTGGGGTATCTCATCCTTCTTGGAGATATTACCAAATCTAAGACATTGAGAACAAGATTTACAAAAGAGAGAAGAGTCGTTGAAAAGAGTTGGCCACCAAAATCCACAATCTAGGATCTTTCTTCTCATCCTTTGAGGTCCATAATGGCCACCTCCCTCAGACGAGTGGCAAGCTTCTAAGATTGATTGGAATTCCGTTTGTGGGATGCACCTCCGAATTACTTGATCCACACCACATTTCCAAAGGTATGGGTCATCCCATACATAGTATTTGGATTCGCTTTTTAGCTTATCCTTTTGATGCTTGGAGAGATTAGGAGGAAAGGTTCGAGACACCAAGTAATCGGTAATCGGCGCATACCAAGGTATGATTACAGAGATTGCTTGCAAGCCCTCAAAGGGAAAAGAATTATTAATAGGAGTGGAATCACCTTTGGTGTGCTCAAGGCAACTCAAGTGATCCGCCACTAGGTTTTGCGTGCCACTCCTATCTTTAATTTCTAGGTCAAATTCTTGCAATAACAAAACCCATCTAATCAACCTTGGTTTGGATTCCTTCTTAGCCATCAAATATTTTAACGCCGCATGATCCGAATACACTACCACCTTAGAACCAAGTAGATAAGCTCAGAATTTATCCAAAGCAAAAACAATAGCCAACAACTCTTTCTCAGTGGTAGTGTAATTGGATTGGGCTCCATCCAAAGTTTTTGATGCATAGGCAATAACATAAGGATTCTTACACTCGCGCTGTGCTAGCGCGGCTCCCACCGTATAGTTCGAAGCATCACACATTATTTTGAATGGCCGACTCCAGTTGGGTGGTGCACGAAATTGTAAATCACACTTTTCACAACTCCGCACAACTAACCAGCAAGTGCACTGGGTCGTCCATGTAATACCTTACGTGAGTAAGGGTCGATACCACAGAGATTGTCGGCTTGAAGCAAGCTATGGTTACTTCGTAACTCTTAGTCAGGAAATTAGTAATAAAAATGATTGTGTTTCTGAAGAATAAATAACATAAAATAAATGGTACTTGTAATTCAAGAACGAGAAATAGATTGAGGTTCCGGAGATGCTTTGTCATCTGAATCTCTGCTTTCCTACTGTCTTCTTCTCCGAACACGCACGGCTCTTTCCACCGCAGGCTGTATGATCCTCTCGGATGAAAACAAATCCATATGCGCTGTCACTGCACGGCTAATCATCTGTCAGTTCCCACTAGCGTCGGAATAGGACCATTGTCGTTTTGCACACTGTCACTGCGCCCAACATTCGCAGGTTTGAAGCTCGTCACAGTCATCCCTTTCCAGATCCTACTCGAAATACCAAAGACAAGGTTTAGACTTTCTGGATCCCAGGAATACTGCCAATTGGTTCTAACCTATACCACAAAGGTTCTAACCTCCGGACTCGGTCCGTGGATCAGAAACCCAAGAGATACGAATTCAAGCTGTCGCCCAATGACTATGTTGGACTCAGATAGAACAGGAGTGGTTGTCAGGCACGCATTCATAGATTTGAGAATAATGATGAGTGTCACAGATCATCATCTTCTCCGGATTGAAGTACGAATGAGTATATTAGAGTAGAATCAAGCGTGATTGAATGGAAAACAGTAGTAATTGCATTAATTCATTGAAACACAGCAGAGCTCCTCACCCCCAACCATGGGGTTTAGAGACTCATGCTGTCCGAAAGACAATATGAAGTGCAAAAATGTCATAGCTTGCAAAATGAATGTCTAAAATTAGTTTTTATACTAAACTAGTAACTTAGGTTTACAGAAAATGAGTAACAAAGTGCAGATAGTGCAGAATTTCACTTCTGGGACCCACTTGGTGTGTGCCTGGGCTGAGCTTTCAAGCTTTCACATTCATATGTCTAAAGCTGGCATTAAACGCCACCCTAGGTGCCAGAATGGGCGTTTAATGCCAAGAAAGGTGCCAGTTCTGGCGTTTTACGCTAGATAGTTTTAGGCTAACTTTGAACGCCAGTTTGAACCATCAAATCTTAGGCAAAGTATAAACTATTATATATTGCTGGAAAGCCCAGGATGTCTGCTTTCCAACGCAATTGAGAGCGCGCCAATTGGGTCTCTGTAGCTCCAGAAAATCCATTTAGAATGAAGGAGGGTCAGAATCCAACAGCATCTGCAGTCCTTTTTCAGCCTCTAAATCAGATTTTTGCTCAGGTCCCTCAATTTCAGCCAGAAATTACCTGAAATTACAGAAAAATACACAAACTCATAGTAAAGCCCAGAAATGTGATTTTTGAATAAAAACTAATAAAAATATAATAAAAAGTGAATAAAACACAATAAAAACTATGTAAAAATAATGCCAAAAAGGGTATAAATTATCCGCTCATCATAACACCAAACTTAAATTGTTGCTTGTCCCCAAGCAACTAAAAATAAAATAGGATAAAAAGAAGAGAATGTACAATAAATTTCAAATATCAATGAAGATCAGTTCCAATTAGATGAGCGGGACTTATAGCATTTTTGCTTCTGAACAGTTTTGGCATCTCACTTTATCCTTTGAAGTTCAGAATGATTGGCATCTATAGAAACTCAGAATTCAGATAGTGTTATTGATTCTCCTAGTTTAGTATGTTGATTCTTGAACACAGTTACTTTATGAGTCTTGGCCGTGACCCTAAACACTTTATTTTCCAGTATTACCACTGGATACAAAAATGCCACGGACATATAACTGGGTGAACCTTTTCAGATTGTGACTCAGCTTTGCTAGAGTCCCCAGTTAGAGGTGCCCAGAGCTCTTAAGCACACTCTTTTTTGCTTTGGACGATGACTTTAACCACTCAGTCTCAAGCTCTTCACTTGGACCTTCATGCCACAAGCACATGGTTAGGGACAACTTGGTTTAGCCGCTTAGGCCAGGATTTTATTCCTTTGGGCCCTCCTATCCATTAATGCTCAAAACCTTGGATCCTTTTTATTTTACCCTTGCCTTTTCGTTTAAAGGGCTATTGGCTTTTTCTGCTTGCTTTTTCTTTTTCTTTCTTTCTTTTTTTTTTTGCAAGCTTTTCACTGCTTTTTCTTGCTTCAAGAATCAATTTTATGATTTTTCAGATTATCAATAACATTTCTCCTTTTTCATTATTCTTTCAAGAGCCAACAATTTTAACATTCATAAACAACAAATTCAAAAATATGCACTATTCAAGCATTCAATCAAAAAACAAAAGGTATTGCCACCACATCAAAATAATTAAACTAATTTCAAGATAGATTTTGAAATCATGTACTTCTTGTTCTTTTGCAATTAAAAATATTTTTTTTTTTATTTAAGAAAGGTGAAGGATTCATAGGACATTCATAGCTTTAAGACATAGACACTAGACACTAATGATCATGTAATAAAGACACAAACATGACAAAACATAAAGCATAGAATTAAAAAAAAACAGAAAAATAAGAACAAGGAAATTAAAGAACGGGTCCACCTTAGTGATGGCGGCTAGTTCTTCTTCTTGAAGATCCCATGGAATGCTTTAGCTCCTCAATATCTCTTCCTTGGCTTTATTGCTCCTCTTTCATGGCCTTTTGGTCCTCTCTGATTTTATAGAGGATAATGGAATGCTCTTGTTGAGGTCCATGAATGGGCTCTCTTGTTTGCTCTATCCTCTTTCTAGTGATGGGCCTTTGAGATGAATTTCTCCATCTCCCATGACTCGGAAATGGAAGCAACTGCCTTTCCTTTCATCTTTCTAGAGGTTTCTCCGGCCTTAGGTGTCATTAATGGTTATGGAAAAACAAACAGCAAAGCTTTTTCCACACCAAACTTAAAAGTTTTGCTCGTCCTCGAGCAAAATAAGATAGAAGGGAGTAGAAGAAGAGTGATGCAATTAATTTTGAAAACATATTAATGTATATAAGAAAAAGAGTTAAAAAGAATTTGAAAAGATATGTAAGTTTTGAAAACGTTTTGGAAGGAATTGAAAAGAATTAAAAAAGAGAATTAAAAAAATTGGAAAAATTACTAATTTTTGAAAATAGAAATTGAAAGATGAAAGTTTAAAATATGTTTGATGCAAAAAAGTATGAATTAAAATATGAAAAATTGAAAAAAAATCGAATTGGAAACAAAACTACCTCCCTTGTGTCATCCTGGCGTTAAACGCCTAGAATGCTATCTATTCTGGCGTTTAACGCCCACTTGTCTGCCATTTTGGGCGTTTAATGCCCAGCCAGATACCCTGGTTGGCGTTAAATGCCAGAAACCCTTTCTCATTGGGCGTTTTTCTGAACGCCCAGGATGCTGCTGTTTTTGGCGTTAAATGCCCAGAATGCTTCCCATTCTGGCGTTTAACGCCCTGAATGATATCTTTACTGGCGCGCCCAGAATGGTCGCCATTCTGGCGTTTAATGCCCAATTTGCCTCTTTACTGGCGCTTTGACGCCAGTGAGCTCTTTTTCTCTGTGATTTTTTTGTTTTATGTTCTAAACCTTCATTTCCTTGACTTTTTCACTGATAAACATTAACAATCATAATTAACAAAATTAAATAAACTTATATAATTGTTATAAACATCTAATAGTGGCTGGGTTGCCTCCCAGTAAGCGCTTCTTTACTGTCTTTAGCTGGACTTTAATGAGCTTTTAATTTAGTCTCAGCTTTGAGCATTCTTGCTCAACATTGCCTTCAAGATAATGTTTGATTCTCTGTCCATTAACAATGAGCTTTTTGTCAGAATCAATATCTTGAAGTTCTACATAGCAATATGGTGACACACTTGTAATCACATATGGGCCCCTCCACTGGGATTTCAATTTCCCGGGGAACAATCTGAGCCTAGAGTTAAACAG
Source organism: Arachis ipaensis (assembly GCF_000816755.2). Taxonomy (NCBI): domain Eukaryota; kingdom Viridiplantae; phylum Streptophyta; class Magnoliopsida; order Fabales; family Fabaceae; genus Arachis; species Arachis ipaensis. Next base: position 57,851,776 of record NC_029790.2, on the reverse strand, counting down.
CAGGACCTTCTGTCCTGGTTCAAAAACTCTAGTGACAACCTTTTATCATGCCATCTTTTTGCTTTCTCTTTATAGATTTTAGCATTTTCGAAAGCATTGAGTCTGAACACCTCTACCTCATTCAACTGGAGTAATCTTTTTTCTCCAGCTATCTTAGCATCAAGGTTTAGGAACCTAGTTGCCCAGTAGGCTTTGTGTTTTAGCTCCACTGGCAGATGACAGGCTTTGCCATACACAAGCTGGTATGGAGAGGTCCCTATAGGAGTCTTGAATGCTGTTCTGTATGCCCACAGAGCATCATCCAGACTTCTTGCCCAATCCTTTCTACGGGTACTTACATTCTGTTCCAGGATTCGTTTTAGTTCTCTATTCGAGACTTCAGCCTGTCCATTTGTCTGTGGATGATATGGAGTCGCCACTTGGTGGTTAATTCCATATCGAGCCAGAGCAGACTCAAGCTGTTTATTACAGAAATGAGTGCCTCCATCACTGATCAGTATCTTAGGGACACCGAACCTGCTGAAGATATGCTTTTGGAGGAACTTCATTACTGTCTTAGTATCATTAGTGGGTATTGTAATTGCCTCTACCCATTTAGATACATAATCTATTGCCACCAGAATATAAGTGTTTGAGTATGATGGTGGGAAAGGCCCCATGAAATCAATACCCCATACATCAAACAACTCAATCTCTAAGATCCCTTGTTGAGGCATGGCATAACCGTGAGGCAGATTACCAGCTCTCTGGTAACTGTGACAATTACGTACAAACTCTCGGAAGTCTCTATAGAGAGTAGGCCAGTAGAAGCCACATTGGAGAACCTTGGTGGCTGTTCGCTCACCTCCGAAATGTCCTCCATATTGTGATCCATGGCAATGCCACAGGATCTTCTGTGCTTCTTCTCTAGGCACACATCTACGGATCATTCCGTCTGCACACCTCTTAAAGAGATATGGTTCATCCCACAAGTAGTATTTTACATCAGAAATCAATTTTTTCATTTGCACCTTGCTATATACCTTGGGTATGAATCTCACAGCTTTATAGTTTGCAATGTCTGTAAACCATGGTACTTCCTGAATGGCAAAGAGTTGCTCATCCGGGAAGGTTTTAGAGATCTCAATAGGAGGGAGGGACGCTCCTGCTACTGGTTCTATCCGGGACAGGTGATCTGCTACTTGGTTCTTTGTCCCTTTTCTGTCTCTTATTTCTATATCAAACTCTTGCAGAAGCAACACCCATCTTATGAGTCTGGGTTTTGAATCCTACTTTGTGAGGAGATATTTTAGAGCAGCATTGTCAGTGTACACAATCACGTTTGATCCTACTAGATAAGATCTGAACTTGTCAATGGCATAAACCACTGTAAGCAACTCTTTTTCTGTGGTTGTGTAATTCTTCTGTGCATCATTCAGAACACGGCTAGCATAGTAAATGACGTACAGAAGCTTGTTATGCATTTGTCCCAATACTGCACCAATGGCATGGTCACTGGCATCACACATTAGTTCGAATGGTAATAATGTCCAGTCTGGTGCAGAAATAACTAGTGCTGTGACCAACTTAGCTTTTAGAGTTTCAAACGCCTGCAGACACTCCGTATCAAAGATAAATGGTGTGTCAGCAGCTAGCAGATTGCTCAGAGGTTTTGCGATTTTTGAAAAATCCTTTATAAAGCTCCTATAGAATCCTGCATGTCCCAGAAAGCTTCTGATTGCCTTAATATTGGCAGGTGGTGGTAATTTTTCTATTACCTCCACCTTAGCTTGATCCACCTCTATTCCCTTATTTGAAATTTTGTTCCCAAGAACAATTCCTTCAGTCACCATAAAGTGACATTTCTCCCAGTTTAAAACCAGGTTAGTTTCTTGGCACCTTTTGAGAACAAGTGTTAGATGGTCAAGACAGGAGCTGAATGAGTCTCCAAATACTGAGAAGGCATCCATGAAGACTTCCAGAAATTTCTCTACCATATCAGAGAAGATAGAGAGCATGCACCTCTGAAAGGTTGCAGGTGCATTGCACAGACCAAATGGCATCCTTCTGTAGGCAAACACTTTAGATGGACATGTGAATGCTATTTTCTCTTGGTCTTGAGGATCTACTGCAATTTAGTTATAACCTGAATAGCCATCCAAAAAGCAGTAGTATTCATGACCTGCTAATCTCTCTAGCATCTGGTCTATGAATGGTAAAGGAAAATGATCCTTCCTGGTGGCTGTATTGAGCCTTCTGTAGTTAATACACATACGCCACCCTGTAACTCTTCTTGTAGGAACCAGTTCATTCTTTTCATTACGAACTACTATCATGCCTCCCTTCTTGGGGACAACTTGGACAGGGCTCACCTAGGGGCTGTCAGAAATAAGATAAATAATCCCAGCCTCCAGTAACTTCGTGACCTCTTTCTGCACCACCTTCTTCATGGCTGGATTTAGCCGCCTCTGTGGTTGAAACACTGGCTTAGCATCATCCTCTAATAAGATCTTGTGCATGCATCTTGCTGGGCTAAAACCCTTAAGATCACTTATGAACCACCCAAGTGCTGTTTTGTGTGTCCTTAGCACCTGAATTAGTGCTTTCTCTTCATGTGGGTTTAAAGCAAAGCTTATGATCACTGGAAAAGTGTCACCTTCTCCCAGAAATGCATATTTCAGGGATGGTGGTAGTGATTTGAGCTCGGGTTTAGGAGACTTATCCTCTTCTTGAGGAGTTTTCAGAGGTTCTTCCGTTCTCTCTGGTTCCTCCAGATCAGGCTGAACATCCTTAAAAATGTCCTCTAGCTCGGATTCGAGACTCTCAGTTATATTGACCTCTTCCATCAAGGAGTCAATAACATCTGCGCTCAGGCAGTCTTTTGGTGTGTCTGGATGCTGCATAGCTTTGACAGCATTCAACTTAAACTCATCCTCATTGACTTTCAGGGTTATCTCTCCTCTTTGGACATTAGTGAGGGTTCTTCCAGTTGCTAGGAAAGGTCTTCCTAGAATGAGAGTTGCACTCTTGTGCTCCTCTATTTCCAGCACCACAAAGTCAGTAGGAAAGGCAAACGGCCCAACCTTGACAATCATGTTCTCAATTATGCCTGATGGGATTTTAATGGAGCCATTAGTAAGTTGGAGGCATATCCGGGTTGGTTTAACTTCATCAGTTAAACCAAGCTTTTTGATAGTGGATGCATGTATTAGGTTGATACTTGCCCTAAGGTCACACAGAGCTGTCTTGGTACAAGCACCCTCTAATATGCATGGTATCATAAAGCTTTTGGGATCTTTAAGCTTTTCTGGTAAGCTTTTCAGAATGACTGCAGTGCATTCTTCAGTGAGAAAAACTTTGTCAGTTTCTCTCCAATCCTTCTTATGGCTTAAGATCTCTTTCATGAACTTAGCATAAGAGGGTGTTTGCTCAAGTGCCTCTACAAACAGAATCTTTATTTCAAGAGTCCTGAGGTAGTTTACAAAGTGGGCAAATTGTTTATCCTGTTTCGCTTGGCGGAGTTTCTGAGGATAAGGCATCTTGAAAAAGTGGATATGATTTTTGAAAAAGATTTTGAATTTTGAAATTTTAAAATTAAGATAAGATAAAATAAAAATTTTGAAATAAAAATCTGAATTTTTAAATGGAACTTTCGAAAATTCAATTAAATAATTAGGAAAGATATTTTTGAATTTAATGAGGAAAGATAAAAATAATAAATAGACACCAAACTTAGAATTTTTAGATCAAAACAGAGAAAACAAACAAGAAAACCTTGAATGTCAAGATGAACACCAAGAACACTTTGAATATCAAGATGAACACCAAGAACAAATTTTTAAAAAATTTTTAAGAAAATAGAAACACAAAGGACACCAAACTTAAAAATTTTTATATTTTGGGCACTAATAATTCAAAAATGTATAAGATAAACAGCAACAAACACCAAACAAGAGATTTTAAAGATTAAGTAAGGAAAATAAACAAGAACAACTTGAAGATCAATAAAGAACTAAGAACATGTAATTCGAAAAATTGAAAGAAAAATAAAAACATGCAATTGACACTAAACTTAAAACATGAAACTAAACTCAAATGGAAGACTAAATTATGAAGTTATTGGTTGAAAAATTCTTCGAAAATAATTTAGGAAAAAGAAAATAAGGATTCTAAAATTTCAACCAAAAACAATAATAGAAGACTCAATTTTAGTGACTCTAAACCAAAAAGATAAATTTTTCCTAATCTAAGCAACAAAATAAATCGTCAGTTGTCCAAACTCGAACAATCCCCGGCAATGGCGCCAAAAACTTGGTGCACGAAATTGTAAATCACACTTTTCACAACTCCGCACAACTAACCAGCAAGTGCACTTGGTCGTCCAAGTAATACCTTACGTGAGTAAGGATTAATCCCATAGAGATTGTCAGCTTGAAGCCAGCTATAGTTATTTCGTAACTCTTAGTCAGGAAATTAGTAATAAAAATGATTGTGTTTATGAAGAACAAATAACATAAAATAAATTGTACTTGTAATTCAATAACGAGAAACAGGTTGAGGTTCTGAAGATGCTTTGTCATCTGAATCTCTGCTTTCCTACTGTCTTCTTCTCCGAACACGCACGACTCTTTCCATGGCAGGCTGTATGATCCTCTCGGATGAAAACAAATCCATATGCACTATCACCGCACGGCTAATCATTTGTCGGTTCCCGCTAGCGTCGGAATAGGACCCTTGTCCTTTTGTACACTGTCATTGCGCCCAACATTCGCAGGTTTGAAGCTCGTCACAGTCATCCCTTCCCAGATCCTACTCGGAATACCACAGATAAGGTTTAGACTTTCCGGATCCCAGGAATATTGCCAATTGGTTCTAGCCTATACCACGAAGGTTCTAACCTCCGGACTTGGTCCGTGGATCAGAAACCCAAGAGATATGCATTCAAGCTGTCGCTCAATGACTACGTTGAGCTCAGATAGAATGGGAGTGGTTGTCAGGCACGTGTTCATAGATTTGAGAATAATGATGAGTGTCACGGATCATCATCTTCTCCGGATTGAAGTACGAATGAGTATCTTAGAGTAGAATCAAGCGTGATTGAATGGAAAACAGTAGTAATTGCATTAATTCATTGAAAAACAGCAGAGCTCCTCACCCCTAACCATGGGGTTTAGAGACTCATGGCATCAGAAAGACAATATGAAGTGTAAAAATGTCATAGGTTGCAAAATGAATCTCTAAAAGTAGTTTTTATAATAAACTAGTAACTTAGGTTTACAGAAAATGAGTAACTAAGTGCAGATAGTGCAGAATTCCACTTCTGGGACCCACTTGGTGTGTGCCTGGGCTGAGCTTTCAAGCTTTCACGTTCATATGCCCAAAGCTAGCGTTAAACGCCACCTTGGGTGCCAGAATGGGCGTTTAACGCCGAAAAAGGTGCCAGTTCTGGCGTTTTACGCCACACAGTTTTAGGCTGACTTTGAACGCCAGATTGGACCATCAAATCTCAGGCAAAGTATAGACTATTATATATTACTGAAAAGCTCAGGATGTCTGCTTTCCAACAAAATTGAGAGCGTGCCAATTGGGCTTCTGTAGCTCCAGAAAATCCATTTCGAGTGCAGTAAGGTCAGAATCCAACAGCATCTGCAGTCCTTTTTCAGCCTCTGAATAAGATTTTTGCTCAGGTCCCTCAATTTCAGCCAGAAATTACCTGAAATTATAGAAAAACACACAAACTCATAGTAAAGCTCAGAAATGTGATTTTTGTATAAAAACTAATAAAAATATAATAAAAAGTGAATAAAACACACTAAAAACTATGTAGAAATAATGCCAAAAAGGTATAAATTATCTGCTCATCATCGGGCCCTCTTACTATGGGAGCTTGAGTCAATGCAACTTTAAGCTTGTCAAAAGCCTCCATGCACTCTTTGCTTAGATCAAATTCAACATCCTTTTGCAACAATCGAGACAGAGGTAACGCCACCTTACTAAAGTCCGTAATAAATCGCCGGTAAAAACCTGCATGCCCAAGGAACACACAGACTTCCCTCTCGGAGGAAGGGTAAGGCAAGCTAGATATAACATTGATCTTTGCCGGATCCACAAAAATACCCTCGTTAGAGACAACGTCTCCTAAACCAATACCTTGTCTAACCATAAAATGACACTTCTCAAAATTTAAGACAAGATTTGATTTAGTACACCTCTCCAAGCAAAGATCAAAGGAGTCCCCATAGACACTAAAATCATCCATGAACACCTCCATGAAATGCTCTAGAAGATCCATAAATATGCTCATCATACACCTTTGGAAAGTTGCCAATGCGTTTTATAAGCCAAATGGCATACGCTTGTAGGCATAAGTTCCAAAGGGGCACGTAAAGGTTGTTTTCTCTTGATCCTCTAAAGCAATGTGGATTTGAAAATACCCCGAATAGCCATCTAAGAAACAGTAATGAGATTTACCAGACAATCGATCAAGCATTTGATCGATAAATGGTAGCGGAAAGTGATCATTCCTGGTGGCCGTGTTCAAACACTGGTAGTCAATACACACCCTCCATGAGTTTTGCACCCTTGTAGCTATAAGCTCCTCGCTCTCATTCTTGATTGTAGTAACCCCGGACATCTTTGGGATGACTTGGACGGGGCTTACCCATTCACTAACTGAGATGGGGTAAATGATGTCCGCTTCTAATAATCGGGTTACCTCCTTCTTTACAACCTCTAAAATGGTAGGATTCAAATGCCTTTAAGGTTGCCGAACGGGTCTAGCTCCTTCTTCTAAGAAGATTTGGTGCTCACATACTTGGGGGCTTATGCCCACTAGGTCCGCCAAGCTCCATCCTATAGCTCTTTTGTTCCTCCTCAAAACATTAAGTAACCTCTCTTCTTGTTGAGGAGTGAGCTCCCTTGCAACAATTACCGAGAACTTGTGAGCTTCATCAAGATAGGCATATTTTAGATGGTGCGGTAGTGGTTTCAATCATACTTCAATCATACTCTTCTCATCAATATTTTCACAATGCACTTCAGCCACAACATTGTCAATTAAGTCACATCGGAATATGGAATGATTCTCCGGTGGGTGTCTCAAGGCTTCATCAAGACTAAAGCTAACAACTCTTCCGTCGATCTCAAAAGAATAAGTTCCTGTATAGACATCCAATTTGAACCTAGAGGTCCTAAAAAATGGCCTCCCAATGAGGATAGATGATGTCTTTTTGGATTCACTAGGTGGCATCTCAAGGATATGAAAATCAATCAGAAATACCAAACCCTTTATGTTTACCAACACATTTTTTGCAATACCCGTCACAGTTATTATGCTCTTATATGCCAAGACAAACCTAGCCGCCGACCGCTTCAACGGTGGGAGCTTCAGTATATGATAAACGGAAAGAGGCATAATGCTAACGCATGCACCAAGATCACACATACAATCAATGAATTGAACTCCATCTATGGTACAAGTGACTAAGCAAGGGCCCGTATCACCACACTTTTCCGGTACTGCTCCCATTAAAGCCGAAATAGAGCTCCCCAATGGAATAGTTTCTAACTCGGATTCTATCTTTGTTCATACACAAATCCATAAGAAACTTTGCATATTTAGGTACTTGATGGATAGCATCAAAGAGAGGGATAGTTACCTCAACTTTCTTGAACATCTCCACCATTTTGGGGTCAACCTCTACACGCTTCTTGGTCTTTCTTGCCAATATAGGAAATGGAATTGGTTGAGCAACTTCCTCCAAGACTTGATCATCTTTAGAGACTTCACTCCTTGGTTGAGAAACTTTATCTTCAACTACCTCATGTGCTTCATCCTCCTCTTCAATTTCTTCTATCTCAACCACATCCTCATCTTGAGTAACTATCATTAGGCTAGGTGCCTTTGGACTCCTCTCTTGTAATTGAGTTTCAAACCTCAAGGTAAGGTAGAGGTTGAGAGGGTATGGCACTAGAACTTGAAGCTTGAGGAGTGGAGGTAGAAGGTGGTTCCATGTGAGCTTTGGGGGCTTGGAGGGTAGAAGTAAGACCAGTAAGACTAGAGGCAAGTGTAGTTTGAATTTCTTTTTGTCCTTGGAGTATGGACCAGAGTGTTTTATCTTGATTAGAGGAAGGTGAAGGATAGGTGATTTGAAGGGTTTGTGATTGGTTGGGTTGAGGTGGTTGCCTATGATGAGGCGGTTGGTACGTTTGGTAGTTTATTCCTTGGTTTGGTTGTTGATATGGAGGCTTTTGTGAGTATTGGTTTTGTGGATTATTGTTGTTTCATCTTTGGTTTCCTCCATTGTCCCTACCTCCTTGTTGATAATTGTCCCGCCATCCTTGGTTGGAATTATCTCTCTAACCTTGATTATAGTTGTTACTCCCTTGATTGTAATTGCCTCCTTGTTGGGGATACCCTTGGTTGAAATTGCCGCCTTGTGGATAGTATCCTTGATTCGGATGGTCATAGAAATTGTGGGCTCTTTGAGGGACCAATTGTTGACTTTGTTGTTGAGGAGGTGGTGGAGGTTGTTGTTGATGAAATGGAGGTTGTTGTTAATTTATTTGGAGTTGCTTTAGAATGCTTGTCATCTCGCACAAGGTTTTGGTAAGGGCGGCGGTTTCACCACTAGAAGAAACTTCATTAATGGCTCTAGGGTGATTGCTTCTTTGTCTAGCATGCAAGGTGGCCTCGGCCAAATCGGTGATCAATTGCCATGCCTCTTCCGCCATTCTATATTTTGGACAATGCATGAAATTTCTTTTCGCAACATATCGGTCACCGCCACAGGAAAGAATTTGTCTAAGAATTCCCTTCTAAGCAAGTCCCAATCACTAACAATCTCACTTGGCAAAGAGTAGAACCACTCCTTAGCTCTCCCTTCAAGAGAGAAAGGAAAAGCATACAACCAAACCACAACTTCACTAGAGCCTTCCCGTCTAGTAGTAGAACATACACCTTGAAAGTCCCTAAGGTGTCTAATAGGATCTTGGGCGGGAAGTCCTTGGTACTTGGGAAGAAGATTGATCAAAGCGGTTTTAAGCTCAAAATTAGCATTCAAGTCCGGATGACGAATGTGAGTAGGTTGAAGAACAAAATTCGGAGCACCATCTTCCTTGATAGTGACTCGCCTTGGAGCGGCCATAGTGTCTGTACCTAGATCAAGAGAAGAGTTATTAGTAGTATCTATGGAAGAGTAAACAGTGCTTTCTTTGAATGACGATTCGGAATCGACTTCGGATATGGTGGGTGAATTGGCAAAAACCTTTTCACCACCTCCGAATGTCAACCGTCTCCGAGCTTGTCTAATGTGAAGCAAAGTTCTTTCTATTTCAGGATCAAATCTAACTAAGCTCGGATCGGATAAAGAACGCGTCATTCAAGGGAAGAGATAGATAACTCATGACAATAAAGTGAACCAAACAAAGAGTAATCCTAACTAACAATTAAACTAACACACACAATCAAGAAAAATGCAAGTATGCACATATCTACATATTTACACTAACCAACAATGCGGCACTCATATGCAACTCCCCGGCAACAATACCATTTTGATGAGAGATTTTATGCCGGTGTGGAATTTATAAATAATTCAAATCGTGAGTATAGTCTAAACCGACACGCAATTCCACATCAAACAAAGAAATTGTGTCACCACAATCCAAAAATCAATAACCAAGAGTATTAGTCCCGAGTCGTTCTCCCTAGGAGTGCTCCAAGATGCACATCATTGGTTAGAAGTTGTATTGGTGTTTTGGGGTTTAAGGCAAGAAAGGAACAAGCTAATAGTGTAAATGACAATCAAGCAATATAAAAGCCTTGGCTAGGAGTGAGAATTGGACTTTCTATCATCAAAATCTCTATCAATTATGACCACAATTAGTTATTGATTCACTTAATTAACCTCTAGCATGAAGGAAAGTCAAGTGAAAGTAATCAATTTGAGTTCACAAGTGCTAGTCTAACCCTAGGGAAGGCTAGATTTAGTGACATGCAAATCAATTAGCAATTTCCAATTGATAACCAACAAGGGATATTGATAATTCAAGTGTCTCTAATATCTCAACCCCAAGCCAAGAATGAAAAGTCTACTCCATAGCTAAAGTTGGCATTTTCTCAAACACTTGGAGAGCAAGGATGAAAGACATTGTAAAATTGAGAATAAACTTGAAATCAAAGATATCCACTACAAGAGATTAACAACAATCAAACAATTGGCAACAATGAATGTAAAATTCCCCAAGCATTAATGAAAATCAAAGTAACAAAATTCCAAATCTAAGATCCACAAGTAACTTGAGTAACAAGAACTAGATTGAGAGTAGGAGAATTAGATCTACAACTTGAAGCAATGTAGAATTGAATTGACAAAAGATCTCACCAATGGATCCAAGAGAATTCCAAATTAAGAAGCAAAACCCTAGAGAGAAGCTAGAGTTTCTCTCTCTACAAAATGTAACTTCCAAAACTAACTAGAAAAATATCTAAACGTGTGAATGAATGATTATCCCCTCATCCCTTGGTCCTCTTAAGTGTTTTGGTGCTAGAGTTAGTTCAAATTGGGCCCTACAGCCTCTGTGAATTTGTCCAGCATGATTTCACTTAAAAATCATGTGCCAGCACCGACGTGTACGCGTACAGCACGCGTGCGCGTCCCTGGGGGTTTTTTGATTCACGCGCAGGCGTGAGACACGCGTGTGCATCCATGAGGTTCTGGCTCAGCTATGCAAATGCGCTAGCTTCTAGCTTTGGCTCCTTCTCGCCGATCCCAGTAGCGCGCATCCACGCGTACATGCAAGGCACGCGTACGCGTCGCTGCTTAAACTCCAAAGCTCCAATTTCTATGCTCCTTCCATTTATGCATGATTCCTTCCTCTCTTCTAGGCCATCATTGCCCTATAAATTCTTAAATCACTTAACAAACAGATCACGGCATCGAATGGTAATAGAAGAGGATTCAAATATAACACATTTAGTGTAAAAGAGGCATGTTATCATCCATGAAGCAAAATCGGGAAGGAAACACAAAACCATGCATTTTATATGAATAAGTGTGAAAGAACATTGATAAAACCCTCAAAATCCATACAAGATAAACCCTAAAAATGGGGTTTATCAGGGACAAGAATAGTGCAATTGGAATCTCAGGGGCTAAATTCGTGCACGAGCCGGATCTGAGAGACCACTGATGAGTAGATATTTTATATGCTTTTTGGCATCATTTTCATATAGTTTTTGTTATATTTTGTTTAAGTTTTATTATGTTTTCATAGGTTTTAGTACAAAATTCACATTTTTGGACTCTACTTTGAGTTTGTGTGTTTTATGATAATTTCAAGTAAATTATGGCTGAAATTGAGGAGCTTTGGAAAAGTCTGATTCAGAGATAGAGAAAGGACTGTAGAAGCTATTGGATTCTGACCTCCGTGCACTCGAAAGAGCATTTTTGGAGCTACAGAAGTCCGAATGGCATGCTCTCAACAGCATTGGAAAGCTAACCTCCAGAGTTTTCCAGTAACATATGATAGTTTATACTTTGCTCTGGAAATGAAGGTCCAAAATTAGCGTTCAACGCCAGCACTTCACCCTCTTCCTGGTGTTAGACGCCCAAAAGGGAGTAGTTGGCATCCAACACCCAAAAAGGAGTCCAAAGCTGGCGTTCAATGCCCTAGAGGGAGTACCAACTCGTGGCTTCACTCAAGCTTAGCCCAACCACTCACCAAGTGGGCCTGGAAAGTGAATTTTTCCACTACAAAACTAGTTTATCTTATTTCTGTAATTCTTAGTTATTAGATTAGTCTAAATAGACAAGAGTTCACCCTTGTTAGGAGCTCTTGGCCACTCTACACATTTTACATTACCTTTCTGTAAGCTATGAGCAACTAAACCTCCTAGGTTAAGGTTTGGAGCTCTGCTGACTTTTATGGATTAATAATATCATTGTTCTATTTCAATCTATGCTTGATTTTATTCTAAGATGTATCTTCGTTCTTCATCCTAATGAATTGGGAGTGTAACTTGACCGTCGTCACTATTCTACATGGGTTCTTGTGAGTCCTTGACGGGATAGTATTGAACCAGAAGCTTGATTATACATCTCTTAGACGGCTAATCCACGACTTCATTGGGGACTTTGAGACATCAGTTTAGTCGAGGTACGGGACGATTAGGGCCTTTGCGGTAGAGACTAGAATCACCAAGGGAATGAACTACAAGAGCTTCACCCCTGTTCAGATTGGATGATCACTGACCTGGAGTTTGATCTAAAGTAGAGGAGATTAATGACCACTGACCTGGCGTTAATCACTTATAGCCTGCCATGGAATGAATCATCACAAGTTGAAGTAGATAGTGAGAAAATTTGATCCAGAAGGAGGAAGCATCTCCAAAGCCTCAACCATTCTCGTATCACTAATTTCACCCCAATTAAGTAGTTCTATCTTTATTTATTCTATTTTTATGCATTTTTCCACAACAACTATATTTTCTATCCGCCTAACTAAGATCTGCAAGATAGCCATTGCTTGTTCAAACCAACAATCTCCGTGGGATCGACCCTCACTCACCTGAGGTATTACTTGGATGACCCGGTGCACTTGCTGGTTTATCTGTGCGAATATTGCGGAGTCAATTTCGTGCACCAAGTTTTTGGCGCCGTTGCCGGGGATTGTTCGAGTTTGACAAACTATCGGACTATCTTGTTGCTTAGATTAGGTACTTTTTACTCTTTTGTTTTGAGACTTTTATTTTCTTTTTCAAAAATTTTTCAAAACCCTTTTCTTTTCTTTATTAATCTTGATCTTTTGTTTGAGTTTTGTGTTCTTGTTCTTATTAAAAGTTTTGAACTTTCTTGGTCCCTTTTTCCAAAAGATTTTCAAAAATTGTGTCTTTTGTTTGAGTCTAGTGTCAGTTTTTAAGTTTGGTATCCCTTGTGTGTTCTTTATTTTCTTTAAATCTTCGAATTTGTTCTTGAGTGTTCTTCTTGGTATTCAAGTTGTTCTTGTTTCTTTTCTTGTTTTGATCTTAAAATTTTTAAGTTTGGTGTCTTTTGGTATTTTTCTTTATAATTTTCAAAAAACTAGTGTCTTTAATCTAAAAATTTTAAGTTTGGTATCTTTTGGTTGTTTTTCTCTTTCTTCATTAATTCGAAAAATAAAAAAAATATCTTTTCTATCTTTATTCAAAAATTTCGAAAATCTTGCTTTCTTTTTTTTTATTTTGATTTAAAAATTTTAAAGTTTGGTATTTTCTTGTTAGTAAAGTCAAATTTCAAATCTTATCTTTTCAAATCTTTCTTTTAATTTAGTTCTTTCCTATCTTATCTTTCTTTTAATTTTTTAAATCTCAAATCTATTTCAAATCTTCACCATATCTTATCTTTTCAACTTAATTTCAAATCTTTATCTTATCTTGTTTCAATTTCAAAATTCAAAATCAAATCTTTTTCAAATATTTTCAACTCTTATCTTATCTTGTTGACTTTTTTCTTTCCAATTTTAAATTTCAAAATCTTTTAAAATCAAATATTTTACAAATCTTCTATCTTATCTTATTTTCAACTCTTTCTTAATTAGTTACTTGTTTTATCTTATTTTAGTTTTAAAAGTTTGGTATGTCTTTAATACTCTCCTTTCTCTTCCTTCTTTTTCAAAACTTCCTAACTAATTACTATCTCTTCTATTTTCGAAAACTTCTTACCTCTTTCTCTTTCTTCTTTTTCAAAAATCACATACTTAATTTTCAAATCTTTTAGTTAATTAGTAATCTTAGCTTTTAATTTCCTTTTTATTTTTTGAAATCAATAAATAAATAAAATAAAAACAAAAATATTTCAATTCTAGTTTCCCTTTTTATTTCTTAATTTTTGAATTCTTCCCCCTTCCCATTTGAATTCTTTCTCTCATCTCTCTACACTCATTCTTCTTCTTCTTCTTCAAGATACCTCATAGGAAGTTCTCTATACTGTGACATAGAGAATTCCATTCTTTTTCCTTTTTGTTTTTCTTTTCTTGTTTATGAGCAGGAACAGAGATAAAGAACCTCTCTTTAATCCTAATCTTGAACCTGAGAGGACCCTAAGGAAGCGTTTGCAAGAGGCTAAAGTACAACACTCTGGAGGAAACCTCATAGAGCTATTCGAACAAGAAGCTGAAAACACAGATATGTCAGCCAATATTAATGATGGAGGAGATGCAAGGAAGGTTCTTGCAAATCTGTGGCACTATTAAGACCAATGGAGTGGATCCTGAGGTCTACAGGCTTATGCTTTTCCCTTTTGCTATTAGAGATAGAGCTAGGATATGGTTGGATTCTTAACCCAAAGAAAGCCTAGACTCTTGAAAAAAGTTGGTCAATTCTTTCTTGGCCAAATTTTTTTCACCTCAAATGATGAGCAAGCTCACGGTGGAAGTTCAAACCTTCAGAAAAAAAGAGGGTGGATCTCTCTATGAAGCTTAGGAAAGATACAAGCAACTGATCAGGAGATGTCCTCCTGACATGCTCTTAGAATGGACTATCCTAGGTATCTTCTATGATGGTCTATCTGAGATGTCCAAGATGTCATTGGACCATTCTGCAGGTGGATCACTCCACTTGAAGAAAACGCCTGAAGAGGTGCAAGAACTCATTAAAATGATTGCAAACAACCAATTCATGTACACTTCTGAGAGGAACCTTGTGAACAATGAGGTAGCTCAGAAGAAAGGAGTTCTAGAGGTTGACACTCTGAATGCCATATTGGCTCAGAACAAGATCTTGACTCAACAGGTCAATATGATATCTCAGAATTTGACTGGAATGCAAGCTGTAGCTAGCAGCACTCAAGACACCTCCTATGAAGGAGATGCTTATGATCCAGATCAACCCACAATGGAAGAGGTGAATAACATGGGAGAACCCTATGAAAACACTTACAACTCTTCATGGAGGAATCATCCTAACATCTCATGGAAGGATCAACAGAAGCCTCAGCAAGGCTTCAACAACAACCAAGGTGGAAGAACCCAGAATAGGTTCAACAACAAACCACCATTCCCACTTTCTTAACAGATGGAGACTTCTAAGCAGAGCCTCTCTGACTTAACAACTATAGTCTCTGAACTCTCTAAGACCACTCACAGTTTCATAACAGAAACTAAGTCCTTGATAAACCACTATTTTATGGTTTATCTTGTGCTCAATTGAGTGACTTTTATCAACTCTTTACCCACTTATTCATACTATTTGCATGGTTTTACATTTGCCTTCCTAATTATGTGCTTTGATTGAAAACATGCTTCTTTGGCCTTAAGTTCCCTATGTTTAAATCCTCTCTTATTACCATTAGATGCCTTGATATGTGTGTTAAGTGATTTCAGAGATTACAGGGCAGGAATGGCTCAGAGGATGGAAAGGAAACATGCAAAAGTGGAAGGAATACAAGAAGTTGGAGAAATTGCTAAGCTGTCCAGCCTGACCTCTTCTCACTCAAACGGCTATAACTTTAGCTACAGAGGTCCAAACGACGCGGTTCTAGTTGCGTTTAGAAGCTAACGTTTGGGGCTTCGATTTGATATATAATATGCCATAGTTGCCCTAACGCTAGGCAATGCAAACGCGCGCTCCACAGGGACGCGTTGCAGTTCCGAAAATCAGCGTGTCAGTTTTCTTCTCCAGCGATTTCTGGGCTGTTTTCGACCCAGTTTTCGACCCAGAAAATACAGATTAGAGGCTATAAAGTGGGAGAATCCATTTATTCATGATAACAAGCTCACAATACACAATTTTAGAATTTAGATGTAGTTTTTAAAGAGAGAGGTTCTCTCCTCTCTCTTAGGATTAGGATTTAGGATTTCTTTGCTTTCAGGATTGTTTCTTTTTATCAGGTTCAATGTTCCTTTTATTTATTTTCAATTTAATTTATGAACTCTTCCATGTTACATATGATTCTTTTAATTAATGTTATTTGAGGTATTTTAGTTTATGATTGTTTTATTTATGCTATGAATGCTTTCGATTTATCCAAATTATTTTCATTTGAGTAGATTCTCTTTCCTTTTGGCTTTCGTTAAGTAATTGGTAACGCTTGAGCTGTCAAATAAAGCAGTGGTTGAAATTGGGAGTTGCTCCAATAACTCTAGTCTTTCCATAGGAATTGACTAGGACCTGAGGATTAAGCTAATTAATCCACTTGATTTACCTTCATAGTTAGAGGTTAACAAAGTGGGATTAAAATCCAATTCTCATTAAAATTGATAAGGATAGGACTTCCAATTCTAATACCTTGCCAAGAGTTTATTTTATTATTACTATTCTATTTTTCTTATCATTTAACATACTGGTTCCTTACTTTCAAAACCCCCAATTTACAAGACTCATAATCAATAATAAGAACATACTTCGCTGAAATTCCTTGAGAAGACGACCCGAGGTTTAAATACTCGGTTATCAATTTTATAGGGGTTTGTTACTTTTGACAACCAAAACTTTTGTAAGAAAGGTTGATTGCTTGGTTTAGTAACTATACTTGCAATGAGAGTTTACTATAACTTCTAAACCATCAATCTTCAATTCTTCAAAATGGCGCTGTTGCCGGGGAATTGCAAACGTGTGCCTTATTATTGGTTATTGTAAATATTTGCTTTTTGCTTATTTATTTGTTTTTATTTTTGTTTTTATTTTTGCTTTTTCGTAAATTAAGAGGTTATTGGTTTCTATTTAGTAATTAAAAATTTTTTTAAAAATAATTTTGTTCTTGGTGTTCATCTTGATCTTCAAGTTGATCTTCGTGTTCATCTTGACCTTCAAGTTGTTCTTAGTTATTTTCTTCATTTTGATCTAAAAATTTTAAGTTTGGTGTCATTTTATTGTTTTTTCTCTTTCCTCATTAAATTCAAAAATTCAAAATTTAAAACTCAAATTTCAAATTTCACATTTCAAATTTCAAATTTCAAAATTTAAAATTTCAAAATTCAAATCTTTTTCAAAAAATCATATCTTTTTCAAAATCTTATCTTATCTTATTTCCAAAAAACAAATTTCAAAATTCAATATTTAAATTTCAAATTTCAAAATTCAAATTTCAAAAATTTAAAATTCAAAATTTCAAAATTTAAAATTTCAAAATTTAAAATTCAAATTTCAAAATTTAATTTTCAAATTCAAAAATTAAATAACCTTTTAATTTAAAATTTGTTTTTGTTTTCATTTTTAATTACTATTATGAGTTCTCACCTTTCTCGCTTTGAGTTTGGTTCCAATGTTGTTGCAAAGAATGGAAATTATAACAGGAACATGCATCAAGGTCAAAACAATCAGAGATGGAAGGAGCCATGAGGATCTGATCAACCCTTCTGGCAACAACACCTTCCACAGTACCACAGACAAAGACCATTCCACGATGCATACCAAGACAATAGTTATGGTGGACCCTTTCGTGACAACCAACAGCCATCAAATTACTATAGTCAAGAGCTATTCCAGGGGGCATACCAAGATGATAGATATGATGGACCCCCATCATATGCCTATGAACCTCCTCAACACAACTTTGGACCACCATACTCACAAACCCCTTTCCACCAAACACCACCATATGACCCTAACCTATATCCACCATACCAACCACCTTATGAGCCAAATGAACCATACACAGAACCACCCCCATTCCAACACAA
The DNA here is from genome assembly GCF_000816755.2 of Arachis ipaensis. Taxonomy (NCBI): domain Eukaryota; kingdom Viridiplantae; phylum Streptophyta; class Magnoliopsida; order Fabales; family Fabaceae; genus Arachis; species Arachis ipaensis. The sequence continues at coordinate 57,834,139 of NC_029790.2, read as the reverse complement.
CTACTCTCATGAACCACCACCTCAGTATACACCATCTCCTTATCATTATCAAGATGAACCACCTTCCTACCATGAACCCTTTCTCCCAACAAATGAACCCTCCTATCCACCCTAAACCTCCATGGAGAAAGTACGTACCGATCTAAACTCTACTATACAAGCTGTCGTCGCCCATATCAGACCACCAAATACCTTCAACAATCAACCCTCCAGCTCTAGTGCACTTCCTTTTCAACCACAGAATGATCTCTCCATCCCATCACCACCATCCATGGAAGAGCACCCACATCCATCAATCCAAGAGCAACATGATCCCAATGATGCTATTGACATAGAACAAGAGAGAAGGGATCATCTTTGCGAATCCATACTTTATAAGGAGCTAGAGGAGGCCCTAAAGGTGAAGGTAGTAAAGACCCTTGAAGTCGAAGGAGTGGTTGAAGAATTAGAGAAGGAAGACATCAAGGAGGAGTCTGATTTTGTCTTAGAGCAAGAGGATGCCCAAAATGTGGAGATAGGAGAGACCCTTGAAGATGAAAGAATAGTTGAAAGGAGTTGTCATGGAAAGAAAATCATCAACGATGAGTACGATTTTATATTAAAACTACTGGACAAAGCAGTAATTATTGAAAAGGAAAAAGTGGTTGCAGACTTAGGAGATGCTAAACCTCCATGGGAAAGTCAAGTTATAGAACCTCCTTCCAAGGTGATTGAAATTGATGCTGAGGAGGGTGTACAACCTCCAAGGCATATCATAGTTGAAGACTTGGAAGAGGTTAGTCAAGAGATGGAGATTAAGGAAGAAGAAGCACAACCTCCCATGCCCTTGGTAAACAATGAAGAAGAGATTGAATTGGAAGAAAGCTACCAAGATGAAGAGGTTGATATTGAAAAAACTTGCAAAGAGGTGGAAGTTGTCAGAGAAGAGCACAAGGGAGTAGAGCTTGCAAATTCGTTAGAAATACCTCCCCCTAAGTTGCCATCATCCTTCACAACATTCAAGTGGGTAAAATTCATATCCCTTAGCTTTCTAATTCCACTTGAATATGGGCTACTGGAGACGGATGGTCAACTTAGAGCTCTTTGTGGAATTAAGAGTAAGAGGAAGATGGTCAGTGGTAAGAATTATCCTGCAAGGTTCATTATGGTTGGAAGCTTTAAGTTTAAACGCGAAGGTTGGTGTAGAGCTCAATTAAATGGGTCTAGCAAGCTATTTGGATGTCTCAGTGAGAATTTAGACTGCGTACCACCCGGATGGAATCATAATGATCAACAAGAAAACGGGTGCAAAGGCAAGGTCTGGGACCCCAGAATTCATTCCAGCAATCAACACTCTTGGGGCCTTGTCACTTGCTTTAACTTACTTGAAGGCTTTCTGCGCCTAGTTTGGGATCTCGGAGGCCATTGGAATTATAAACATTGGTGGGGATTCAAGGATCAGTACAAGCACAAGCCACCATAACAAAGGACTCCCCAAATGTCTAACTTAAGGACTTTAACTAAAAGTGCTAGGTGGGAGACAACCCACCATGGTATGATCGTTCCTTTTTCAATTTTAATTTTATTTCGTTTTGTTTGTTTTCGAGTTTTATTTTATTTCATTGAACCTGGAATTACTCATAACATCCATATCATTTTGCATTCTGCATACTGCATATTAAAAAAAATAAAAAAAATAAAAAAAAAAGCACGCAAGTGACGCGGCAGCGTCGCTGACGCGTCCGCGTCATATGTGCCTCAAGGAAGAAAAGAGATTTTCCAGAGAGTCACGCGACAGCATGGCTGGAGGCGTGCCTTTAGCACAGATTGATCCACACGACCATGTCGATGACGCGTCCGCGTCATGTGGGAAAAACGCCTCCCACGCGTCAGCGTCACCCACGCGAACACGTGCCCTGAAAATCGACGTAAAAAGGGTGTTTGGCAGCAAGTTAGGCTGGAATGGGGCTGGAACGGTGCTAGAAGCACAAGCCTTACCACGCGAACACGTGCCCCACGTGTCCACGTCGTTTTGCAAATATGGCCATTCACGCGATCGCGTCAACCACGCGATCGCGTCACCTAAAAATTTGGCAAAAAGAGTTTTGAACAGAGAGTTGCGCGAACGCGAGGCTGCACTTGCGCCAATCGCACAAATTAGGTCATGCGATCGCGTGACCCACGCGGCCGCGTCACCTGACCTTATCGTGCACCACGCGACCGCGTCACTCACGCGTCCGCGTCGCCTGCGCCGCACAACTCATCTAAATCAGCGCCAATTATCTTCTCTTTTCTTTTCTAATCCTAATTTCTTCTATCTTTTCTTCTTTCTTTCTTACTTTATTTCTTTCACTTCTCATTCCTTTTCACCTTCATTCTATTTTACTTAATTTATTTGCATATTTCATTCATTGCATTTTAATTTAGTGCATATTTTTATTTTCTTTTCCAAATTTTTCCTTTAGTGTTGATTTTCTTATTTAACTGTTGCATCTTCTCTTGAATTATTTTGGGTGCTTAGTGACTTGTTTTATTCTGGTCAGGTAATATTATTTAAATCAATGCCAATCTTTTATACCTGTATTACTTTTGCATTGACATGAATTTATATTATCCCTCCTTACCCACACTCTCTTCCCTATTGTTGCAAGTTTTTGCACTCTTGATTTGCCATGTACTTCTACTGTTTTTTCACTTGCATGTTGTAGCTACCATGTAATTGAGACCCTCATTATTTGGCATTAACCCAACCATATTTTATTTTATCTTTATTTCTGGGTTACTGTTCTTCTTTTTCTCTTCTTTCAGGATGGCCACCGAAGACAGAAAAAGGGAGAAACTTCTAAAAGGGGAGACAAACAAGTCCATCTGCACAATCCTTGAAGAAAAGCATCAGTTGAAGCAATGCGTCCACTTGCACATCTTAGCATGCACCGAGGACGGTGCAATCTTTAAGTGTGGGGAGGTCGATACCGATCTCCAAGGGTTAGTTATTTTCTTCTCAACACCAATATTTTATTTTCCTTGTTAGTTGTTGCATTTCCATGTTTGATTGCATGGTTATTTGATTTTATGCATATTTTACCACTTGATTGAAGTAATATTTTCTTTTTCAAGAAACCTTTTAGAGCATTTCACTAATTTGAATAAAATTTAATGTTACACTTGTTTGAAGAAATATTATACTGGAACATGGTTTAGAGCTCGAACACACAAAACCTGTGAGATTTTTGAGCCTATTTGAATTGGTTGCATTTTACCAACCAATATTTTATTTTTGGTGTGTATTTTTCTCTCTAAATTTGTGATCTTTGTCTTGCTTAATTCTATATTTCCATTATTTGATGTATGCATACACTTACATGATTGAGGCCTTTGTTTCACTAAGCTTACATACCCATATGGCCTTAACCTTTCATTTCCTTTGCAACCCAATGTTGAGCCTATTATACCCCTTTGTTCTTTACTTTAGCACATCATTAACTCTAAGCGAAAGACAATAATGCCCTTAATTTGAATCCTTGGTTAGCTTAGACTAGTGAGAGTGCTTATGATTTAAGTATGGGAAAATTGGGTTTGAAAACATTTGGTTTGAGAATTGAGTACGTTAGAATTTTCTGAAAATGTGAAAAAAATGTTTAGGACATGATTCATGCATCTAATAATTTAATCATATGTATTGAGAAAAATAAAAGAAAAGAAAAAAAAAATATATATATATAAAGTGAGAAAAAAAAAGAAAAAAAAAAGCAATTAAGCAAAAAGGGGACAAAATGCCCCAAAGTAAGTGGTGAAAGCAATGCATATGTACTGTACTTGAAATTAGAATGCATGAATATGTGGAAAACATGGTTAATGGATAGTTAGATGTGGTATTATGATTACATGGATTGTCTAAAGTTAGGTGGAAAGTTTAAGTTAATTAAGGATTCAGATTTTAGTCCACTTAGCCAAATACAATCCTACCTTGACCCTAACCCCATTACAACCCTTAAAAGACCTCTTGATATGTGTATCTGTGCATTAAATTTTTGTTGATTGTTAGATGAAGAGCAAGCCTTAGAAAGCAAGGTTAGTAGAGAATTGAGAGAATCAAAACCTTAAACACATGAGTGATTAGAGTGTATACACTTCAGGTGAGGGTTCGATGCTCAATTCCTTGTTCCCTGCTTTCATGAGCTATTTTCTTCTTGCAAGTCTATTTGTACTTCATTTTTGATGAGCGGATAATTTATACGCTTTTTGGCATTGTTTATAGTATGTTTTTAGTAGGATCTAGTTACTTTTAGGGATGTTTTTATTAGTTTTTATGTTAAATTCACATTTCTGGACTTTACTATGAGTTTGTGTGTTTTTCTGTGATTTCAGGTATTTTCTAACTGAAATTGAGGGACTTGAGCAAAAATCAGATTTAGAGGTTGAAGAAGGACTGCTGATGCTGTTGGATTCTGACCTCCCTGCATTCAAAGTGGATTTTCTGGAGCTACATAACTCAAAATGGCGCGCTTCCAATTGCGTTGCAAAGTAGACATCCAGGGCTATCCAGCAATATATAATAGTCCATACTTTGGCTGAGTTTAGACGACGCAAAAGGGCATTGAACGCCAGTTCTACGCTGCAGTCTGGAGTTGAATGCCAGAAACACGTTACAACCTGGCGTTGAACTCCAGAAAGAGCCTCTGCACGTGTAACATTCAAGCTCAACCCAAGTACACACCAAGTGGGCCCCGGAAGTGGATTTATGCATCAATTACTTACTTCTGTAAACCCTAGTAGCTAGTTTAGTATAAATAGGACTTTTTACTATTGTATTTTGATCTTATGATCTTTGGAAGATCCTGGATTGTATTTTTGATCCTGTGATCACGTTTTGGGGGCTGGCCTCTCAGCCATGCCTGAACCTTCATCACTTAAGTATCTTCAACGGTAGAGTTTCTACACTCCATAGATTAAGGTGTGGAGCTCTGCTATTCCTCATGAATTAATGCAAAGTACTACTGTTTTTCTATTCAATTCAACTTATTCCGCTTCTAAGATATTCATTCGCACTTCAATATGAATGTGATGAATGTTACAATCATCATCATTCCCCTACGAACGCGTGCCTGACAACCACTTCCGTTCCACCTTAGATTGAATGAATATCTCTTGGATCTCTTAATCAGAATCTTCGTGGTATAAGCTAGATTGATGGCGGCATTCATGAGAGTCCGGAAAGTCTAAACCTTGTCTATGGTATTCCGAGTAGGATTCAGGGATTGAATGACTGTGACGAGCTTCAAACTCGCGAGTGCTGGGCGTAGTGACAGACGCAAAAGGAGGGTGAATCCTATTCCAGTATGATCGAGAATCTCATTGAAAACATGCTTCTTTGGCCTTAAGTTCCCTATGTTTAAATCCTCTCTTATTACCATTAGATGCCTTGATATGTGTGTTAAGTGATTTCAGAGATTACAGGGCAGGAATGGCTCAGAGGATGGAAAGGAAGCATGCAAAAGTGGAAGGAATACAAGAAGTTGGAGAAATTGCTAAGCTGTCCAGCCTGACCTCTTCGCACTCAAACGGCTATAACTTTAGCTACAGAAGTCCAAACGATGCGATTTTAGTTGCGTTGGAAAGCTAACATCCGGGGCTTCGATTTGATATATAATATGCCATAGTTACCCTGGCGCTAGGTGACACGAACACGCGCTCCACGCGGACACATCGCAGTTCCGAAAATCAGCGTGGCAGTTTTCTTCTCCAGCGATTTCTGGGCTCTTTTCGACCCAGTTTTCGACCCAGAAAACACAGATTAGAGGCTATAAAGTGAGAGAATCTATTCATTCATGATAACAAGCTCACAATACACAATTTTAGGATTTAAATGTAGTTTTTAGAGAGAGAGGTTCTCTCCTCTCTCTTAGGATTAGGATTTAGGATTTCTTTGCTTTCAGGATTGTTTCTTTTTATCAGGTTCAATGTTTCTTTTATTTATTTTCAATTTAATTTATGAACTCTTCCATGTTACATATGATTCTCTTAATTAATGTTATTTGAGGTATTTCAGTTTATGATTGTTTTATTTATGCTATGAATGCTTTCGATTTATCCAAATTATTTTCATTCGAGTAGATTCTCTTCCCTTTTGGCTTTGGTTAAGTAATTAGTAATACTTGAGCTGTCAAATAAAGCAGTGGTTGAAATAAAACAATTGACTAGGAATTGACTAGGACCTGAGGATTAAGCTAATTAATCCACTTGATTTACCTTTATAGTTAGAGGTTAACAAAGTGGGATTAAAATCTAATTCTCATCACAATTGATAAGGATAAGACTTTCAATTCTAATACCTTGCCAAGAGTTTATTTTATTATTACTATTCTATTTTTCTTATCATTTAAGATACTGGTTCCTTACTTTCAAAACCCCCAATTTACAAGACTCATAATCAATAATAAGAACATACTTCCCTGCAATTCCTTGAGAAGACGACCCGAGGTTTAAATACTCGGTTATCAATTTTAAAGGGGTTTGTTACTTGTGATAACCAAAACTTTTGTAAGAAAGGTTGATTGCTTGGTTTAGTAACTATACTTGCAATGAGAGTTTACTATAACTTCTAAACCATCAATCTTCAGTTCTTCAGTCCTCAATCCGAAATCTGGAGGTACAAGTTGGTCAGCTGAGCAAGAGAATCCCTGAGACTCCTCCTAACACTCTCCCAAGTAACACTGAAGTTAACCCGAGGGAAGAGTGCAAGGCCATCGCTGTAGAAGTTGAGGCCGAATCTGAAGGGGATGCTCTGGCATTGAACGCCAGTAAGGAAGTCCTTACTAGGCATTCAACGCCTAAAGAGGAGCCATTACTGGCATTGAACGCCAGTAAGGGAATCCTTACTGGGCGTTCAACGCCCAAAGAAGAGACCATAGAAGTTCCATTGAATGCCTTGTTGCAAATTATGGATTATGAAGATCACTCCTCCTCTGATGAGGAAGAGGAAACTAGGGAAGAGCAAGTTGCTCGTTACCTAGGAGTCCTGATAAAGCTAAATGCCAAGTTATTTAGAATAGAGACATTGGAGGAAGAACCTCCAGTGCTCACCAAGGAACTCAATGCCTTGGTTCAAAAGAAACTTCCTTAGAAGCTGCCAAATCCCAGACACTTTGTGATTCCTTACACCATAGGCACCATTACCTTTGAAAAGGCTTTGTGTGACCTAGGTTCAAGCATAAACCTTATGCCACTCTCTGTAATAGAGAGGCTAGGAATCTTTGAGGTACAAGCTGAAAGAATCTCACTAGAGAAGACAGACAAGTCAATGAAAAGGGCATATAGTCTGGTAGAGGATGTTCTAGTAAAGGTTGAAAACTTTTACGTCCCTGCAGATTTTATAATCTTGTACACTGGGGAAGAAGAGGATGAATCCATCATCCTTGGAAGACCCTTCCTAGCCACTGCCAATGCCATCATTGATGTAGCAAAGGAAGAGCTGATTCTACAGTTATGGGAGGACCACATCTTGTTCAAGATGCCTAGCCCCAACTCTCCCTCTGACAGAAAAGAGATAGTTGTGCAACACTTAGTGTTCCAACCCTCTCTCAGTGTAAAGCTATACAGAGCCCCCAGACACCAACTCTAAGTTTGGTGTTGGGTGGCCATCATCAAGCACTGAGAACACTGGTACTAAGAAGAAAGTATCTAAAGGTAGGAGGGACAAGAAGATCCCTACTGAAGGCCTCTCACCTAGCATGAGAGTTGTCTTCACTGACAACCCAGTCATTCCATATACTGTGAACAAGATCCTATCTCTAGAGCATGTGGAGCTCATCCATCAGAGTACAGGCAAGAAGTTCACTGTAAGGGGTGAAATTCTGAGCGACTATCATCTCTGTAAGGAGCTAACTGTCAAGCTAGTGACGTTAAAGAAGCGCTTGTTGGGAGGTAACCCAACCATAAATAGTTATTTTTCTGTTTTTCTTTAAATTTATTTTACATAATGATTTCTTTAGGTTTGTGATCATGTGCGGTAGTTAGAACTAAAACAGTGACAGTCAAAACTGGAAACAGAACACCCTGGAGTAGGTCCCTTGCTGGCATTGAACGCCAGACAAGGAAGAAAGCTGCCGTTGAACGGCACACATGGTATCCCTAATGAGTGTTTGGTGCACGAATCACCACACTTTTGTACAGTTGTATCAGCAAGTGCACTGGGTCGTCCAAGTAATACCTGAGCGAGTCAGGGTCGATCCCACGAGGATTGCGGCTTGAAGCAAGCTATGGTTATCTTGCAGGTCTTAGTCAGGCGGATAGAAGAGCTGGCTATTCGTAATTTGTATCTGTGAATTTGGAATGTGAACAGGAATGGGAATATGGTTAAGGATTAGAGTTGCTTTGTCTTTCTGAATTAACTCAGGTATTACTATCTTCTTTGCTTGTGAGTGATTTCTTCTATGGCAGGCTGTATATGATCAACACCTTTATTGAGAGGTCGTCAATACTCCTCCAGATCTGAACCCCAAGGTTAGTGTGGATCTATTCTGATTGAGGGTGAAGCTCATACAGTCCATTCTCCTTAATGATCCTACTCAAAACGCCACAGACAAGGTCGGATCTTCCGGATCAGAGAATGCTGCATCTTTGGGTTCTAGCCTCTACCACAGAGACCCTAATCTCCCCGTAAATCGACTAAACTGGTGTCTCGAGAAGACCCCAACGAAGTTATGGATTAGCCATCTGAGAGATGTATAAACAAGCTAGCGGTTCAATGCTTTCCACTGAAGTATTCGCACGAACCCAAGTAGACACGGGTGTTTGTCAGGCACGATGTCTTAGTATGATGAATAGAGCTGCTTGTCACTAGTCATCCTATTCACCATGTTGAAGAACGAATATACATCTTATAATTAAATCAAACACGGATCGAAGAGACACAGTAATACTTTTATTAATTCATAGAACTCAGCAGGGCTCCTCCCCTCAACCTAGGAGGTTTAAAAACTCATACTGAAAGGAAATAGAATGTAAAACTCGAATATGGTGTAAAATTTAGATGTCCTCTCCCTGGAAGAATGTAAAATAACTCTTAAATACTAAACAGATGACTAGTAAGGGTGAACAGTCTATTTAGTGCTAAAATCAACTTCTGGGGCCGACTTGGTGAGTGTTTGGGCTGAGCTTTGATGAGATCCACATGTTGAGGCCTCTAGGGCAATGAACGCTGGCTAGGGGATCCTTTCTGGGCGTTTGGACGCTGGTCTCTACTCTTTGGGCGCATGATGCTTGGAACGGGGTAGGAGGCTGGCGTTTGATGCCAGTTTTGGGCCTTTAAATCTGAAGAAAAGTATAGACTATTACACATTGCTGGAAAGATCTGGAAGTCAGCTTTCCATAGCCTTTGAGAACGCTCTATTTGGACATCTGTAGCCCCATAAAAGCTCTTTCGAGTGCAAGAAGGTCAGATTCGGACAGCATCTGCGGTGCTTTCTCTGTCTCTAAATCAGACTTTTGCTCCAGCTTGTCAATTTTAGCCAGAAAATACCTGAAATTGAACAAAAACACACAAAATCAAAGTAGAAATAAAAAAATGTGGATTTAACACTAAAACATATAAAAACTTAATAAAAACTAAACAAAACATATTAAAAACTATATGAAAATGATGCCAAAAAGCGTATAAAATATCCGCTCATCACAACACCAAACTTAAACTGTTGCTTATCCCCTAGCAACTAAAAACACAATAAGATAAAAAGAAAATTAAGATACAATAAAGTTCAGAGTTTTCAATGAAGCTCAGTTTCAATTAGATGAGCGGGACTTACTAGCTTTTTACTTCTGGATAGTTTTAGCATCTCACTATCCATTGAAACTCATAGATGTTGGCATCCTTAGGAACTTAGAATCCAGATGATATTATTAACTCTCCTAGTTTAGTTCTTTTTAATTCTTGAACACAAATTTTAGAGACTTGGCCATGATCTTAAGCACTTTGTTTTCAAGTATTACCACCGGATACATAAATGCCACAGACACTTTAACTGGGTGAACCCTTTTGGATTGTGATTCAGCTTTGTTAGAATCCCCAGATAGAGGTGTCTAGAGTTATTAAGCACACTCTTTTTTCTTGGATCACAACTTTAACTGCTCAGTCTCAAGCTTTTCACTTGACACCTTCACGCCACAAGCACATTGTTAGGGATAGCTTGGTTGAGCTGCTTAGGCCATGATTTTATTCCTTTCGGCCCTCCTATCCACTGATGCTCGAAGCCATGGATCCTTTTACCTTTGCCTTTTGGTTTAAAGGGTTATTGGCTTTTTCTGCATGCTTTTTTTTTTTTGCTGCTTTTTCTTGCTTCAAGAATCAATTTTTGGATTTTTCAAATTACTAATAATACTTCACTTTCATCATCATTCTTTCAAGAGCCAACATTCTAAAATTCTAACTTCAAATATGTACTGTTTATTCATACATTCAGAAAACAAAAGCAATGCCACCACATCAAAATGATTAAACTATTTTTATTATAAACTTGAAAATCATGTATCTCTCAATTCTTTTCAATAAAAATTTTCTTTTAAGCAAGGTGAGAGATATATGGGACATTTTACAGCTATAAAACATAAATGCAAATGATCATGCAACAAGAATAAGAGAACAAACAAAACATAATAGAAAACAGAAAAAAATAACAGGAAAGGGAGATAAAGAGAACGAATCCACCTTTAATGGTGGCGGCTAGTACTCCTCCTTGAGGATCCTATGTGATGCTTGATCTCTTCAATGTCACTCCTTTGCTTTTGTTGTTCTTCCCTCATAGCCCTTTGATCTTCCCTAATGGCTCTTTGATCTTCTCTGATTTCATTGAGGGTGGTGGAATGCTCTTGATGCTCCATCCTCAATTGCTTCAATGTTAGTGCTTAGTTCTCCAAGAGAAGTCTGCCATTGATCTCAATAGCTTTGAGGAGGAAAATACATCCCTTGAGGTATCTCAGGGATTTCATACTGAGGCGGCTGCACAGGCTCTTGTGTATACTCTCTAGTTTGCTCCATCCTTTTTTTAGTGATGGGCTTGTCCTCCCCAATGGAGATGTTTCCATTTATGACAATTCCAGCTGAATTGCATAGATGACAGATGAGGTATGGGAATGCCAATCTTGAATTGGTAGAAGGCTTCTCAGCTATCTTGTACAATTTTTGAGGAATCACCTCATGTACTTCCACCTCACTTCCAGTCATGATGCAATGGATGATGATAGCTCTGTTAACAGTCACTTCTGACCGATTGCTAGTGAGGATGATGGAATGTTGGATGAATTCCAACCATCCTCTAGCCATGGGCTTTAGGTCAAGCCTTGGGAATCCCTTTTCCATTGTGCTCCGTCTACACATATGTCTAAAAGTACTTGATCCAATCTCTGATCAAAGTTGACTCTCCTAGTGTAAAGATGTAGGTCACCTTGCATTAAATGCAGGTTGAACGCCAATCTCACACTTTTCGAGCTGAAATATAAGATTCTCCCTCGGACCATGGTTCTCCAATTCCTTGGATTTGGGTTCACACTAGTGTCATGGTTTTTAGTAACCCATGCATTAGCATAGAACTCTTGCATCATTAGAATCCCAACATCTTGAATGGGGTTAGTTAGAACTTCCCAACCTCTTCTCCGGATCTCTCTTTGGATTTTTGGATACTCATTCTTCTTGAGCTTGAAAGGGACCTCAGGGATCACTTTCTTCTCAGCCACTACTTCATAGAAGTGGTCTTGATGAGCTTTGGTGATGAATCTCTCCATCTCCCAAGATTCAGAGGAGGTGGCTATTGCCTTTCCTTTCCTCTTTCTAGAGGATTCCCCAACCTTGGGTGCCATGAATGGTAATGGAAAGAAAAAAGCTATGCTTTTCCAACACCAAACTTAAAACTTTGCTCGTCCTCAAGCAAAAATAAAGAGAAGAATTGAGTAGAAGAAGAAGAAAATAGAAGAAGATAGAGGGAGAGAGAGGGCTCGGCCTGTGGGGCTTATGAGTGTATGAGAGGTGTGTGTATGAAGGATGATGAAGGGGGGTATTTATAGGAGTGGCTTAGGGTTAGGTTCGGCCATGGGTGTGGTTTTGGGTGGAAAAGTTGATTTTGAATTGGGTGGGGGTTGGTGAGAGTTATGATGGTTGTGGGGAAGTGATATTGATGTGATTGGGCTAGGATTTTTAGGGAAGTGTGTATGGGGTAGTGTGAAAGTAAGTGGGGTAGGTGAATATGATGTGGGACCCACTAGTCCTGAGAGGCTAGAAATTTAAGAATCCCTGCCTTTTGCACTGGCGTTTGAATGCCCAGGGGCTGCTCCCTGGCTGGTGTTCAACACCAGCAATGCTGCGCATTTGGGGTGTTAGACGCCCAGCCAGAGCTCCCTGGCTAGCGTTCAAATTTTAATAACACTCCATCCAGAGTGTTCTGTTTTCACTGCTTTGACATTTCTATCTCTGTTCTGACTGATGCATGTGATCATTACCCTAAAAATAACTAAAAGAAAAATAAAATTAAAGAAAATAATTAATTAAGGTTGGGTTGCCTCCCAACAAGCACTCCTTTATCATCACTAGCTTGACGGTTAGCTCCTTACAGAGGTAAGTATGGGGTAAGATTTTTGCCCCTTACAGTGAACTTTCTTCCTATCTTTTCATGAATGAGCTCCACATGCTCTAAAGACAGGACATGACTCACTGTATGCGCCATGACTGGTTTCTTAGTGAAGACAACTCTCATGCCAGGTGAGAGGCCTTCAGTTGAGACTTTCTTGTCCCTCCAGCCTTTAGGTACTTTCTTCTTAGTACCTTTATGCTTAGAGCTTGTTGATGGCTACCCAGCACCAAACTTAGAATTGATGTTTGGGGGCTCAGTGAAGCTCTGCAGAGAAAGAGAGGGTTGGAACACTAGGTGTTGCATAGTTATCTCTCTTTTAGAGGGAGAGGGATGATGCATCTTGAACAAGATGTGGTCCTCCTCTAGTTGTAGAGTCAGTTTTCCCTTAGCCACATCAATGATAGCATTGGCAGTGGGTAGGAAAGGTCTTTCAAGGATGATAGAGTCATCTTCATCCTCTCCAATATCCAGGACTATGAAGTTTGCAGGGATGTAGTAGTTTTCAACCATTACCAAGACATTCTCTACTAAGCCATATGGCTTCTTCATGGTCTTGTCTGTAATCTCTAATGAGATGTTTTCAGCTTGTACCTCAAGGATTCCCAGCTTTTCCATTACAGAGAGTGGCATGAGGTTGATGCTTGACCCTAGGTCACACAGAGCCTTGTCAAAGCTCATAGTGCCTATAGTGCAAGGAATCAGAAAGCGTCTAGGATCTGGAAGCTTTTGAGGTAGCTCTTGCTGAACCAAAGTATGGAATTCTTTGGTAAGCAGTGGAGATTCTTCCTCCAGATGCTGAACCAAAGCATGGAGTTCTTTGGAAAGCAGTGGAGGTTCTTCCTCCAGAGTCTTTGTACCAAATAACTTGGCATTCAGCTTCATAAGAGCTCCTAGGTACCAAGCAACTTGCTCTTTCCTAGTGTCTTCATCTTCATCAGAGGATGAGTGTTCATCAGAACTTATGCACTGCAGAAGTGCATTCAAAGGAACCTCTATGGTCTTTATGGGAACCTTAGCTTCCTTCGGTTCTTGGATAGGGGTTTCTTGAGTGGGAATCAAGCACTTAGGAGGTGTGCTTCCACTGGCATTCAACGCTAGCTCTGTTGGCTCCTTGGGCGTTAAACGCCCATGCTGTGCACCCTCACTGGCGTTAAATGCCAGTCTCTCTGTCATTTTGGGCATTAAACGCCCAGCAGGGGTATCCTTGCTGGCATTCAATGCCAGCTTCCCTGGTTGGTTGGGCATTGAACGCCCAGTGAGGGGTTCCTCACTGGAGTTTAGCGCTAGAGTTCCTGTATGTTTGGGTGTTGAACACTCTGCCAGTACTCCCTGGCTGGCGTTTAATGCCAGCTCTGCTGCTAGGATGGGCATTGAATGCCCAGTGAGGGGTTCCTCACTAGCGTTCAGTGCCAGGCTTGTTGCCATTGTGGGCGTTGAACGCCCAGTGAAACCTTATTCACTGGTGTTCAATGCCTTCCCAATTTATCCAGATTCGGCCTCTACCTCTGTGGTAATGGCCTTGCACTCTTATCTTGGTTTTAGTTTAGTATTACTAGGAAGAGTGTCAGAAGGAGTCTCAGGGATCCTCTTGCTCAGTTGAGCAACTTGTACATCCAGATTTCTAATGGAGAACCTTGTTTCATTCATGAAACTTTGGGTGGTCTTAGAGAGGTTGGAAACCAGAGTGACTAAGTTAGAAAGGTTTTGCTTAGAGGTTTCCATATTCCCTTGAGAAGATGGGAATGATGGTCTATTGTTGAACCTATTTTGGTTCCTTCCACCTTGATTATTATTGAAGCCTTGCTGAGGCTTCTGTTCATCCTTCCATGAAAGGTTAGGATGTTTCCTCCATGAAGGGTTGTAGGTGTTTCCATAGGGTTCTCCCATGTAATTCACCTTCTCCATGGTAGGTTAATCAGGATCATAAGCTTCTACTTCAGAAGAAGCTTCCTAAGTAGTGCCAGCTACAGTTTGTATTCGAGTCAGATGCTGGGAGATCATATTGACCTGTTGGGTCAAGATCTTGTTTTGAGCCAATATGACATCTAGAGTATCAACTTCTAGAACTCCTTTCTTCTAAGAGACTCCATGATTTACAGAATTTCTCTCATAAGTGTACATGAATTGGTTGTTTACAACCATCTCAATGAGTTCTCTTGCTTTTACACGCATTTTCTTCAAGTAGAGTGATCCACGTGCAGAACTATCTAATGAAATCTTTGATATCGTAGATAGACCATAATAGAACACGCCTATGATAGACCATTCTGAAAGCATGTTAGGAGGACATCTCCTGATCAATTGCTTGTATCTTTCCCAAGCTTCATAGCGGGATTCACTTTCTCTTTGTTTGAAGGTTTAAATATCCATTATAATTTTGCTCATCCTTTGAGGAGGAAAGAATTTAGCTAGAAAAGCATTAACCAGCTATAGACCTTAGAGCTTACTCCATTAGTCTTGACTGTGTCATAGATTAGCAAGAATTCAGCTAAGAACTGATGTGGATCTTCCATTGGAAGTCCATGGAACTTGCAATTTTATTGCAGAAGAGAGACTAACTGAGGCTTAAGCTCAAAATTGTTAGCTCTAATGGCAGGTACAGAGATGCTTCTGACATATAAGTCAGAGGTAGGCATGGTGTAGTCACCAAGAACCTTTCTTGCTTCCTCTTGAGGTTCGGCCATGTCTTCTATTTCTTGTTCAAATTTTTCGAAGAGGTTTTTTCCGGAGTGTTGTGCTTTAGCTTGTTGCAAACGCTTCCTTAGAGTTTTCTCAGGTTTAGGATTAGAATTAAAGTGAGGTTCTTTATTCCTATTCCTGGTCATAAACAAGAAAAGAAGAAAAGAAAGAAAGGAAGCTTTTATGCCAAAGGGCAGAGAACTCCTAGTGAGATGTGAAGAAAGAAGAGGAAGATAGAAAAGTGAAGATGGAAGATGAGAGAAAAGAAGAGTTCGAATAATATAAATAGAGATGAGAAGAATTAGAAATAGAGAAGATAAATAAGAATTAAAATATTTTTGTTTTTATTTTATTTGTTTATTAATTTTCGAAAATTAAGGTTAATAAATTAAAAAGAATTGAAATTAGTTAGTGAATTTTTGAAAATAGAAGAGAGAGAAGAAGAAAAAAGTTTTCAAAAATTAAAAGAGAGAAGAGTTAGTTAGGAAGTTTCGAAAAAGAAGAAAGAGATATAAGTAATTCATTAAGAAAGATTTGAAAATAAGATAAGATATAAGTTAAGAAAAGATTCGAATTTAAAATTTGAAACTAGAAAAGATAAGATAAGAAACAAAAAATATTTGAAAAAGAAGAAAGATAAGATTTGAATTTAAAAATTTGAAATTAAAAAAGATAAGATGAGAAACTAAAAAGATTTGAAAAATATTTAATTTTAAAGTTTGAAATTTAAAATCTTGAAATTTTAAATTTTGAAAATTGAAGTTTGAATTCTTAAATTTTAAATTTGAAAAAGATAAGATAAGATTTTGAAAAAGATAAGATTTTTTGAAAGGATTTGATTTTGAAAATATTTGAATTTTGATTTTTAAAACTAAGATAAGATAAGATAAAAATTTAAAATTGAAATCTGAATTTTTAATGAAAATTTCAAAAATTAAGTTAATTTTTAAAATGGAAAAGATATTTTTTTATTTTTGAATTTAATGAGGAGAGAGAAAAACAAGTAAAAGACACAAAACTTAGAATTTTTAGATCTATCACCCCTAGTTTTCGAAAATTTGAAGAAAAAACACAAAGGGACACCAAACTTAAAAATTTTAAGATCAAAACAAAAAGAAAGCACAAGAACACTTTGAAGATTAAGAAGAACACAAAGAACAAGACTCAAAAACTCAAAGAACACAAGAAGATGTAAAAGAACACCAAACTTAAAACTTTTTAAAACCAAACATAAAATTTTCGAAAATCTAAAAGAAAACCAAAAGAAAACACCAAAATTAAAGATTTGACACAAGCCTTAACCAAAGAAACTATTTTTGAAAATTTTTTTGAAAGAAAGACTCATAAAAATCGAAAAACACAACAAGAACAAAAACAAATGACTCAAACTGAGAACAAAGATTAAACAAAGAAAATAAAAATTTTTGAAAAATATTTTTTATTTTTATTCGAAAATAGAGAAGAAGAAAATAAAAATAAAAGACTCAAACAAAAATAAAGATTACCTGATCTAGGAAACAAGATAATCTCTCAGTTGTCCAAACTCGAACGATCCCCGGAAACAGCGCCAAAAACTTGGAGCACGAATCCCCACACTTTCGTACAGCTGTACCAGCAAGTGCACTAGGTTATCCAAGTAATGCCTGAGCGAGTCAGGGTCGATCCCATGAGGATTGTGGCTTGAAACAAGATATGGTTATCTTGCAGGTCTTATCAGGCGGATAGAAGAACTGGCTATTCATAATTTGTATTTATGAATTTGGAATGTGAACAGGAATAGGAATTTAATTAAGGATTGGAGTTGCTTTGTCTTCCTGAATTAACTCTAGTATTACTGTCTTCTTTGCTTGTGAGTAATTTCTTCTATGGAAGGCTGTATGTGATCAACGCCCTTATTGAGAGGTCATCAATACTCCTCCATATCTGAACCCCAGGGTTAGTGTGGATCCATTCTGATTAAGGGTGAAGCTCGTATAGTCCATTCTCCTTAATGATCCTTCTCAGAGAATACTGCATCTTTGGGTTCTAGCCTCTACCACAGAGACCCTAATCTCCCCATAAATTGGCTGAACTGGTATCTCGAGAAGTCCCCAACAAAGTCGTGGATTAGCCATCTAAGAGATGTATAATCAAACTGGCGGTTCAATGCTTTCCACTGAAGTATTCGCACGAACCCAAGTAGACACGGATGTTTGTCTGGCAAGCTGTCTTAGTATGATGAATAGAGCTGATTGTCACTGGTCATCCTATTCACCATGTTGAAGAACGAATATACATCTTAGAATTAAATCAAACACGGATCGAAGAGACACAGTAATACTTTTATTAATTCATAGAACTCAGCAGGGCTCCTCCCCTCAACCTATGAGGTTTAGAAACTCATACTGAAAGGAAATACAATGTAAAGCTTGAATATGGTGTAAAATCTAGATGTCCTCCCCCTCGGAGAATGTAAAATAACTCTTAAATACTAAACAAATTTCTAGTGAGAGTTAAACAATCTATTTAGTGCTAAAATCCTCATCTGGGGCCCACTTGGTGAGTGTTTGGGCTGAGCTTTGATGAGATCCACATGCTATGAGGCCTTTAGGGCATTGAACACTGGCTAGGGGGTCCTCTCTGGGCGTTTGGACGCTGGTCTTTACTCTTTGGGCGCTGGACGCTTGGAAGGGGGCAGGAGGCTGGCGTTGGACGCCAGTTTTGGGCCTTCTAATCTGAAGCAAAGTATAAGCTTTTAAACATTGCTGGAAAGCTCTGGAAGTCAGCTTTCTATAGTCGTTGAGAACATTCTATTTGGATTTCTATAGCTCCAGAAAAGCTCTTCTGAGTGCAAGGAGGTCAGATCCGGACAGCATCTGCAGTGCTTTCTCTGTCTCTGAATCATACTTTTGCTCCAACTTCTCAATTTCAGCCAGAAAATATCTAAAATTGTACAAAAACACACAAACTCAAAGTAGAATCCAAAAAATGTGAATTTAACACTAAAAATATAAAAAATAAATAAAAACTAAATAAAACATACTAAAAATAATATGAAAATGATGCCAAAAAGTGCATAAAATATCCGCTAATCAGCGGTCAACGCGAATAATGAGCACTATTGCTGGCATTGAATGCCAGCCAGGAAGCATGAAGCTGGTGTTAGGCAGAGGCTGGGCATTCAACACCCCAAAGGAGGTAGAGACTTGGCGTTGAACGCCAGGAAGGAGGTCCCCTATGGGCATCCAATGCCCTATGAGGAGCATGAAGCTAGCGTTGAACGCTAGCTAGGAGCAGGAGCTAGTGGTGTGCGAATCCCCACGCTTCATACAACTGAACCAGCAACTGCACTGGGTCATCCAAGTAATACCTGAGCGAGTCAGGGTCGATCCCACGAGGATTGTGGTTTGAAGCAAGCTATGGTTATCTTGCAGGTCTTAGTCAGGCAGATAGAAGAGTTGGTTTGATTTGGAAGATGAAATTACAAGGTTTGATTATAAGAATAAGAAGATAGTTGACACTTGGAGTTGCTTTGTCCTTCTGGATTAACTTTGGTCTTATTGTCCTCTTCAATTGTGAATAATTTCTTCTATGGCAGGCTGTATGTGATCAACGCCGCACGGCCGCAGTCGCCAATCTTCTCTAGATCAGTACCCTAGGGTTAGTGCAAATCCATTCTGATTGAGGGTGAAGCTCTTGCAGTCCATTCTCTTTAATGATCCTACTCAAAACGCCATAGATAAGGTCGAATCTTCCGGATCAGAGAATGTTGCGCCTTTGGGTTTTAGCATTTACCACAGTGACCCTAATCTCCCCATACTTTGGCTGAACTGGTGTCTCGAGAAGTCCCCAACGAAGTCATGGATTAGCCGTCTAAAAGATGTATAATCAAGTTGGCGATTTGATAATTTCCAGTCACGTATTCACACGAACCCAAGAAGACATGGGTGGTTGTCAGGCACGTGGTCTTAGTATGAAGAACGAAGTTGATTGTCACGGATTATCCCATTCATCATGTTGAAGAACGAGTATACATCTTAGAATTGAATCAAACACGGATTGAAGAGAAACAGTAGTACTTTTATTATTCCATAAAACTCAGCAGGGCTCCTCCCTTCAAACTAGGAGGTTTAGAAACTCATACTAAGCTAATTACTAAGGATTACATAAGAAAGAGTAAAACAGTCTTTTAGTGCTAAAATCCACTTCTGGTGCCCACTTGGTGAATGTTTGGGCTGAGCTTTAATGAGATCCACGTGCTAGGAGGCCTATAAGGTGTTGGACTCTGGCTAGGGGGTCCTCTCTGGGCGTTTGGACGATGGTCTCTTCCTTTGGACACTGGACGCCTGGAATGGGTAGGAGGCTGGCGTTGGACAACTGTTTTGGGCCTTCTATTCTGATGCAAGGTATGGACTATTATACGTTGATGGAAAGCTCTGTAGTTAGCTTTCCATAGCTGTTGAGAATGCTCTAGTTGGACTTCTTTAGCTCCAGAAAAGCTCTTTCGAGTGCAAGGAGGTCAGATCCGGACAGCATCTGCAGTGCTTTCTCTGTCTCTGTATCAAACTTTTGCTCCAGCTCCACAATTTCAGCCAGAAAATACCTGAAATTGTACAAAAACACACAAACTTATAGTAGAATCCAAAGATGTGAATTTAACATTAAAACCTATGAAAACTTAATAAAACATAGACAAAACATACTAAAAACTATATGAAAACAGTGCCAAAAAGCGTATAAAATATCCGCTCATCACAACACCAAACTTAAACTGTTGCTTGTCCCCAAGCAAGTAAAAACAAAATAGGATGAAAAGAAGAGCAAGATACAATAAAGTTTAGAGTTTTCAATGAAGCTCAGTTTCAATTAGATGAACGGGACTCAGTAATTTTTTTCTTCTGAATAGTTTTGGCATCTCACTATCCATTGAAACTCAGAAGTGTTGGCATCTTTAGGAACTTAGAATTCAGGTGATATTATTGACTCTCCTAGTTTAGCTCTTTTTGATTCTTGAACACAGCTTTTTAGAGCCTTGGCTGTGGCCCTAAGCATTTTGTTTTCTAGTATTACCATCGGATACATAAATGCCACGGACACTTTAACTGGGTGAACCTTTTCGGATTGTGATTCAGCTTTGCTAAAATCCCCAGATAGAGGTGTCCAGAGTTCTTAAGCACACTCTTTTTGCTTTGGATTACGACTTTAACTACTCAATGTCAAACTTTTCACTTGACACCTTCACACCACAGGCACATGGTTAGGGACAGCTTGGTTGAGCCACTTAGGCCAGGATTTCATTTCCTTTAGGCCCTCCTAACCATTGATTCTCAAAGCCTTAGATCCTTTACCATTGCCTTTTGGTTTAAAGGGTTATTGGGTTTTTCTGCTTTGCTTTTTTTTTGCTGCTTTTTCTTGCTTCAAGAATCAATTTTTGGATCTTTCAAATTACCAATAATATTTCACTTTCATCATCATTCTTTCAAGAGCCAACATTCTTAATTTCAATTTCAAATATGCACTGCTCATTCATACATTCAGAAAACAAAAGCAATGCCACCACATCAAGATAATTGAACTATTCTTTATTGTAGAACTCGAAAAGTATGCATCTTTAATTCTTCTAAAAAAAATAACTATTTTATTCATGTTTAATGATGATAAGGGGAATATTTTAGAACTGATTGGAAAATAAAAATTAATTACTACTAATGCTTATGTAATTCTAAAAATTAAAAGACATAAAATAAAATAAAAACTTAAATACTACTAGTGATCTTGTAACTCTAAATTAGGATGGAAATACGTGAAACAGGCATTGGAATAATAACAGGGTTAAAATTCAACAACCTTCAACTTGAGGGGCACTGGGCTCTTTAGTTTGAGGGGCGTTGAGATCTTTAGGGGAGAGCTTCTGGCGCTTCAACTCCTCCATCTCACGCCCCTGTGATACGATAATTATCATCGATCTAGAATTTCTCTTATAGAATAAGAACTTCGTTGTAAGCATAGCTCCAAACTAATAAACAACTCTCACATCAAATTTAAATTGATTTTGTCATAAGTACAAACCCCAATGAAAATTAATCGAAGTATTGAAACCTCGGGTCGTCTCACAAGAAATTGCAATGAAGTGGTCAATTATTGGCTATGAAAGAACAAGGGGTTTGGTTTATAAAAGGGCAAGGAAATAAATGACAAGAAAAGTAACCAAAAAGAAAGCAAATGATGAGAACTAATAAAATAAAGGAAAAGAATTCTTGGCTAAGACATGGGAAATTGAGATCACCATCCTTGTCAACAAACCATATATTGACAATCATGAGGAACCAAACTCATTAAGTCTACTTCCAAAAGCCTTAAGTACGTCAAATGGCTTGATCAACATCAATCCATAAGTCCTAACCTAGCTACCAATTAGCTTAGTAGTAGGCTAGAGTCAATGGTTATCAAATTGACCACTAAGGGTTCTCAAATCACCAATTCAATGTGATCCAATAACTCAAGGTCACTCAATTCCCTTAGCCTAGGCCAAGAATAAAGAAAACTACTCAAAAACTAGAGAAAAAATTTCATCAAACATCTAGAGTGCTATAAAAGTAAATATCATAAATTGCAAGAATTAATAACAACCATAACCAACAAGAACAAGAAATCAATATTAACAACTCAAATTAACAATAAAAGAACATCAAACATCAAATTTCATTAGATGTAAACCAAATCCAAATCCAACATGAGCATTCATAAACATAAAAAAAGACATAAAAGTAAAATTAACATAAGAACAAAGAGGAATTTATCGCATGAAATATCTTCAGAAACGAGTTGGATTTGGGGCTGAGCAGCTCAGAAATCGCCCCCAGCGATTTCACTTTAAGTGGGTGATAATGAGAATTTATCGTTGATCTAGATTTTCACAAAATACAATTCCGTCGTTGAAAGTATAGTATAGACCAACAATTAATTCCCAAGATCAAATGATAAATTCAAAACATAATATCCGAGAGTATTTAGACTCCCGAGTCATTCTCCCTAGGAGTTGCAAAGAAAGTGTTATGTTATTGGCTATGAGATGAGGAACTTGGGGGTTTGATGATTGCAAGCAAGAACAAAAAATGTAAATGGCAAGAAATTAAAGTTCAAGAAGATAACTTGGCTTGTAAGAAATTAAAGGTCAAAGCAATTAAAGGCAAGAAAGGGAAATTAAATGCTAAAAAGAACTCTTGGCAAGAAGTGGATAATTAGGGATTCCTATCCTAGTTGTGGACCACAAACATGGTAATTGTGTATGGATTAATCCCAATTAATCAACTCTACATCGAGGATAAGTTAATTAGGCATAATAAATCTCAATCCCTAAGTTCTAAGTCAAAACTAGTGGGTCACTTAGAGTCAAGGGAAACCAAATTAATTAACAACCCTCACACAATGTGGAATGGACATCCACCACTCAAGTTCACCCAAACACCCAAATTCCCAACCAAGAGTGTGAGAAACTAAGCAAAAACCCAACCAAGTATTTGGTCAAACACTTGGTGGCCATGTGAAGAAAGCATGATAAAATGACAAGAAATAATAAATGCTATAACTAACAAGTAAGGAAAGTAAAGATAGCAAATCAACAAAGCAATAAATGACATAGAAACTTAAATTGCATTAAATGTAAATTAAGATAACAAGACTGTGCATGAACATAAAAATAACCAAAATGAAAAATTAACAAGATAACATAAGGGAATTAAGACAATAAAACAAAGAAAGGTAGAAGAAATTAGAATAAAACAAGAATTAGAAGTAGCAATTACAAGGAAATTAAACTTAAAACCCTAGGTTCTAGAGAGAAGGGGGAGCTTCTCTCTCTAGAAAAGAACCTACATTATGCTAAACTAAACCCAAATTGCTCCCCCCTTCACATGGAGTGAGGCCTTGTCTAATATAGGAAGAATCAGCTTTAGAAGGGCCAAAAATTGGGCTCTGGAGGCCCAGAAATCGTCCCCAGTGATTTGCATTAATGAGGTCACGCGCTGGGACGTGTGCGGACGTACAGGTGTGTGCGTCCGCACACATGCTGATTTTCTGCTTGTGCATACGCACAGGTCGTCGTGCGTACGTACACATGGATTTACGGCTTTTGTGCGTACGCATAGGTGGTTGTGCCCACGCACACTCCAATGTGTGCTTCTCCTTTGTTTTCTTCATATTTTCTCCCTTTGTGCATGCTTTTCCATCACTTCTTCTATCCATATTAGCCTTGTAGTCCTGGAATCACTCATCAACCACATCAAGGCATCGAATGGAATAAAAGTGAAATAAAATTAGCTATTTTAAGGCCTAAAAAGTATGTTTTCACAATTAAACACAAATCTAGGGAGAATTACGAAACTATGCTATTTAAAGGAATAAGTGTAGGAAAAGTTGATGAAATCCACCCAACTAGAGCAAATAAATATCATGAAATGTGGATTCATCACATCCCCACACTTAAACAATAGCATGTTCTCATGCTATACCAAAGGAGATGAGAAGGGGAAAGAATATTTATTCCAAAGCAAGTAAACTACCTACATGCAATCTATCCATATGAATGCAACTACTTAGTCAAAATAAATCAATTTTCAGGAAAGCATATATGAACATAAGGGCTAAAGCAATCCCAACCAAGTCACATCCATAATTGATTAGAGTTATTGAAAAACATTAACAACTTGCAAGATAAACAATAATAATAATAAGTGAAAACATGTAATCGAGCATTTGAACCCTCGCCAGATGTGTATCCGCTCTAATCACTTAAGTGTATAGGGTCATTTCACTCATTTTTCTTCCAATCATGCTTTCTAAGATTTTTCTTTCCTCTAATAATCAACACTTATTCAATGCATGCATACAAGTATCATGAGAACTTTTCATGGTTGTAATGGGGTTAGGGTAACGGTAAGGTTATATATGGTTAAGTGAGCTTGATATTTGTATCTTTTATTAGCCTAAGCTCTCACCGAACCTACTTAACAACCTATACAACTCAAAGCAAGCCTAACCACCCATTTCTCACTTTTCTCACACATTCATGCATTTTCTCTTTAATCACGATTCATATGCATTTTTATTTCTCAAATTTTTGGGGCATTTTGTCCCCTTTCTTTCTCTTCTCTTTTTTTTTCTCTCTTTTTTTTAAATTTACATATATACAAAGTGACAATGCATATGGCTTAAGCATTTGATGCATGAGTATGTACCCAATTCTCAAGATTTCCAACAAATTGCAAAAATCCATTTTTACCTCAACCAAAGTTCCCAAACTTCCCCACACTTAAATGATACACTCTCACTAGCCTAAGCTAATCAAAGATCCAAATGAAGGACATTTATTGTTTTTCACTTTAAGGCTAGTAATGTGCTAACTTTAAGAACAAAAGGGGATTAAAATAGGCTCAAAGTTGGTTATCAAAGGGAGATAAAAGGGTAGGCTATTTGGGATAAGTGAGAGATGAGCAGATAATTTATACGCTTTCTGGCATTGTTTTTACATAGTTTTTAGTATGATTTAATTAGTTTTTAGTATATTTTTATTACTTTTTAAATAAAAATCATATTTCTAGACTTTACTATGAGTTTGTGTGTTTTTCTATGATTTCAGGTAATTTCTGGCGGAAATTGAGGGACTTGAGCAAAAATCAGATTTAGAGGCTAAAGAAGGACTGCAGATGCTGTTGGATTCTGATCTCCCTGCACTCGAAGTGGATTTTTGGGAGCTACAGAAGTTCAAATGGCACGCTTTCAATTGCGTTAGAAAGTAGACATCTAGGGCTTTCCAGAAATATATAATAGTCTATACTTTGCCCCAGTTTAGATGACGCAAATTGGTGTTCAACGCCAGCTTTCTGTCCTATTCTGGAGTTAAACGCCAGAAACAGGTTACAAGTTGGAGTTAAACGCCCAAAACAGGTTACAACCTGGCGTATAACTCCAGAAACAGCCTAGGCACGTGTAAAGCTCAAGTCTCAGTCGCAGCACTTACCAAGTGGGTCCTGGAAGTAGATTTCTGCACTATCTATCATAGTTTACTCATTTTCTGTAACCCTAGCTACTATTTTAGTATAAAAACAACTTTTAGAGACTTACTATGTACCTCATGAATTTTTCACATTTTACATTGTATCTCTACGGCATGAGTCTCTAAACTCCATGGTTGGGGGTGAGGAGCTCTGCTGTGTCTCGATGAATTAATGCAATTACTTCTGTTTTCTATTCAATCACGCTTGTTTTTATTCTAAGATACTCACTTGTACTTAACCGTGATGAATATGATGATTCGTGATACTCATCATCATTCTCAACCTATGAACGCGTGCCTGACAACTACTTCCATTCTACCTTAGATTGAGTGTGTATTTCTTAGCCTCTTGGTTCATGATTAGAGTTTTCGTGGTATAGGCTAGGATTATTGGCAGCCATTCCTGAGATCCGGAAAGTCTAAACCGTATCTGTGGTATTCTGAGTAGGATCTGGGATGGGATGACTGTGACGAGCTTCAAACTCACAAGTGCTGGGCGTAGTGACAGACGCAAAAGGATCAGTGGATCCTATTCCAACATGAGTGAGAACCGACAGATGATTAGCCGTGCGGTGACAGCGCATTTGGACCATTTTCACTGAGAGGACGGATGGTAGCCATTGACAACGGTGATCCACCAACATACAGCTTGCCATGGAAGGAGACCTGCGTGCGTGAAGAAGAAGATAGTAGGAAAGCAGAGATTCAGAAGATAGAGCATCTCCAAAACCTCAATCTGTTCTCCATTACTGCATAACAAGTAACCTTTATTTCATGTTATTTAGTTTTCATAAACAAAAGTAATTTTTATTATTAATCTCCTGACTAAGAATTACAAGATAATCATAGATTGCTTCAAGCCAACAATCTCCGTGGGATCGACCCTTACTCACGTAAGGTATTACGTGGATGACCCTGTGCACTTGCTGGTTAGTGGTACGAGTTGTGAAAAGTGTAATTTACAATTCGTGCACCAAGTTTTTGGCGCCATTGCCGGGGATTGTTCGAGTTTGGACAACTGACGGTTTATTTTGTTGCTTAGAATAGGAAAATTTTTTCTTTTGGGTCAGAGTCTTTTATTTTCTTTTCAAAAAAAATTTTTTCCAAAAATTTATTATTTTTCTTTATCAATCTTTAGAGTTTTCTGTTTGAGTCTAGTTGCATGTTTTAAATTTGGTGTCCTTTGTGTTTTTGTCATCCAAAAAATAAATAAATAAAATAGTTTTTCTCTGTTTAATCCTTGCATTTGTTGAATGTGTCTATGTTCTTGTGAATAGTTGCTCCTTTGAGTCTTTCATTCTAAAATCTTTTCAAAAATAATTTTTCTTTGATTAAATCTTATGTCAAGTTTTAAGTTTGGTATTTTTTTGTTAGTTTTTATTTAATTTTCAAAAATTTATTTTTGATTTTCTAAAAAATTTAAGTTTGGTGTTCTTTTTTTTTATGTTCTTGAGTCCTTTGAGTCTTTGAATTTTTGTTCTTCGGTGAATCTTCAAGGTGTTCTTGAGTCTTGCTTGTGTTTTGATCTTAAAATTTTTATGTTTGGTGTTCCTTGGTATTTTTCCTCCAAATTTTCGAAAATAAGGAGCATTAGATCTAAAAAATTTTAAGTATTGTGTCTTTTTATTGTTTTTCTCTTTCTTCATTAAATTCAAAAATATTTTTCCTCTTTATTCTAATTAATTTTCGAAATTTACATAAGAATTTCAGATTTTTATTTTAAAATTTCTATTTTATCTTATCTTAGTTTTAAAAATTTCAAAATTCAAATTTTTTTCAAAAAAATCATATCTTTTTCAAAATCTTATCTTATCTTATTTCAAATTTCAAATTTCAACTTCCAAAATTTCAAAATTCAAATTTTAAAATTTAAAATTCAAAATTTAATTTTCAAATTTAAAAAACAAATCTTCTCAAAATTTAAATCTTTTTCAAATCCTTATCTTATATTGTTGACTTTTTCGAAAATTCAAAATTCAATTTTCAATTTTCAAATTTCAAATTTCAAAATTAATTTTCAAATTTAAAATTTAAATTTCAAAACTTTTTAATTTAAATTCCTTATCTTCTCTTACCTAGCTTATCTTATCTTTTCTAATCTCAAATCTTAAAATCAAATCTTTCTCATATCTTTTCTTTTTTTTATTTTATTTTATTTTCTTACAAGTATCTTTAATTTTAAGACATATCTTTTTCAAAACTTTCTAATCAATTTCTCTCTATTTTTTTCGAAAATCCTCACCCACATCTTTTTCAAATCTTTTTAATTAATTAATTTAGTTTTCAATTTTCTTTTATTTCTTTTTCTTCTAAGTTTCAAAATTATAGTCAAATTTTCCTTTATTTTATTTTATTTTATTTTATTTAATTTCGGTTTTTAAAAATAAAAAAAATAAAAAAAATAAATAAATATTTTATTTGCAATCCGCATCATCTCCCTTTCTCCATCATGGACCTAAGTGGAAATGAACAGTCCAGAAGGACTCTGGGGTCATATACTAACCCTATTACTGCTGCATATGGGAGTAGCATCTGTATACCTCCCATCAAAGCAAGCAGTTTTGAGCTAAATCCTCAGCTCATTGTCATGGTGCAGTAAAATTGCCACTATTCCGGTCTTCCACAGGAAGAACCTACTGAGTTTCTGGCACAGTTCTTGCAAATTGCTGACACAGTGCGTGACAAAGAGGTAGATCAGGACGTATACAGGCTGTTGCTGTTTCTGTTTGCTGTAAAAGATCAAGCTAAGAGGTGGTTAAATAACTAACCCACAGCAAGCATAAGAACATGGAAACAGTTATCAGACAAATTTCTGCATCAATATTTCCCTCTAAAAAGGATGACACAGCTAAAGCTGGACATCCAAGGCTTTAAACAAGAGGATGATGAATCCCTTTATAATGCCTACGAGAGGTACAAAGGGATGCTAAGGAAATGCCCCTCTGAAATGTTTTCAGAGTGGGTGCAATTAGACATCTTCTACTATGGGCTTACAGAAAAAGCTCAGATATCTCTAGACCACTCAGCTTGTGGATCTATACATATGAGAAAGACTATTGAAGAGGCTCAAGAGCTTATCGATATAGTTTCTAGAAATCAGCATCTGTACATAAGTAACGAGTCCTCTATGAAAGAAGAAGCCAAGGCAGTATCAACTGACTTTAGTCCTCAGGAACAAGTTGCTAAACTCAATCAGCAACTATCTTCTATAACAAGGCAGTTAGCAGAAGTTAAGGAGATGCTACAAGAAACCAAAAAATGCTAACAAGGATATGGAATCACAATTGAATCAGACAAAACAGCAGTTATCAAAACAGATAACAGAGGAGTGCCAAGCAGTTCAATTAAGAAGTGGAAAAATATTAAATACCTCAACTCAAAGTAGCAGAAAGCCAAGAAAAGAACAACTGACAGAGGATGAGCAACCTGCTACCCAAAATCCCTTTGAGGATAGTAAGAGCCCAAAGAGGAATAAGTCTGGCGTTCAAACGCCAGAAAAGGGTGAGAATCTGGCGTTCAACGCCCAATCCATGTTCAGTTATGGCGTTCAATCGCCAGTGAGGGATCAGACACCTGCAAGTGCTGATAATAACTTCCTCAAGAAGGCTTCTCAACCTGCCTCTGTAGGAAATAAACCTACAGCAACTAAGGTTGAAGAATATAAAGTCAAAATGCCTTATCCTCAGAAACTCCGCCAAGCGGAACAGGATAAACAATTTGCCCGCTTTGTAGACTATCTCAGGACTCTTAAAATAAAGATTCCGTTTGTAGAGGCACTTGAGCAAATACCCTCTTATGCTAAGTTCATGAAAGAGATCTTAAGTCATAAGAAGGATTGGAGAGAAACAGAAAAAGTTTTTCTCACTGAAGAATGCAGTGCAGTTATTTTAACAAGCTTACCAGAAAAGCTTAAGGATCTCGGAAGCTTTATGATACCATGCACATTAGAGGGTGCTTGAACTAAGACAGCTCTATGTGATCTTGGGGCAAGCATCAACCTAATCCCTACATCCACTATCAGGAAGCTTGGCTTGACTAAAGAGGTCAAACCAACCCGGATCTATCTTCAACTTGCTGATGGCTCCATTAAATACCCGTCAGGCATAATTGAGGACATGATTGTCAAGGTTGGGCCATTTGCCTTCCCTACTGACTTTGTAGTGCTGGAAATAGAGGAGCACAAGAGTGCAACTCTCATTCTACGAAGACCATTCCTAGCAACTGGATGAACCCTCATTGACGTCCAAAAAGGGGAGATAACCCTGAGAGTCAGTGAGGATGAGTTTAAGTTGAATATTGTCAAAGTTATGCAACATCTAGACACATCAGAAGACTGCCTGAGCGTTAATATTATTTACTCACTGGTGGAAGAGGTCAATATAACTGAGAGTCTTGAATTAGAGCTAGAGGACATTTTTAAAGATGTTCAGCCTGATGTGGAGGAACCAGAGGAAATAAAAGAACCTCGGAAAACTCCTCAAGAAGAGGAGAAACCTCCTAAACCCGAGCTCAAACCACTACCACCATCCCTAAAATATGCATTTCTGGGAGAAGGTGACATTTTTCCTGTAATCATAAGCTCTGCTTTAGAGCCACAGGAAGAGAAAGCACTAATTCAGGTGCTAAGGACACACAAGATAGCTCTTGGGTGGTCCATAAGTGATCTTAAGGGCATTAGCCCAGCCAGATGCATGCACAAGATCCTATTGGAGGATGATGCTAAGCCAGTGGTTCAATCACAGAGGCGGCTAAATCCCGCTGTGAAGGAGGTGGTGCAGAAAGAGGTCACTAAGTTACTAGAGGCTGGGATTATTTATCCTATTTCTGATAGCCCCTAGGTGAGCCCTGTCCATGTTGTGTCTAAGAAGGGAGGTATGACAGTGGTTCATAATGAAAAAAATGAACTGGTTCCTACAAGAACAGTTACAGGGTGGCGTATGTGTATTGACTACAGAAGGCTCAATACAACCACTAAGAAGGATCATTTCCCTTTACCATTCATAGACCAGATGCTAGAAAGACTAGCAGGTCATGAATACTACTGCTTTTTGGATGGCTATTCAGGTTACAACCAAATTGCAGTAGATCCTCAGGACCAAGAGAAAACAGCATTCACATGTCCATCTGGAGTATTTCCATACAGAAGAATGCCTTTTGGTCTGTGCAATGCACCTGCAACCTTTTCAGAGGTGCATGCTCTCTATCTTCTCTGATATGATAGAAAAATTTCTAGAAGTCTTCATGGATGACTTCTCAGTATTTGGAGACTCATTTAGCTCCTGTCATCACCTGTCCTGGATAGTACCAGTAGCAGGAGCATCCCTCCCTCCTACTGAGATCTCTGAAACCTTTTCGGATGAGCAATTGTTTGCTATTCAGGAAGCTCTATGGTTTGCAGACATTGCAAACTATAAGACTCAAGGTTCTCCTTCTGTAACCATGGAGAGGAAGCATGAAAAGCTTCTCTCAATACAGAGTCAAACAAAACCCCCACATTCAAACTCTAAGTTTGGTGTTGGGAGGCCACAACCAAGCTCTAAGTTTGGTGTTGAGAGGCCCCAACCCTGCTCTGATTATCTGTGAGGCTCCATGAGAGCTCACTGTCAAGCTATTGACATTAAAGAAGCGCTTGTTGGGAGGCAACCCAATGTTATTTAATTATCTCTATTTATTTTCTATTGCTATTTTATGTTTTCTTTAGGTTGATGATCATGTGAAGTCACAAAAACAACTGGAAAATAAAAAACAGAATGAAAAAATAGCATTAAAAATAGCTCACCCTGGAGGAAGATCTTACTGGCATAAACGCCAGTAAGAAGCATCACACTGGTGTTTAACGCTAGAAAGAAGCATCAAGCTGGCGTTAAACTCAAGAAACAAGCACCAGACTGGTGTTTAACGCCAGAACAGAGCATCAAGTTGGCGTTTAACGCCAAGAAAAGGAGAAAAGCTGGCGTTTAACGCCAGAAACAAGCAGCAGTCTGGCGTTAAACGCCAGGATTGCACACTAAGGGGGTTTTTGCACGCCTCAATGGAGCAGAGATGATACGTCCTTGACCCCTCAGGATCTGTGGACCCCACAAGATCCCCACCTGCCACACCTTTTCATACACACTTCGCCGACCCTTGGCCGAACCCACCACACACCTCCTTCTCTTCCTTTCCTTTTCTCTTTGCTCGAGGACGAGCAAACATTTTAAGTTTGGTGTGGAAAAAGCATTACTTTTTTGTTTTTCCATAACCACTAATGCCTCAAGGGATGCACTTTCCTCCACAAAACTATTGGGAGCAGATTAACACCTCCCTAGGAGAATTAAGTTCCAACATGGACAACTAAGGATGGAGCACCAAGAGCATTCCATCCTCCTCCATGAAATTAGAGAAGATCAAAGAGCTATGAGGGAGGAGCAACAAAGGCAAGGAAGAGACATAGAGGAGCTCAAGAGCACTATTGGTTCTTCAAAAGGAAGAAGATGCCACCCTCACTAAGGTGGACCCGTTCCTTAATCTCCTTGTCTATTTATTTTTTCTGTTTTCATTCTCTATGCTTTATTTATGTTTGTGTCTTCATTACATGATCATTAGTTTCTAGTGTCTATGTCTTAAAGCTATGAATGTCCTATGAATCCATCACTTTTCTTAAATGAAAAATGTTTTAATTACAAAAGAACAAGAAGTACATGATTTCGAATTCATCCTTGAAATTAGTTTAATTATTTTGATATGGTGACAATATTTTTTGTTTTCTGAATGAATGATTGAACAATGCATATGTCTTTTGATATTGTTGTTTATGAATGTTAAATATGTTGGCTTTTGAAAGAATGATGAAAAGGAGAAATGTTATTGATAATCTGAAAAATCATAAAATTGATTCTTGAAGCAAGAAAAAGCAGTGAATACAAAAGCTTGCGAAAAAAAAAGAAAAGAAAAATGGCGAAAAAGAAAAAAAAAGAGAGAAAGAAAAAGAAAAAGCAAGCAGAAAAAGCCAAAAGCTCTTTAAACCAAAAGGCAAGAGCAAAAAGCCAATAGCCCTTAAAACCAAAAGGTAAGGGTAAAAAGGATACAAGGCTTTGAGCATCAGTGGATAGGAGGGCCTAAAGGAATAAAATCCTGGCCTAAGTGGCTAAACCAAGCTGTCCCTAACCATGTGCTTGTGGCGTGAAGGTGTCAAGTGAAAACTTGAGACTGAGCGGTTAAAGTCGAAGTCCAAAGCAAAAAGAAGAGTGTGCTTAAGAACCCTGGACACCTCTAATTGGGGACTCTAGCAAAGCTGAGTCACAATCTGAAAAGGTTCACCCATTTATGTGTCTATGGCATTTATGTATGCAGTGGTAATACTGGAAAACAAAGTGCTTAGGGCCACGGCCAAGACTCATAAAGTAGCTGTGTTCAAGAATCAACATACTGAACTAGGAGAATCAATAACACTATCTGAATTCTGAGTTCCTATAGATGCCAATCATTCTGAAGTTCAAAGGATAAAGTGAGATGCCAAAACTATTCAGAGGCAAAAACCTACTAGTCCCGCTCATCTGATTGGAGCTAAGTTTCATTGATAATTTGGAATTTACAGTATATTCTCTTCTTTTTATCCTATTTGATTTTTAGTAGCTTGGGGACAAGCAACAATTTAAGTTTGGTGTTGTGATGAGCGGATAATTTATACGCTTTTTGGCATTATTTTTACATAGTTTTTAGTATGATTTAATTATTTTTTAGTATATTTTTATTAGTTATTAAATAAAAATAACATTTTTGGACTTTACTATGAGTTTGTGTGTTTTTCTGTAATTTCAGGTAATTTCTGGCTGAAATTGAGGGACTTGAGCATAAATCAGATTTAGAGGCTGAAGAAGGACTGCAGATGCTGTTGGATTCTGACCTCCCTGCACTCGAAGTGGATTTTCTGGAGCTACAGAAGTCCAAATGGCGCGCTCTCAATTGCATTGGAAAGTAGACATCCAGGGCTTTCCAACAAAATATAATAGTTCATACGTTGCCCGAGTTTAGACGACTGAAACTGGCATTCAACGCCAGCTTTCTGTCCTATTCTAGAGTTAAACGCCAGAAACAGGTTACAAGTTGGAGTTAAACGCCCAAAACAGGTTACAACCTGGCGTTTAACTCCAGAAACAGCCTAGGCACGTGTAAAGCTCAAGTCTCAGCCCCAGCACATACCAAGTGGGCCTCGGAAGTGGATTTCTGCACTATCTATCGTAGTTTACTCATTTTCTGTAACCCTAGCTACTAGTTTAGTATAAAAATAATTTTTAGAGACTTACTATGTACCTCATGACTTTTTCACGTTTTACATTGTATCTCTATGGCATGAGTCTATAAATTCCATGGTTGGGGGTGAGGAGCTCTGCTGTGTCTCGATGAATTAATGCAATTACTTCTGTTTTCTATTCAATCACGCTTGTTTCTATTATAAGATACTCGCTTGTACTTAATCGTGATGAATATGATGATCCGTGACACTCATAATCATTCTCAACCTATGAACGCGTGCCTGACAACCACTTCCGTTCTACCTTAGATTGAGTGTGTATCTCTTAGCCTCTTGGTTCATGATCAAAGTCATCGTGGTATAGGCTAGGATTATTGGCGGCCATTCCTGAGATTCGGAAAGTCTAAACCTTGTCTGTGGTATTCCGAGTAGGATCTGGGATGGGATGACTGTGACGAGCTTCAAAATCACAAGTGCTGGGCGTAGTGACAGACGCAAAAGGATCAATAGATCCTATTCCAACATGAGTGAGAACCGACAGATGATTAGCCGTATGGTGACAGCGCATTTGGACCATTTTCACTGAGAGGACGGATGGTAGCCATTGACAACGGTGATCCACCAACATACAGCTTGCCATGGAAGGAGACATGCGTGCGTGAAGAAGAAGACAATAGGAAAGCAGAGATTCAGAAGATAGAGCATCTCCAAAACCTCAATCTGTTCTCCATTACTGCATAACAAGTAACCTTTATTTCATGTTATTTAGTTTTCATAAACAAAAGTAATTTTTATTATTAATCTCCTGTCTAAGAATTACAAGATAATCATAGATTGCTTCAAGCCAACAATTTCCGTGGGATCGACCCTTACTCACGTAAGGTATTACTTGGACGACCCAGTGCACTTGCTGGTTAGTGGTACGAGTTGTGAAAAGTGTGATTTACAATTCGTGCACCAGTGAGCTTAATGAAAAGATGGCCTCAATCACATAATTGTATATATACATCAAACAATGGACATAAAGAATCAAACAAATCAAAGATTGCAATCATAAAAAGAGAATAACACACAAGAATAAAGATAGTGGTTATATAATGTAACCACACAATGAGGCTCAAAAACTTACAAGGTTGTGTGTTCTTAGCTCAAAAACAAGTTCCACAATATATATATCAAGCAAGTTTCAATCAAAAGTTTCTACTCAAATCAATTAGGATGGTAATGCTCTATCAAGAATGTTTTTCTTGGAAAATTTTCATTATATTAACTATTCTTATTATGTATATGCAAAGAAATCCAATAAACTGAGAGAAATGCAATTAAAGTACTAACATATGTACAAACTAAGAAAAGAAAAGTGCAACTAAAAATTCGAAAAGAAGATGAAAGTGTTAGGATTAGAGTATGTCACCCAAGATGGTCGATCGGCGACGGCCTCCCCACACTTAAAGGTTTGCACGGTCCTCCGTGCACTCAAAGGTGAGCTAGGGGGTGAAGTGACTTCGGATTGCCACCTTCAGCTGGTGGATTGGTGCACGAAATCATGATTATTCATTCTCCAATACGGTGCCAAAAACTTGGTACGCACGTTTATAATCTCACTTCTTCTTCACAACTTCGCACAACTAACCAGCAAGTGCACTGGGTCGTCCAAGTAATAAACCTTATGTGAGTAAGGGTTGATCCCACGGAGATTGTCGGCTTGAAGCAAGCTATGGTCACCTTGTAAATCTCAGTCAGGCGGATTCAAATGGTTATAGAGTTTTAATAATTTAAAAGATAAATAAACATAAAATAAAGATAGAGATACTTATGTAATTCATTGGTGAGAATTTCAGATAAGCGTATGGAGGTGCGCTATTCCTTCTGAATCTCTGCTTTCCTACTGCCTTCATTCAATCCTTCATACTCCTTCCTATGGCAAGCTGTATGTTGCGTGTCACCATTGTCAATGGCTACTTCCCGTCCTCTCAGTGAAACTGGTCCTCTACAGTTTCCCGCATGGCTAATCAGCTGTTGGTTCTCGATCGTGTAGGAATAAGATTTACTATCCTTTTGCGTCTGTCACTACGACCTATAGTTGCGAGTTTGAAGCTCGTCACAGTCATCCCATCCCAGATCCTACTCGGAATACCACAGATAAGGTTTAGACTTTCCGGATCTCAAGAATGCTACCAATTAATTCTAGCTTATACCACGACGACTCTGATCTCACGGAATGGAAGGCTCTATTGTCAGGAGAGGCAACCATGCGTCGTGGACCAGGAATCCAAGAGATATACACTCTAGATTGTTTTCATGTAGAACAGAAGTGGTTGTCAATCACGCGTTCATAAGTGAGAATGGCGATGAGTGTCACATGATCATCACATTTATCATGTTCTTGTGTGCGAATGAATATCTTAGAATAAGAATAAGCATGAATTGAATACTAGAACAATAGTACTTTGCATTAATACTCGAGGAACAGCAGAGCTCCACACCTTAATCTATGGTGTGTAGAAACTCCACTGTTGAAAATACATAAGTAAAAATAGGGTAGACATGGCTGAGTGGCCAGCCTCCCATGGAGGTCTAGAGATCTAAAATGATCAAAAGATGAACTAAAGATGTTCAAAAGCTGTAAATACAATAGTAAAAGGTCCTATTTATACTAAACTAGTTACTAGGGTTTATAGAGATAAGTAAATGATGTAGAAATCCACTTCCGGGCCCACTTGGTGTGTGCTTCAGCTGAGCATTGAGCTTTCATGTGTAGAGACTCTTTTTGGAGTTAAACGCCAGTTTGTAGCCTGTTTCTGGCGTTTAACTCTGGTTTGCAACCTGTTTCTGGCGTTGAACTCCAGAATAGGACAAGGAGTTGGCGTTTGAACGCCAGTTTGGGTCGTCAAAAATCGTGTAAAGTATGGACTATTATATATTGCTGGAAAGCCCTGGATGTCTACTTTTCAAAGCAATTGAGAGCGCACCAATTGGGTTTCTGTAGCTCTAGAAAATCCACTTCGAGTTTAGGGAGGTCAGAATCCAACAGCATCTGCGGTTCTTCTTCAACCTCTGAATTAGATTTTTGCTCAAGTCCCTCAATTTCAGCCGGAAATTACCTGAAATCATAGAAAAACACACAAACTCATAGTAAAGTCCAGAAATGTGATTTTTATTTAAAAACTAATAAAAATATACTAAAAACTAACTAAATCATACTAAAAACTATGTAAAAACAATGCCAAAAAGCGTATAAATTATCCGCTCATCACAACACCAAACTTAAATTGTTGCTTGTCCCCAAGCAACTGAAAATCAGTTAGGATAAAAAGAAGAGAATATACTATAAATTCCAAAATATCAATGAAACTTAGCTCCAATTAGATGAGCAGGACTAATAGCTTTTTGCCTCTGAACAGTTTTGGCATCTCACTTTATCCCTTGAAGTTCAGAATGATTGGAATCTATAAGAACTCAGAATTTCAGATAGTGTTATTGATTCTCCTAGTTCAGTATGTTGATTCTTGAACACAGCTACTTTATGAGTCTTGGCCGTGGCCCTAAGCACTTTGTTTTCCAGTATTACCACCGTATACATAAATGCCATAGACACATAACTGGGTGAACCTTTTCAAATTGTCACTCAGCTTTGCTAAAGTCCCCAATTAGAGGTGTCCAGGGTTCTTAAGCACATTCTTTTTTTTTGCTTTGGACTTCGACTTTAACCGCTAAATCTCAAGCTTTTCACTTGACACCTTCACGCCACAAGCACATGGTTAGGGACAGCTTGGTTTAGCCGCTTAGGCCAGGATTTTATTCCTTTAGGCCCTCCTATCTACTGATGCTCAAAGCCTTGGATCCTTTTTATTTTACCCTTACCTTTTGGTTTAAAGGGCTATTGGCTTTTTCTGCTTGCTTTTTCTTTTCCTTTTTTTTTTGCCATTTTTTTTCAGCAAGCTTTTTACTCACTACTTTTTCTTGCTTCAAGAATCAATTTTATGATTTTTCCGATTATCAAATAACATTTCTC
This sequence comes from Arachis ipaensis, assembly GCF_000816755.2. Taxonomy (NCBI): domain Eukaryota; kingdom Viridiplantae; phylum Streptophyta; class Magnoliopsida; order Fabales; family Fabaceae; genus Arachis; species Arachis ipaensis. The sequence goes on along the minus strand of NC_029790.2, from coordinate 57,796,583 downwards.
CTTTTCATCTTTCTTTAAGAGCCAACAATTTTAACATTCATAAACCACAAATTCAAAAGACATATGCACTGTTCAAGCATTCATTCAGAAAACAAAAAGTATTGCCACCACATCAAAATAATTAAACTAATTTCAAGGATGAATTCGAAATCATGTACTTCTTGTTCTTTTGTGGTTAAAACATTTTTCATTTAAGAAATGTGATGGATTCATAGAACATTCATAGCTTTAAGGCATAGACACTAGACAATAATGATCATGTAATAAAACACAAACATAAATAAAACATAAAGCATAATTTTTGAAAAATAGAAAAATAAATGGACAAGGAGATTAAGGAATGGGTCCACCTTAGTGATGGCGGCTAGTTCTTCCTCTTGAAGATCCAATGGAATGCTTGAGCTCCTCTATGTCTCTTCCTTGTTTTTGTTGCTCCTCCCTCATGACTCTTTGATCTTCTCTAATTTCATGGAGGAGGATGGAATGCTCTTGGTGCTTCACCCTTAGTTGTCCCATGTTGGAACTTAATTCTCCTAGGGAGATGTTAATTTGCTCCCAATAGTTTTAAGGAGGAAAGTACATCCCTTGAGGCATCTTAGAGATTTCATGATGAGAAATTTCCTCATGCTCTTGTTGAGGTCCATAAGTGGGCTCTTTTGTTTGCTCCATCCTTTTCTTAGTGATAGGCTTGTGAGATAAATCTCTCTATCTCTCATGACTCAGAGTTGGAAGCAATTGCCTTCCCTTTCCTCTTTCTTGAAGTTTCTCTGGCCTTAGGTGCCATTAATGGTTATGGAAAAACAAAAAGTAATGCTTTTACCACACCAAACTTAAAAGGTTTGCTCGTCCTCAATCAAAAGAAGAAAGAAAGTAGTAGAAGAAGAAGAAAATAGAGGAGATGGAGTGAGAGAGTGTATTCGGCCAAAGGGGGGAAGTAGTGTTTGTGATGTGCAAAAATGGAGTAGTGTTAAGGGGTTTATATAGGGGTGGAGGTATGGAGGTGACTGGTGAAGGGTATTTGGAGAAGAGTGTTATGAAAGGGTGTGAAGAGAAGAGAAGAAGGGGTGGGGTAGGTGGGGATCCTGTGGGGTTCACAGATCTAGAGGGGTCAAGGACTTAGCATCCCTGCTCCATTTAGGCGTGCAAAACACCCTTAGAATGCATGTCTGGCGTTAAACGCCAGCTTGCTGCTTGTTTCTGGCGTTTAACGCCAGCTTTTCTCCCATTCTTGGCGTTAAACGCCAATTCCATGCTCTGTTCTGGCATTAAACGCCAGTCTGGTGCTTGTTTCTGGCGTTTAACGCCAGCTTGATGCTTCTTTTTGGTGTTAAACGCCAGTTTGATGCTTCTTACTGGCGTTTAAATGCCAGTAAGCTCTTCCTCCAGGGTGAGCTATTTTTAATGCTGTTTTTTATTCTGTTTTTTATTTTTCAGTTATTTTTGTGATTTCACATGATCATTAACCTAATAAAAACATAAAATAGCAATGAAAAATAAATAGATATAATTAAATAACATTGGGTTGCCTCCCAACAAGCGCTTCTTTAATGTCAATAGCTTGACAGTGAGCTCTCATGGAGTCTCACAGATAATCAGAACAGTGTTGTGGCCTCTCAACACCAAACTTAGAGTTTGGTTGTGGCCTCCCAACACCAAACTTAGAGTTTGAATGTGGGGGTTTTGTTTGACTCTGTTCTGAGAGAAGCTTCTCATGCTTCCTCTCCATGGTTACAGAAGGAGAACCTTGAGTCTTAAATACAAGGTAGTCCTCATTCAACTGAATGACTAACTCTCCTCTGTCAACATCAATCACAGCTTTTGCTGTGGCCAGGAAGGGTCTGCCAAGGGTGATGGATTCATCCTCATCCTTCCCAGTGTCTAGGATTATGAAATCAGCAGGGATGTAAAGGCTTTCAACCTTCACTAGCACGTCTTCTACTAGTCCATAAGCCTGTTTCATGGATTTGTCTGCCATCTCTAGTGAGATTCTTGCAGCTTATACATCAAAGATTCCCAGTTTCTCCATTACAGAGAGGGGCATGAGGTTTATCCCTGACCCCAGGTCACATAGAGCCTTCTCAAAGGTCATGGTGCCTATGGTACAAGGTATGAAGAATTTTCCGGGATCCAGTTTCTTCTGAGGTAATGTCTGCCTCATTAATGCATTCAGTTCATTGGTTAACAAGGGGGGTTCATCCTCCCAAGTCTCAGTACCAAATAACTTGGCATTCACCTTCATGATTGCTCCTAGATATTTAGTAACTTGCTCTTCAGTGATGTCTTCATCCTCTTCAGAGGAGGAATATTCATCAGAGCTCATGAATGGCAGAAGGAAGTTCAATAGAATCTCTATGGTCTCTGTATGAGCCTCAGATTCCTTTGGTTCCTCAAATGGGAATTCCTTTCTGTTCAGAGGACGTCCCAAGAGGTCTTCCTCACTGAGATTCATGTCCTCCTCACTCTCTCCAGGTTTGGCCATGTTGGTCAAGGTTATGGCATTGCACTCTCTCTTGGGATTTTCTTCTGTATTGCTTGGGAGAGTACTGGGAGGAGTTTCAGTAATCTTCTTACTCAGCTGACCCACCTGTGCCTCCAAATTTCTAATGGAGGACCTTGTTTCATTCAGGAAACTTAGTGTGGTCTTGGATAGATCAGAGACTATGGTTGCCAGGCCAAAATGGCTCTGTGCAGAATTCTCTGTCTGTTGCTGAGAAGATGATGGAAAAGGCTTGCTGTTACTAAACCTATTTCTTCCACCATTATTATTGAAGCCTTGTTGAGGCTTCTGTTGGTTCTTCTATGAGAAATTTGGATGATTTCTCTTAGAATATACTTATGATGCTCCATTCTGGAAGCATGTCAGTAGGACACCTTTTGATCAGTTGCTTATATCTTTCCCAAGCTTCATAGAGGGACTCACCTTCCTTCTGTCTGAAGGTTTGGATTTCCACTCTAAGCTTGCTCATCTTTTGAGGCAGAAAGAATTTGGCCAGGAAAGCACTGACTAGCTTATCCCAAGAGTTCAAGCTTTCCTTAGGTTGGGAATCCAACCATGTTCTAGCTCTGTCTCTTACAGCAAAAGGGAAAAGCATAAGCCTGTAGACCTCGGGATCAACTCCATTGGTCTTAACAGTGTCACAAATTTGCAAGAATTTAGCTAAAAACTGATGAGGATCTTCCATTGGAAGTCCATGAAACTTGCAATTCTGCTGCATTAGAGAAACTAATTAAGGCTTAAGCTCAAAGTTGTTTACTGCAATTGCAGGAATTGAGATGCTTCCTCCATAGAAGTTAGAAGAGGGTGCAATAAAGTCACCAAGCGTCTTCCTTACATCTCTACCATTGTTATTAGGTTCGGCCATGTCTCCTTCTTTTTCGAAAATTTCTGTCAGGTCCTCTCCAGAGGGTTGTGCTTTAGCTTCCCTTAGCTTCCTCTTCAGAGTCCTTTCAGGTTCAAGATCAGCTTCAACAAAAATGTTCTTATCCTTGTTCCTGCTCATATGAAAAAAAAGAGAACAGAAAAGAAGAAGAATCCTCTATGTCATAATATAGAGATTCTTTTATGTGAGTAGAAGAATAGAAGAGTAGAAGAGTGAGAAGAGAAAAATTTGAAATTTAAATTAAAATAAAAGAAAAATATTTTTTTTATTTTAATTATTAGTTAGTATTCGAAAATTAAAAATAAAATTAAATTGAAATTTAAAATAATTAGTTAATGAAAAGAAATTTTGAAAAAAAAGTTAGTGATTTTCGAAAATTAGAGAGAGAAAAGTAGTTAGGTGGTTTTGAAAAAGATAAGAAATAGTAAAACAAACAAAAAGTCAAGTAGTTAATTGAAAAAGATTTGAAAATCAAAGATTTTGAAATTAATTTTGAAAAAGATATGATTGAAAATCATTTTGAAAAAGATTTGAAAAGGAAATTAAAAAGATTTGATTTTTGAAATTAAAGTTGATTACTTGACTAACAAGAAACTAAAAAGATATGATTCTAGAGTTTAAAGATTGAACCTTTCTTAATTGGCAAGTAACAAACTTTAAAAATTTTTGAATCAATCACAATAATTGTTAGTAAAGATTTTGAAATTATGAAATAAAATTAAAAAGAAGATTTTGAAAATCATTTTTAAAATTTTCGAAAATCATAAAAGAAAAATGAAAAAGATTTGATTTTTGACTTTGAAAAAGTTTTGAAAGGATAGGATTTTTTAAATTGAAAATTTGACTTGACTCATAAGAAACAATTAAATTTAAAAACTTTTTGACTAAATCAAACCAAATTTTCGAAAAGTTATGAGAGAATAAGGGGAAGATGTTTTTTTTTGAATTTTTAATGAGGAGAGAGAAAAAAGATATCATTTTTATGTTTTTCTCTTTTTCTATCAAACAGCAAAAATGAAACAACACATAAAAATTTAAGATCAAAATAAAAATGCATGCAAGAACACTTTGAATGTCAAGAACAACACCAAGAACACTTTGAATGTCAAGATAAACACCAAGAACTTATTTTTGAAAATTTTTAAGAAAAGACACACATGCAAGACACCAAACTTAGAAATTTTCAATGTTTAGACACTAACAAATTGAAAATGCATATGAAAAACAAGAAAAGACACAAAACAAGAAAATACAAAGATCAAACAAAGAAGATCATCAAGAACAACTTGAAGATCATGAAGAACACATGAACACATTTTCGAAAAATGCAAGAAGAATAAAGACATGCAATTGACACTTAAACTTAATGATTGACACTAGACTCAAACAAGAAACATAAAATTATTTTTGGTTTTATGATTTTATTAATTTTTTGGATTTGTTTTTCGAAAATTATTTTAGAAAAAATAAAAATAAGGATTTCAAAATTTTTTTATAGGAATTCCAGGAATCATGCAACGTTAGTCTAAAGCTCCGGTCCAGGAATTAGACATGGCTTACTAGCCGGCCAAGCTTTAGCGGAACATTACATACAACAGCTAAATTGCTGAGAAAGACAAAGAAGCTCTTCTAAGGATAGTTGAAACCTCGGTCCAAAAGATTAGACATGGCTTAACAGCCAACCAGGATTCAACATATCTCATGAAAGTCTAGAATTCCTTCTTAAAAATTCTGAAGAACATAGAATACTAAATCTTTTTTTTGAAAATTTTTTGAAAATAAAAATAATAAAAATAAAAACTTAAAATTAAAATAAAATTACCTAATCTGAGCAACAAGATGAACCGTCAGTTGTCCAAACTCGAACAATCCCTCGCAACGGCGCCAAAAACATGGTGCACGAAATCGTGATTATTCATTCTCCAATACGATGCCAAAAACTTGGTACGCACGTTTATAATCTCACTTCTTCTTCACAACTTCGCACAACTAACCAGCAAGTGCACTGGGTCGTCCAAGTAATAAACCTTACATGAGTAAGGGTTGATCCCACGGAGATTGTCGGCTTGAAGCAAGCTATGGTCACCTTGTAAATCTCAGTCAGGCGGATTCAAATGGTTATAGAGTTTTAATAATTTAAAAGATAAATAAACATAAAATAAAGATAGAGATACTTATGTAATTCATTGATGGGAATTTCAGATAAGCGTATGGAGGTGCGTTATTCCTTCTGAATCTCTGCTTTCCTACTGCCTTCATCCAATCCTTCATACTCCTTTCTATGGCAAGCTGTATGTTGGGTGTCACCGTTGTCAATGGCTACTTCCCCTCCTCTCAGTGAAAATGGTCCTCTACAGTTTCCCGCATGGCTAATCAGCTGTTGGTTCTCGATCGTGTAGGAATAGGATTTACTGCCCTATAGTCGCGAGTTTGAAGCTCGTCACAGTCATCCCATCCCAGATCCTACTCAAAATACCACAGATAAGGTTTAGACTTTTCGGATCTCAAGAATGCTGCCAATTGATTCTAGCTTATACCACGAAGACTCTGATCTCACGGAATGGAAGACTCTGTTGTCAGGAGAGGCAACCATGCGTCGTGGACCAGGAATCCAAGAGATATACACTCTAGCTTGTTTTCATGTAGAACGGAAGTGGTTGTCAATCACGCGTTCATAAGTGAGAATGGTGATGAGTGTCACATGATCATCACATTCATCATGTTCTTGTGTGTGAATGAATATCTTAGAATAAGAATAAGCATGAATTGAATAGAAGAATAATAGTACTTTGCATTAATACTCGAGGAACAACAGAGCTCCACACCTTAACCTATAGTGTGTAGAAACTCCACTGTTGAAAATACTTAAGTAAAAATAGGGTAGACATGGCCGAGTGGCCAGCCTCCCATGGAGGTCTAGAGATCTAAAATGATCAAAAGATGAACTAAAGATGTTCAAAAGCTGTAAATACAATAGTAAAAAGTCCTATTTATACTAAACTAGTTACTAGTGTTTACAAAGATAAGTAAATGATGCAGAAATCCACTTTCGGGCCCAGTTGGTGTGTGCTTGGACTGAGCATTGAGCTTTCATGTGTAGAGACTCTTTTTGGAGTTAAATGCCAGTTTGTAGCCTATTTCTTGCGTTTAACTCTGGTTTGCAACCTGTTTCTGGCGTTTAACTCCAGAATAGGGCAGGGAGTTGGCATTTGAACGCCAGTTTGGGTCGTCAAAAATCGTGCAAAGTATGGACTATTATATATTGTTGGAAAGCCCTGGATGTCTACTTTCCAAAGCAATTGAGAGCGCGCCAATTGGGTTTCTGTAGTTCTAGAAAATCCACTTCGAGTACAGGGAGGTCAGAATCCAACAGCATCTGCGGTCATTCTTCAACCTCTGAATCAGATTTTTGCTCAAGTCCCTCAATTTCAGCCGAAAATTACCTGAAATCACAAAAAAACACACAAACTCATAGTAAAGTCCAGAAATGTAATTTTTATTTAAAAACTAATAAAAATATACTAAAAACTAACTAAATCATACTAAAAACTATGTAAAAACAATGCCAAAAGGCGTATAAATTATCCGCTCATCATGGATCAATCGGTTGCTGCATGCTCTTCCTCCCGCTTCCCTTGTTGCTTATGGTACATCATACATGAAAAATAAGAAATAACACCATGAGACGAGTGAATGGAAAAACAAGGAAGCATAGAATGTTGGAATGAGGTGATATTCGCTAGAATGAGGTGAGTGAATAAGTTTCTGACATAAAGAAACAAGTGTGTGTTTTCTAAGTTGTGTACGATTTAGAACACCCACAAACTAGCATGGATAATTGAGTCACAAGTATGCAAAATAACATGCTCTTCACTGAACCTAGCGTGCTTGAAATACTTTAAAGAAAGCTGGTAAGTTAAGATAAACAAACTAGTAATCAAAAAGCATAAAAGTATTCAAGCAAAAATCAAGAAATTGTGAATTGGATGATGAAACAACACCTAATTGACATGAAATGGAAAACATGGCAAGCATAGTCCACAAAGCTTAAAAAGCTCAAAAAGTGTCATTAGGCAAGCTTATGACCCAATTCCACAATTCTCAATGTTAATGCATCAAATAGGTGACTTAAAAAAAAATAAATCATCACAAGCATCACCCAACAAAAAAAAATGCATCAACTAAGAACTAATTGCCTATCTATAGACAACGAAATCCAATTACATGGTGGCCAAAACATGCAATTTAGGAATCCAAAAGAAGTTCATGAAGGCAATGCTATGAGTACTTGGTATGCACAAAATTAAACGTGAGGAACTCAATACCAAGCACAATCTATAACCTTAACAAAGATATGCAACAATGATAGTAATAATGATATCAATGATTCAGCAGTAATATCTCAATACAATCAACAAACCAACTCAATCATCCAACACTTAGCATAAAAAACTTAGAATTAAAATAACTAACTAAGTAAATAACTAACTAACTAACTAACTACTAAAGGTGAGCATGGTGGGTGGTGAATGGTTGTTGAGGAAGGCAAAGAAGAGAGGAGAAGAGAAAGGAAAAGAAGAAGTAGAGAGAAGAGAAGAAAAGAAGTAAAGTGAGAGAATAGAGGCGTGCGCACCCACAGGGTTGTGTGCGTGCGCACACTATGAGAAAAGGGGAAGGTGTGCGAGCGCACCTGCTATGCGAGCGCTCCTGGCAGAAGAGGGAGTGAGAAGTGTGCGTGCGCACAAGGTCGTGCGCACTCACAGAAGACTCTTTTCTTTTTTTTTGGCATGAAGGATCATTTGTGCGCGCGCACCCAGGTCCGTCCGCACGCACAAGAGCGAAAAGGGGTATGGGGTGCAGGCACACAGGCTGTGCTAACGCTCCCACCAGAGGGGTCACGCATTGGTGTGCGAACGCACACGTCTGTGTGTGATAGCACGGAAACTTGTCTCTCAACAATTTTCCTTCGGCAAGTATACCGAATTGTCGTCAAGTAAAAACTCACAATAGAGTGAGGTCGAATCCCACAGGGATTGATTGGTCAAGCAACTTTAATTAGAGGGGTGTTCTAGTTGAGCGAAGCAGAATTTGGTTTGAGAGTTGCAGGAAATTAAATGGCAGGAAAGTAAATAGCAGAAAATGTAAATGCTGGAAGTACAGAGCTGAAAGTAAATGACGGAAAGTAAATTGCAGAATTGTAAATGGGAATGGGGAAGATGCTCATAAAATTAAATTGCAAAAATTAAAGAGAATGGGTAAGATCAGAAATGGGGATTCATTGGGCTTGGGAGATGTTGCATTCTCCGGATCAAGTTCATTTTCATCTCTTCCTCAATCAATGCATTCATTGATCTCCTTGGCAATCTTAAGTGATCGAATTCTAATTTCTTGGAAATTCAACCTCTCAAATCTTGATCAATAGCCAATTCCTTGGTCAATTGCTCATGAGAAGAGATGAAGTATGGTCACTGATTATACCACATGCATTCCTAAATCAAGTGTTGGTAGGATTACAGTCACCATACGCAACCAAACCCAGTTTGGTCCAACATGAGAAAGTATTTCTAGCATGATCTCTTCATTCCTCTTCCAAGGTTCAGAAGAGATCCAAGAATGAATAGCTTCTTTTCCAAGATAACTACCCAATTGGATGAAGATTGAAAGCTTTCTAGTAAAATCAAGAGAAAAGATAGAAAAAGAGTAATGAAAATTAGTATTGATCCATCAAATTACAACAGAGCTCCCTAACCCAATGAAAGGGGTTTAGTTGTTCATGGCTCTTGAAATGGAAAACAAAGATGGATAATACATCATGAAAACTAGAACTAGAAGAGCAGAGAAAGTAAATTATACAGAGAGTAGTTCTTAATTTCCCATCCCCCAAAAGCTGCTTTCTAATTCAAAACTACCCCTATATATACTACTCTTCTAATCTTCTAGTTGGTTCTTCAAGTCTTGGATATGGGCCTTTGGATCTTGAGTTTGAAGCAGTTATACTTCTTCAGTGGGCTTAGCTTTACTTGCAGAGAGAAAGTGTGAAGTAGGCAGGGTGTTTAGCTCAGGATGCCAGTGGCGTTAAAGTTAAGCGAGAGTGTGGGTTCGAGAACGTTAGTGACAAAGGTGAGTGTCACTAACGTTGGCTTCTCTTTTGCTTCCCAACGTTAGAGTCCACGTTAACTGAGTTAGGGTGGCTCTTAACGTGGCCACTTATGAGCTTGGTCCAACGTTAGTGACAAAGGTGAGTGTCACTAACATTGGCCTTATTTCTTTCTTCCACGTTTGAGTCCACGTTAACTTAGTTAACGTGACTCTTAACGTGGGCTATGATGGCTTTGAGGACGTTATTGGTGATTATTTTTCTCATTAACGTTGCAAGCTAGCTCCCATTCCACGTTAGTGGTCACGTTAGTTAGACTAACGTGGCTGCCAACGTGGCTCTTTCTTACTTCCTTTGTCCTGAAATCAAGCAATACAGTGCATCAAAGTTCTAATCCACATCATGAGACATGCATCATCCAATTTGTCATCTAATTCATGCAAAATTCTCATGAAATCATGTAAAGTGCTCCATGTATGCTTAACTCAAGATGTAAGTGAAATTCTACCCAAAACTTGCTTATTTCCTAATAAAATGCATTAAAATACCCTAAAACAGTAAAGAAAAGGTCAGTGAAACTGGCCAAAATGCCCTGGCATCACAACACCAAACTTAAAGCTTGCTTGTCCCTAAGCAAGTACTGGAACAAGAGAATGAAGAATGGAATGCCAAGAGGAATGAGTCATTATTGTGGAGGTCATATCCTTGTTTTTATGGTGGTTTCATGCATAGCAACTTAGGTTCATTCCTTCACTGGCTTTCAGACCTTTATCATGTCCTGGAATACTCACTTAATTGCACCCTATGAGACTCTTATTCATTGATCCTTTTATTGTTTTCTGGGCTTATTTGTGTTCTTAGGCTAAGTGCTCTGTGAGGGGGCGACTCTTTAAGATAAGCTTTCAGCCAGCACTCCCGAACCAGTTGGTCCAAGGTGCTGG
>NC_029790.2:57778644-57786141 GCF_000816755.2 Arachis ipaensis | reverse complement strand
TTTCTTTTTCAACTCTTATTGTTCTTTTCCCCTTTTTCTTATTAGGATCTTGTTATTTAGCTAGTCTCATGGGGTGTGTTTCAAGCATATGATTCAGGACAGATAGTTGTCTTCCCACCCTTGTTGGTGAACCAACTTAGCTAACTTATGACCACATCACACACTAAGGAACTTACTCCACAATATGAACTCCACTCTGGTCTTTGATAACACACATTCTCTTTTTATTTGATTCAAAAGGAGACAAGCAACACAATTAAGCAGGATGGAATTGAAAACAGGAAACTTGACTAGTAATCATAGACCTAGGCAATGAAAAACTTAAAGACAGAATTGAAAATTGCTAAACTACCATGGAACATGTTCTATTTCATATATGATTTTCCTTATTTAATGCTTGAAAAAGATGGCACAAAGAGGGAACTCCACCACCTTTTACTCATGGGGTTGCCCATGCTCTTCCTCTTGCTTGTCCTCTTTGTGTTTCTCTTGAGTGCTTGTACTCCCACTTTCCTTGCCTTTTCCAATCAACTTCTTCCAAAAATCAGCATCTTCCATCTTCTTTTTTAGTGTTTCCTTCTGCTGTTTCTCCTTCCTTTTTTCTTGTTCTACAAAATCTTTTTGGACCTCATCATATGTAGGGATGGCATAGTGTAAATTATGCATATGACTAGACATGTAGTTCAACTTGGCTTGAGTGTTTATGTTGAACTCCTCCCTATGTAGTTGCCGTCCTTCATTAAGTACACTGAACTCATTGAATGCCTTCGTCTGAGCTAGCTGGCGTTGGTTGAGTTCTTGAAGGCGCTTATCTTGACGCTCTTGCCTTTCAAACACTTAATTGATGGCTTGAGTGAGCTGGGAATAATGTTCCATTTGTTGTTTCTGCCACTCCCCTTGTTGATTCATCCAATTAAAAAGAGTTCTTCTTGACGATCCATCCTTTGAGTTTGAACATGCAGTTGTTGTTCTTGTCCCTCCATATAACTCCTTGCTAGTTCCTCAATGGCTCCATGAATGTGATTCAGGTTTATGTTGGTTGGGTCAGAATATTCTCTTTGTTGGTGTTCTTCCTGATGAGATTCTTCTTGGTGGGCTCCTTCTTTTGGTTTTCGCTTTGCTATTTGAGGTCTTCTTTGTTGTTGGGCGGGCGTAGTATAGATCAGACGCTGAAGTGTAACTAGCCTCCCAGGGTTCACCCAGTCTGGATTGCTATCCTCGAAAACTACCTTGGCCTTTGTACACAATCTGAGAATGGTGCTGGGGTACCAAAGCCTGGCACCTGAATCAACCTTCTCAGCTGACTCTTGAATCCCCTCAGCTATGAGTTCATGCACATTGATTTCTCCACCCTGTACTAGGCAATGTACCATAGTCGCTCGATTAATATTGACCTCTGAATTATTTGCAGTTGGGAGGATAGACCTCCTCACGAGTTCAAACCATCCCTTGGCTTTCGGGCTAAGGTCTCCCCTCTTGATGAACCGGGATCTCTTATCCGCATACCTTTCCTAGTCAACTCCTATGACACATATGTCAGTCACTATTTCTTCGAGTTCATCGTTGTCAGGGCTCTTACTTATCCTTGCATGATAACTAAGCTCATCAAAATGTGGTGATTTCAGTTGAAGAGTTCTTGTTATAGCATTTGGGCTGAAGTCCACCTCTCTTCCACTTACGTAACTTTTGAAGGTTGGGGCCTTGGTTTTCTCTTCCCTAACGACGTTTGCATAGAACTCTTTGATGAGGTTTGCATTGATCTTCCCCTCTGGGTTCGTGAGCCTTTACCACCCTCTTTGTTCAATTTTCTCTCGAATCTGTGGGCATTCATCCTCGTTGATTTGGAATGTTAACTCAGGCAGTATCTTTTTGAGCTTTATCCGCTCAAATTCCTGTTCATGGAACGCAGTTTTGAATCTCCTTTCATCGAAAGGGACGCTTTCCACCGGTTCTTTCCTCTTTTGCCTCTTGGATCCTGATGATGCCATAAGTAGGAGTTGATGTGTGAAGGTGGTGGAAGGTATGGATAGGCGAGGGAATTCGGTTGGGTTAAGATTTGGTGCAATGAAGGGGAAGAGTGTTTGGTTTCGAGAATGAGAAGTGTGGGGAGTGAAATTGGAATGTTAAGGGGGTACTTAGTGCGAATCACTTATATAGGAAAGTGGTGTGTGGATGAAAGGTGTGGATTGATGGGGTTGGTGTATAATGAACGGATGGGGTTCTGCAGGGGATGAGCACAAGGATCATCATATTTATGAGGGAGATTGGTTCGGTCTTCAAGGGTCTCATCCTTTCAATGTTGCATGGCACATTTCCCAATGCATTTCCCCTTGAGACACGTGTGTATTCTCCCTTCATGAAGTGGCCGAACCCTCCTCATTTAATTGTCCACTCAATACACTTCAATACCCCTTTCTTCTCTCCTACAAAATACAAGAAATGTGATTAAAAAATGTGTGGAAAGTGGTGGGAAAAATTAAAAGAATAACTAATTTTTAAAGTTTTTGTTTTAACTAACTAAGTGCCATTCATTAGTGCAAACCAACTGACTAACTCAACATCAATGTGTGCAATATTTGCAACACCAAACTTAGTTTGGTGCCATGTGATGTAAAAGATTTGTTCAAGGCCCCTAAGAGTGACATTATGTGGGTTACATGTATGTTCTCTTAGTGTGCCTTGAACACCAAACTTGTTCCTCACTATATGTTGTACATAATGACTCATGCAAGTGCATATCAAGTTGATTTGAAATTCATGAACCTAGCATTATTAACTAATCTAAAAGCATATAAAACATGGGTTGCCTCCCATGAAGCGTTTCTTTAGCGTCACTAGCTTGACGTTTTGCCTTTGTCATAGTGGTTGGTAATGCTTCAGATCTTCCCCTCTTGCAGTAGACCTATATCCATTGGCTTCATCAAGGATCTCTACATGTTCTAGAGAGAGAACTCTGTTGATAGTAAAGACCTTAGGTAGCTGAGATGGGATGGTCGGGAGATCGGGGGGAATAGCTTGAAAGTAAGCTGAGATTACTTTATCCCCTGGAGAGTAGTCCTCTGTACGGATCTTCTTGTTTCTCTACCCCCTTGGTGCCTTTTTCTTTGTCCCTTTTGATGTTGCCTTACTCTTTGTGACCTCTTCTTCTAAGGGAATTTTGTTACTGGTCTCATATGACTCTGGTGGTTTAGGTTCCTCCTTATTTTTCTTGAGCTGTGACAGCTGCTGATTGACTTGTTCTTCAACCAAGTGGTTTCCCAGAGGTGTTGGTTGTGCTTCAGTGCTTGCCTCCTCCCTCAGTATCTCATTATGATCTGTTTCTTGTGAGAGTTTGAAGATATTGAAGCTGAGTTGTTCATCATGGATCCTCAAAATTAGATCCCCTCGCTCTATATCTATGAGTGCTCTGGCTGTAGCTAAGAACGGTCTTCCCAATATGATTGGGTGAGTGTGACTTTCTTCCATATCCAAGATGACAAAGTCTATGGGAAAGAAGTATTTTCCCACCTTCACCAGCACATTTTCAACCACTCCTACTGCTTGTTTTTGCGTTTTGTCAGCCAACCTGATAACTACATCTGTGGGTATTATCTCATTGATCTGCAGCCTTTTCATAAGGGATAACGGCATTAAGTTGATGCTTGCTCCCAAATCGCAGAGTGCTTTATCAAACATTGTTTCTCCTATGGTACAGGGGATGTGAAAACTCCCTAGGTCCTTCCTTTTCATAGGCAACTCTGGTTGAATGAGAGCACTATACTCCTTATTCATCACTATTGTTTGTCCTCCCTTGAGTGAGCTTTTCCTGGTCAGCAGCTCCTTCATATACTTAATATATGAAGGCATTTGTTGGAGGGCCTTGATGAATGGTATGTTTACATGGAGGGATACAAATAGGTCAAGAAACCTTGAGTATATTCTCTTCTCTACAGCACCATTGAGTAATTGGGGAAAAGGTGCATAGAGTTTTAGCAGCTCCTTCTGTGTTAGCTCTTTTTGTGAAATTTTGGGTTCTTGGTGATCCTTTTCCTTTTTCTCTGCTGATGTCTCTCCATGTTGTTCTAATGGCTTGTTTTGCTTTTCCTCAGTCTCCTTATTACTTATAGTAACCATCTTGCAATCTTCCCATCTGACTTTGTTTGCTTCACCTCTCGGATTCTTCTCTGTGTCACTTGGGAAGCTATCAGTAGGTTTGGGAATCTTTTCAGATAAGTATCCCTCTTGAAATTTCAGCCTCTTGATGGTGTCCCCCTGGTTCTTGATACTAGCTCGCACCTCCTCTTTGAATACCTTATTATCTTGAATCTCTTTGCATATGCCTTCAAGCAGAGTCTCAATTTTGGAGAGTCTTTCTTCAGATGATGGTGAGTTGAGAGTGGATGGGTGAGTTGGGTCATTTTGGTTTTGGTATGGATGTGGAGAGGTGTTGTTAGGGTGGTGTTGATATGATCTCTGTGTGAAATGTTGGTGAGCTGCATGGTTGTTGGGGTTGTGACGTCTCTGATCTTGGCTTTGATCTTGTTGATTTTCCCACCCAAAGTTTGGGTGATTCCTCCAACCAGGGTTGTACATTTTGGAGTAAGGATCATGGGTCTGCCTGGGTGAGTTTCCAATGTGGTTGGCTTGTTCTTGCTCACTTTTTGCCTCTACATTCGCTCCCTCTTGGGCTGCTGATGAGGTGGTGATTGCTGCCACTTGGTTCCTCTCCATCTTCTTAGTGAGGTTAGCCAGCTGCTTGGTAATATGCTTGTTTTGGGCCTGCAGTGCATCCACATTGTTTAACTCCATCACTCCTCTAGTGTTGCCTCTTTCAGAAGCATAGAAATAGTCATTCTCTGCTACAGTCTCAATGACATCTATGACTTCTTCAATGGTCTTCTTCTTGTTCAGAGATCCCCCTGATGAGTGGTCTACTGCCTTCTTTGATTCATAAGAAAGGCCTTCACAGAAAATGTGTAGCTGCACCCATTCGTTGAACATATCTGGTGGACACCTTCTTGTCAGGTCCTTAAACCTCTCCCATGCTTCGTATAGAGTCTCACCATCTTACTGCCTGAAGGTTTGCACCTCAGCTCTCAGCCTGTTGATCCGTTGAAGGAGGATAGAATCTTGCCAAGAATTTGTTCACCACATCTTTCCAGGTTGCTAAACTCTCCTTTGGGAAGGACTCTAGCCATTTAGATGCCTTGTCCTTAAGTGAGAAAGGGAACATAAGTAGTCTATAGGTGTCAGGATGAACACCATTAGACTTCACAGTATCACATATCTGTGGCTTTAGTTCAAAGTTGTTGGCATGTATGGTTGGCCTTTGGATGCTGCTTCCACAGTTTCCTGGGTTTGGGTTGATGTAAGAGCCTAGAACTCTTCTCTCTTGCCCAGCATGATTTGCTAGACCTTCTCTGCCATGGTTGTGAGCCTCTTCTTCATGATGGTTCTCCATATTCTCCTCCATGTTTGGTTCAAAGTACTCCTCCTCTTCCTCAGCACCAACTACTCTCTTTCCTCTTACTTCCCTCCTTAATCTAAGGAAGGTCCTCTCAGGTTCAGAATCAAAGGAAGTTGAAGCCCCGCTTCTTCTCCCTGCCATACAACCAACAAGGCACAAGCAAGGAAATAGATGCAGAAAGTAATTCCTACAGAAATACTGTTAGTGTGAGTGATGCAATATATCAAACAGTTAGTGGGTTAGTAGACTGAATTTTAAACAACTAAGAAAATGGGTAGGGGAAAGGGAAGAAAATAACTGAATAGAAAGTAAATTACTCAAATGAACTTAAATCAAACAAAAGAAAAATGCTCAATCTAGTTATCCTCCAATTTAGTCATTGTTCATACAAAATCAATCCCCGGCAACGGCGTCATAAACTTGATAGCACGGAAACTTGTCTCTCAACAATTTTCCTTCGGCAAGTATACCGAATTGTCGTCAAGTAAAAACTCACAATAGAGTGAGGTCGAATCCCACAGGGATTGATTGGTCAAGCAACTTTAATTAGAGGGGTGTTCTAGTTGAGCGAAGCAGAATTTGGTTTGAGAGTTGCAGGAAATTAAATGGCGGGAAAGTAAATAGCAGAAAATGTAAATGCTGGAAGTAAAGAGCTGAAAGTAAATGATGGAAAGTAAATTGCAGAATTGTAAATGGGAATGGGGAAGATGCTCATAAAAGTAAATTGCAGAAATTAAAGAGAATAGGTAAGATCAGAAATGGGGATTCATTGGGCTTAGGAGATGTTGCATTCTCCGGATCAAGTTCATTTTTATCTCTTCCTCAATCACTGCATTCATTGATCTCCTTGGAAATCTTAAGTGATCGAATTCCAATTCCTTGGTAATTCAATCTCTCAAATCTTGATCAATAGCCAAATCCTTGGTCAATTGCTCATGAGAAGAGATGAAGTATGGTCATGATTATACCATATGCATTCCCAAATCAAGTGTTGGTAGGATTATAGTCACCATACCCAACCAAACCCAATTTGGTCCAACATGAGAAAGCATTTCTAGCATGATCTCTTCATTCCTCTTCCAAGGTTCAGAAGAGATCCAAGTATGAGTAGCTTCTTTTCCAGGATAACTACCCAATTGGATGAAGATTGAAAGCTTTCTAGTAAAATCAAGAGAAAAGATAGAAGAAGAGTAATGAAAATTAGTATTGATCCATCAAATTACAACAGAGCTCCCTAACCCAATGAAAGGGGTTTAGTTATTCATGGCTCTTGAAATGGAAAACAAAGATGGAGAATACATCATGAAAACTAGAACTAGAAGTGCAGAGAAAGTAAATTATACAGAGAGTAGTTCTCAATTTCCCATCCCCTAAAAGCTGCTTTCTAATTCAAAATTAACCCTATATATACTACTCTTCTGATCTTCTAGTTGGTTCTTCAAGTCTTGGATATGGGCCTTTGGATCTTGAGTTTGAAGCAGTTATAGTTCTTCAGTGGGCTTAGTTTTACTTGCAGAGAGAAAGTGTGAAGTACGCAGGGTGTTTAGCTCAGGACATTAGTGGCGTTAACGTTAAGTGAGAGCGTGGGCTCGAGAACGTTAGTGGCAATCACCTTTTTCACTAACGTTCCTCACCCAGGGATGATCCACGTTAACTTCAACGTTAGTGGCACCAACGTGACCACTAACGTTGCCTCTTGGTCCTTCGCACACGTTATTGGGGCTCACCTTTTCCAATAACGTTGAGAGTCCTCCCTCCCCCTATGTTAGAGTTCACGTTAACTTAGTTAACGTGGCTCTTAACGTAGGCTTGCCAATTCTTCGAGAACGTTAGTGACAATTACCTTTGTCACTAACGTTCCAAGGTGCCCCTACTTCCCACGTTACAGTCCACGTTAACTAAGTTAACGTGGCTTCTAATGTGGTAATGATAGCCAACTCCAACGTTAGTGACAAAGGTGAGTGTCACGAACGTTGGCTCATCATCCTATCCTCAACGTTAACTTCCACGTTAACTAAGTTAACGTGGGAGTTAACGTGGCTCATAGTGGC
>NC_029790.2:57765408-57778390 GCF_000816755.2 Arachis ipaensis | reverse complement strand
GTTAGAGTTCACGTTAACTTTGACTCTTTGACTCTTAACATGGGCTATGATGGCTTCGAGGACGTTATTGGCGATTACTTTTCTCATTAACGTTGCAAGCTAGCTTCCATTCCACGTTAGTGGTCACGTTAGTTAGACTAATGTGGCTGCCAACGTGGCTCTTTCTTGCTTCCTTTGTCCTGAAATCAAGCAACACAGTGCATCAAAGTTCTAATCTACATCATGAGTCATGCATCATCCAATTTGTCATCTAATTCATGCAAAATTCTCATGAAATCATGTAAAGTGCTCAATGTATGCTTAACTCAAGATGTAAGTGAAATTCTACCCAAAACTTGCTTATTTCTTAAGAAAATGCATGAAACTACCCTAAAACAGTAAAGAAAAGGTCAGTGAAACTGGCCAAAATGCCCTGGCATCAGTGCGGCCGCACAAAGAGCGTAAGAGAGGAGACTCGTGCGTATGCACACAACAGTGCGCACGCACAGGTCACAAAATAGAGGGAGGTGCGCGCGCATAGGGCACGCTGACGCTGCGAATAGAGGGCATATCAAGGAGTGTGCGGACGCACAAGCTTGTGCAGCCGCACAGGTGGCAAAAAATGCAGTTTTGTGCATACGCACAGCATGGTGCGCACGCACAGATGCCATGTTTCAAAAATTTTTTTGCTTCGAAATTCTAAGGTACCAAGCCTTAGTTCAATGAAAGCTCAACCCCAAAAACATTCGAACATCCAAAATTTCTTGACCCACATGCAAATTTACCTACTAAACTCAAACTTAAACTAATCCTAAGCAAACCAAAATATGCAAAAATGCAATAAACCAAAATTATATACAAGAAAAAGGGTAAGAACAATGTTACGATGGTGGGGTGTCTCCCACCTAGCACTTTGGTTTATTGTCCTTAAGTTGGACTTATGGAGAGCTCTCATCAAACCTCCTTAAAATCCCCCCCAAGCTTGTATTTTCCAAGGCTTTTGAGACTCCAAAGCTTGTGCACCCATTGATGACATGTCATCATGTCATATTTTTCTATGCTTTTTCATATAAGAAATTGATGATTAGTGCTTAAATATTGCATTCTTTTGTGCTTAAATGGTATATTTCTTTGATCTTTTGATTTTATAAACTTTGTAGAAAATAAGAAGAAAAAAAAAGCAAAAAAAAAAAATACAAAATAAGCTAAAAAGAAGTAAAGAGGAATTTTGGGCACATTTTGGAGTTGAGGCACACTTTGGAGCCTTAGGCTACGCTTTTAAAAGCGTGGCCCATAACTAAATCAAGAAAGCGTGCTCCATGTTCACAATCAGCACTCAAAATGTTAACTGGGCGTTCACTTTTGTTAACTGGGCATTCACAAATGTTCACTTCCTCATGAAATTCAGCTTCGAAGCAAGGGGAGCATTCACTAAAGATAACTGGGCGTTCACTTTTGTTAATTGGGCGCTGACAGCATGACCATGCCTTCTTTAAAAGGCCATAACTTGAGCTACATTTAGAGCTTCTAGTTGCATTAGAAAGCTGACATTCAGAGCTTTTCAACAATATATAACAATATATATTTGAAATGAAATTGATGCATAAGTGATAAGCATCTTTATGGCCCAAAAACCACACTCAAAAGCCAACATTTGGAGTAGCGCTCGTTACCAAAGTGAGCGCCACGCTCACTAAGTTAACTTTTTCAGGCTTGGACAAGCCTGGGTGAGAAATTGAAGCACCAAATTGCTCACTAAGGCAGCACTCAACAAAGCAAGGTAGCGCTCAAATATTGAGCGTAGTGTTCACTAATGTGATGCGAGGAATCAAATGCCCACCAAGGAAGCACGTGAGGAAGCATGCTTGGAGCAGTGAACATAGCGTTCACTTAAGTGAACTGAGCTCTCCACTGGAAGGCTCCAATGCACCTTAACTCACTTGAACCAAATGCATCCGGATCCACTCTCATTCAAGGCCAAACCAAGCAAAGCCCATTAACATGACTCAAAGGCACAAGAAAAAGCTAGATTAGGAATTTCATTTGAATTTTAATTTGTTTTCAATTTTAATTTCATTTTTCATTTTGTAAAGCCTATATAAAGGCATCAATTTCATTTCATTAGGGAGGTTGGCTCTGCTAGAGAGCAATAGGAGTAGGAGTAGGATTGAATAGAAAGCTCTCTTTGATACACATTTATTTTTCTGCACTTTCTACATTTGAGTTACATTGAATTCAGTTTATGCAAATTTCAATTTCTACAATCCTATTCTCCAATTTCCTTTTCTGCAATTTTACCTTCTGTTTATGTTCATGATTCAATCGGATCTACATCTTCCTGCAATTTAATTTTCTGTAATTGTTCTGAGTTCTAATTTACTGCTTTCATTTAATTTTCCAGCACCCAGACCCCTTTACATTTAATGCAATTTACCTTTCTTGTCATTTAAGATTCTGTCAATTTACATTCCTTGCTCTTTACGTTTCTGCTCATTTACATTCTGTAACTTTAAATTCACTGTAATTTACGTTCTGTTATCAAATTTTCACTCCATTCAATACTGTTAGCTTGACTAAACTAATCACTCACTAAAGTTGCTTGATCCATCAATCCCTGTGGGATCGACCTCACTCTTGTGAGTTATTACTACTTGATGCGGCCTGGTACACTTGCCGGTGAGTTTTGTGTGGAAATCTAATTTTCCCTTATCAAGTTTTTGGCGCCATTGCCGGGGATTGATTTAGATCAACAATGATTAAGTGGGTGAGAAGTTTAGATTAAGCATTTTCTTTGTTTTTGTTCTTTTAATTTTCTTTTTTCTGCTGAAACCAAGGTGTTTATGTTTTTGCCTCACTAAGCAAATCTCATCTGAGACATGAATTTTGATTTTAATTGATGATGTATTTTACAAAATTCAAATGGAGTTCAACTCATCTTACAATCAAACAGATTTTATGGGATATTACCCACCATCACTAATCTCTAATGGTGGCTGGGAATATCACCAAGAAATCACAGATTCTGAGCACTCCAATCAATGGAGATATGCTTCCGAGCCATAAGATGAGCAAGACAATTTCATGGAATATTGCCCACTATCACAATATGATTCAAATCATTATCCTAATGATGGCTGCGAATATTACCAAGAAATGATAGAGGATGAAGCAATTCACATGAGATATGATCCAGAACCCCAAGATGATTTATGTCATTACCCTCATGGTGTCTGGACATGTCAATAAGAGTGTGAACAATCAAGTGAAATGGGACACTTCTTAGAGACACAATATGATCCAGATTTTAATAAGTCTAACAAATATTCATATTGTGGCTGGGAAAGTCAAAATCAAAGAGATCTTAGTGATCCATAATGTGTTCATCAAGTGACATCTTCACTAGAGTGTACTTTCAATAAATTCATGTAAGATTGTCCTCCACTGCAACAAGATGATACAAACTGTGATGAATTCCACAATTCTTCAAGTTGTGATTAGGAGGATCAAAATCAGAGAACACTCGATGTGTCATACTCCATTAATCAAGAGCCATCATCACTTGAGCAAACCTTCAATTCATTCATGCAAAATTGTCCACCCTCACCCCCCCAGTTTCTCATATGAAAATCCTTCATCACTTGATGATGCCTCAACACAAAGTTTCCTCCACGATCCATACCAACCACAAAATTCATTCCACAATTCACAAAATTCATTCCATACCACTCAAAATAATCTCACCACAACACATCTATATCTACAAAATTTCTCTCAACCTTCATCTTTTGAGCTAGTAGCTGAGGATCCCCTTCAAAAAGTCCAGAGAACTGTTGGAAATTCACGAACAATCCTGGAGAAGACGAGAAATTCTCCTCCAAAAGATGGATGAACACTTGGAGAACATAAGGAAACGGTCAGAACCGCTAAGCAAGGAAGATGAAGACCACTTGATGGATGTGAAGAAGGAAGTGGAAGAACAAGATGAAGAGGCTATTGTATCAAGTGAACTTTCAATGAAAAATGAGGTGGTGGAGGTATTTGAACCTGAAACTGCACTTGAGATGACAAAGGAACATGAAAGCTCACAACCATCACCAACTTCCCTAAACCAAAGATTCTCAACACTTGAATCTGTGATTAAAAGACATGAAGATGAGATGAAGAAATCTTAGAAAGAACAACAAACCTCCTCCATGAAAGTGCTATTTAACCAGATGTTGAGTGCAAAGGATGAAGTGGAGAAACAAGAAAGTGAGGAAGACAATCAAAGAAGTCCAAACTCAAGTGAAGCAGAGAATTACATAGATGAAGGACTCATTGAACCATCAATTCGAACAATCCTGGAAAGAAATCTTCTTCAAGAAGATGGAGGGGCACTTAGAGCAAAACAGGAGAAACTTAGGAGTGCCAAGAATTCAGGATAAGGAACAATCTGCAAAGGAGGAAGTGGAGGAACAAGAAAGTGAGGAAGACAATCAAGAGAAATCACACTCAATTGAAGCAGAGAAGTGCATAGATGAAGGGCTCATTGAACCACCAATTCAAAAGGCTTTTGATGAAGATAATGCTCCAACCATCACACAACCACCAAGTCCTGATATCTAAGAAGTGAAGGCAACTAACAAGAGCACCAATCCTACCCCTGATCCAACAAGCAAGCTCAATCAAGCCATTAACAAAAGGAAGCTTGCTGAGGAGAGACCAAGATAGGGGACAATAGCTGAATTTTCTCCCCCCTTGAGGTCATTCCTCTTAACAAACCGGAAGAAGAGGAAGAAAGTGAAGAACAACATGTCAAGCTAATGACACTGATGAGCGGATAATTTATACGCTTTTTTGCATTGTTTTTACATAGTGTTTAGTATGATTTAGTTAGTTTTTAGTATATTTTTATTAGTTTTTAATTAAAAATCACATTTCTGGACTTTACTAGGAGTTTGTGTATTTTTCTGTGATTTCAGATATTTTCTGACTGAAATTGAAGGACTTGAGCAAAATTCTGATTCAGAGGCTGAAGAAGGACTGCAGATGCTGTTGGATTCTGACCTCCCTATACTCAAAGTGGATTTTCTGGAGTTACAGGAGTCCAAATGGCGCGCTCTTAATTGTGTTGGAAAGTAGACATCCAGGGCTTTCCAGAAATATATAATAGTCCATACTTTGCTCAAGTTTAGATGACTCAAACTGGCGTTTAACGCCAGCTTTCTGCCCTATTCTGGCGTTAAACGCCAGAAACAAGTTGCAAAGCAGAGTTAAACGCCAGAAACAAGTTACAAACTGGTGTTCAACACCAAGAAAGACCTCTACACGTGAAAGCTTCAATGCTCAGCCCAAGCACACACCAAGTGGGCCCGGAAGTGGATTTCTACATCATTTACTCATTTCTGTAAACCCCAGTTACTAGTTTAGTATAAAAACTACTTTTAGTGATTTATTTCACATCTAGGGGAACACACTATGTAACTTTTATGTTCTGAGACCTCCATGGGAGGCTGGCCTCTCAGCCATGTCTACCCTATTTTCACTTATGTATTTTCAACAGTAGAGTTTCTACACACCATAGATTAAGATGTGGAGCTCTGCTGTTCCTCATGAATTAATGCAAAGTACTATTGTTTTTCTATTCAACTCAAGCTTATTTCTTCTCTAAGATATTCATTCGCACACAAGAACATGATGAATGTGATGATTATGTGATGCTCATCACCATTATCACTTATGAACGCATGCCTGACAAACACTTCTGTTCTACATGAAAGCAGGCTTGAATGCATATCTCTTAGCCTCTTGATTCACGATCAGAGTCTTCATGGTATAGGCTAGAATTATTGGCGGCCATTCTTGAGATCCGAAAAGTCTAAACCTTGTCTGTGGTATTCCGAGTTGGATCTGGGAAGGGATGGCTGTGACGAGCTTCAAACTCGCGAGTGCTGGGCGTAGTGACAGATGCAAAAGGATTACTGAATCCTATTCCAGCATGATCGAGAACCGACAGATGATTAGCCGTGCGGTGACAGCGCATTTGGACTATTTTCACTGAGAGGACGGGATGTAGCCATTGACAATGGTGATGCCCAATATACAGCTTGCCATGGAAAGAAGTATGAATGATTGGATGAAGAAAGTAGGAAAGCAGAGGTTTAGAAGGAACAAAAGCATCTCCATACGCTTATCTGAAACTCTCACCAATGAATTGCATAAGTATCTCTATCCTATTTTATATTTTAATTATATTTTAACTATCAATTCACCATAACCATTTGAATCCGCCTGACTGAGATTTGGAAGATGACCATAGCTTGCTTCAAGCCGACAATCTCCGTTGGATCGACCCTTACTCACGTAAGGTTTATTACTTGGACGACCCAGTGCACTTGCTGGTTAGTTGTGCGAAGTTGTGACAAAGAACTAAGATTATGAATGCGCTTATAAAGTTTTTCACGCCGTTACCAAGGAATGAACGATCACGATTTCGTGCACCAGACACTAAAAGAGCACTTGTTGGGAGGCAACCCAACCTTAGGTAACATTTCATTCCTTTGCTTTGTTTATTTTTCCTGTCTGCTTTGTTTAATTTCAATAAATTGGCATATGCTTACATTCTAAGTTTGGTGTTGCTCTGCAACAATCTATTTTCAAACCTTATGGATGATTGCATCAATTCTAAATTGAAAGTGTCACACCAAGTCTCTAAGTTTGGTGTGCCACTTAATTCTCTATGCAAGAAATCCAGCAACACCACTTGTCTGCATAACCATAATGCCTTTACAGTATTATCTTTCTTTTGGTTTGATTTTTTATTATTCTCTTTATTTTACTCATTTCTTTGTTTTTAAAGCTTTCATTTATTTTGCTCCTTAACTGTTGTTGTTAAATACCTCACCAAGAAATCTTTATTCATGATAGATTCTTTGCTTGGTGATTGTATTTAATATATAACAGTTCCCTTTGTATAGTTTTAGTTCAAATAAATTGACATAGGATTGCATTTTAAGTTTGGTGTTGCTATGCAACAAAATTTGTTTCCAATCCATACTAGATACTTGTATCAATTCCAAGTGAGAGTGTCACACTAAGTTTGGTGTGCCACTTATTCTTTATGCAATGTATCATGCACACCCTCTTATGTTTGCAATCACAATGTCTCTGTTTCCTGTGCCTTGATGATTATTTTGCTTGCTTAAACAAATGTACTACTAACATTTCATTGTGTGAGACACTCATGATCCATCTTAGCCCCATAGCCATTGATGGTGTTTTTGCGGAAAACGAATTTTCCAAACACACGAAACTAACCGGCAAGTGCACCGGGTCGCATCAAGTAGTAAAACTCACTTAGAGTGAGGTCGATCCCACAGGGATTGATGGATCAAGCAACTTTAGTGGGTGATTAGTTTAGTAAAGCTAACATTGAGTGAATTGTGTGATAATTGGTGCAGCAGAAAGTAAGTAACAAGACAATTTAAAGTGCAGAAAGTAAATGGGCAGAAAACTTAAAGAGCAAGAAAGTAAAATAGCTGAAACTTAAATTGCAAGAAAAGTAAATTGCATGAAAAGTAAAGGGGCTGGGGTGCTGGAAATTAAATAGAGCAATATATCATAATTCAAAACTCTTGCAGCAAGCTTAAATTGCAGGAAAGTAAATTGGGAGCAATGTAAATAGAGAAGCAAAATTGCAGTGAATTAGAACTTAGAGCAATTGCAGAGGAATTTAAAATTGTGCAGGAAATCTAAATGAGATTTGCAGCAGGCTTAATGTAAATTGAATTGAGGAACCGAACAGAAAATAAAATGCAGCTCAATTGCAATATCTAAATGAGAGGTTGAAGATCTCAGGAAATCAATGAGACTAGAAAACAAGTCTAGATCTCAATTCCTTCCTTGATCCGCTAGCAAACAAGATGCAGGAAAATTAAAGATGAAAGCGATGAAACAAATTTTGATTCAAATCACAATTCACTTGAAAGTTTGCAGAAGAAGAAAACAGAGAGAATTCTCAAGGTGAGATTGAAACAGAATTTCTTCAATTCTCAACCCAAGATTCAAAACAAAAAGAAAAACTAAAGAGAGAGAGTTCTGTATTCCTAATGCTCCCTAGTGGAGCTCGCTTCCTAATAAAATGAAACAGATGCCTATTTATAGGCATTTTTACAAAATAAAAATGAAATTCAAAACAAATTACAATTAAAATAAAATTTCTATTCTAACTATCTCTTGTGCCTTTGAGTGGTGTCAATTGGGCCCTTGCGTGCTTTGGATTTGGGTTGAAGATGGCCTCTGTTGATCGCTCTTGGAGTTGGAGAGAAACCCATTTGTGAACCGGGCCATGAACCAGAAAAGCTTGAGTAAAAGTTTGAGGTCAAAATTTTACTCAAACTTTTCATATCAGCTAGCCTTCCTTGCTGCCATCCACGTTTGAGCCAAAGTTTGAGGTCAAACTTTGAGCCAAACGTGGATCCCTCTTGTATGCCTCTTGGGGGCTACTTTGTCCTCTTGTCACGTTGCAAATTTTATGCCCAATATAGACTATTATATATGGTTGGAAAGCTCTGAATGTCAGCTTTCTAACCCACTTGGAATCATCTCAATTGGACATCTACAACTCAAGTTATGCTCCTTTGAAGAGGACAAGGTCGCTGGCTTTGGTGTGCAGCGTTTGAGGCGACGTTTGACCTCAAAAGTGGACGTAAACGCCAGGTTCTGGAGGCTCAAATGCATTGTCCACCCCATACTATTATATATTGTTGAAAATCCCTGAATGTCTACTTTTCAATGCCATTGGAAGCGCATCATTTGGAGCTCTACAGCTCGAGTTATACTCCGTCGAAGGTGCAGAGGTCAGTTGGTCTCACTGCAGGTTGCCACCATGTTCGTTTATGCTCATTGTGGGGTAGTTTTCTCCCTCAATTTTAGTGTCCACCATGCAATTCCATATATGCTTGGAAAGCTCTCGATTCCTACTTTCCATTGCTTTTTGAATCACCTCATTTGGAGCTCTGTATCTCAAGTTATTCTTGTTGGAAGTATACCCCTTGTATGCCTTGTGGCGCCAACGTTTGCCAAAAAGCTTGAGGTCAAACGTTGGCGCAAGCTTTTGCTCCCTCCAGGGTGTGTTTGTTGTGGCACCAACGTTTGAGCAAAAGTTTGACCTCAAATGTTGGCGCAAGCTTTTTCCTCCAGGGTATTGATTTTGTGATGCCAACGTTTGCCAAAAAGTTTGAGGCAAACGTTGGCTTAAGCTTTTCTCCCAAAAGTTTGAGCTAAAGTTTGAGGCAAACTTTTGCTCAAGCTTTTTTTCTCTAGAGTGTTTTCAATTCTTCCAAAAGGTTGAGCTAAAGTTTGAGGCAAACTTTTGCTCAAGCTTTTTGTTCTCTCTTGCTCCTAGCCATTCCTTCTTCCTTCAACCTTCTTCAAAACTCTTTTCACCTATCATCAATCAACCAAACACATCAAAGCTATGCTCAAAATCATGAGTTTGTTATTCTTTCATAATATATGACAATTATAGCATAAAATCTCATGAAATTGCATTAATTCATCCATGGTTGATTGAATCAAAGAAAACATGAAAATCTACCCAATTGGCTTGCTTATGGCTCAAGAAAGTGCATAAAACCTTTTGAAAACAAAGGAAAAAGCATAGAAAAACATGACATGGTGACATGTCATCAGCCATTGTTCTAATTGTTGCTTGAGGATGAGCAAGAATTCTGAGTTTGGCAAGGAAAAGGGTAGAATAGATGGAAAAGGACAACAACAAGGAAAATGAACTACAAGGTGGTAACGCTCCTTTCTCCTCCTAATTACTTCCAGCACTGTAAATTTGCATGATTGTCTTTATCTTCTCTGTACATATGTGTGGTATGAATAAGCATAGCCTGAATCTTGATTTATAACATGTTGCTGTGACATTATGACTACCAACTTGAGTTTTGTGAATTCAAAAGCAATAAAGTATCATGATTATAAACAAACAAGGTTATTACAGAAGAATTTAGCATGTGCATACAAGTATTGGAAGGCTAGCATGATCAATTGTTGCTCAATTGCATTATATCTTATTTAATTAAAGTTTTTATCTAGGACATTTTATGAAATTTTTGAAATCATAAAAACCTTGAAGAAGCAAATACAATTAAAGCAAGAAAAGA
This sequence comes from Arachis ipaensis, assembly GCF_000816755.2. Lineage (NCBI taxonomy): Eukaryota > Viridiplantae > Streptophyta > Magnoliopsida > Fabales > Fabaceae > Arachis > Arachis ipaensis. Next base: position 57,768,260 of record NC_029790.2, on the reverse strand, counting down.
AAAAGGGAAAGAATGAGAAAGCTGAAGGCTCTGAGTACCAATGATAATTGTTAAGTACTTGTGGTGTTTATGTATCAGACAAAAAGCTTGAAAACAAAACACTTAGAGTCAAGGCTAGGCTCAAGTGCAAATGCACTCCCTCAAAGCTCAAGGCTTTGAGCATCAATGATTAGAGAGTGAAGAAAAGAAACAAATGAGCTTAAAGAAGTCCTCAAATTAAATGCTTGTGGTGCTTATGTATCAAGTGGTAATACTTGAAAACAAAGCATTTAGAAGTCGTAGCTTTGTTATCAACTCATGGGATAAAGCACCCAAAAGGAGAAGCTAATGAGAGAATGTAAAGCTTGTTTCAAGGAAGAAATAGATGATTATTGCTTAAATATTGCATTCTTTTGTGCTTAAATGGTATATTTCTTTGATCTTTTGATTTTATAAACTTTGTAGGAAATAAGAAGAAAAAGAAGCAAAAAAGAAGCACAAAATAAGCTAAAAAGAAGAAAAGAGGAATTTTGGGCACAATTTGGAGTTGAGGCACACTTTGGAGCCTTAGGCCACACTTTTAAAAGCGTGGCCCATAACTAAATCAAGAAAGCGTGCTCCATTTTCACAATCAGCACTCAAAATGTTAACTGGGCGTTCACTTTTGTTAACTGGGCGTTCACAAATGTTAACTTTCTCATGAAACTCAGCTTGGAAGCAAGGGGAGCGTTCACTAAATTAACTGGGCATTCACTTTTGTTAACTGGGCGCTGACAGCATGACCATGCCTTCTTCAAAAGGGCATAACTTGAGCTCCAGAGGTCCAATTGATGCGCTTCTAGTTACATTGAAAAGCTGACATTCAGATCTTTCCATCGATATATAACAATCTATATTTGACATCAAATTGAAGCACAAGTGATAAGAATCTTTAAGGCCCAAAAACCACACTCAAAAGCCAACATTTGGAGTAGCACTCGTTACCAAAGTGAGCGCCACGCTCACTAAGTTAACTTTTTCGGGCTTGGACAAGCCTGGGTGAGCAATTGAAGCACCATAGCACTCACTAAGACAGTGATAAACCATTATTTTATGGTTTATATTGTGCTAAATTGAGTGGTTTTTCATCCATTATTCTCATGCTTATTCATAGAAATCGCATGTTTTATATTTTCCTTCCCGATTTTGTGTTATGATTGAAAACATGTTCCTTTGACCATAATTTCATTAATATTAATTCTCCCTTTATACCATTCGATGCCGTGATATGTGTATTAAGTGTTTTCAGAGATTACAGGGCAGGAATGGCTTGGAGGATGGAAAGGAAGCATGCAAAAGTGGAAGGAATAGAAGAAGTTGAAGGAACTGCAAAGCTGTCAGCCTGATCCTCTCGCACTAAAACGGTCATAACTTGAGCTACAGAGATCCAAATGAGGCGGTTTTAGTTGCATTGGAAAGCTAACATTCGGGGCTTCGATTTGATGTATAATTTACCATAGTGGCCATAGACCTAGGCGACGCGAATGCGTGTTCCACGCGGACGCGTTGCAATGACGAAAATCAGCATGGCAGATTTCTTCTCCAGCGATTTCTGGGTTGTTTTCGACCCAGTTTTCAGCCCAGAAAACACAGATTAGAAGCTATAAAGTGGGGGAATCCATTCATTCATAAGAATCATCTCATAATTCATAATTTTAGTTTTTAGATGTATTTTTCTAGAGAGAGAGGCTCTCTCCTCTCTCTTAGGTTTTAGGATTAGGATTTCTTTTACTTTATGGTTATTACTTCAATGCCAGGTTTAATGTTCTTTTAATTTATGTTTCTCTTCTACTTTTATTTACTCTAATGCTTTTACTTGTATTTGACTTATGTTGCCTAATTGGCTTATGAACTCTTCATGTTAAGATTTGAATATTCTATTTAATGCAATTTGAGGTATTTCAGATTAATGATTGTTCTATTCTATTTATGATGCTTTCAATTTAATTTAGATTTATTTTCCCTTTTGGCTTTGGTTAAGTAATTGGTAACACTTGAGTTGTCAAACTCAGCAGTTGATTGAAAATTGGGAATTGCTGATTGATTTGGATCGCTCTAAAGCTAGTCTTTCCACAGGAGTTGACTAGGACTTGAGGATCAAAGTAATTAGTCCACTTGACTTTCCTTTATTTAATAAGGGTTAACTAAGTGGGAGCGAAAATCCAATTCTCATCACACCTGATAAGGATAAGTAGGATAGGATTTCCAGTTCTCATACCTTACCAAGAGATTTTATAATTATTAATTTATTTTTCTTGCTATTTAAATTACTTGTTCTCTATTTCAAAAAACCCAAAAATATTCCTTTTCCATAACCAATAATAAACCATACTTCCCTGCAATTCCTTGAGAGACGACCTGAGGTTTAAATACTTCGGTTATAAATTTATTTGGGTTTTGTTACTTGTGACAACCAAACTTTTGTACGAAAGGATTCTCTGTTGGTTTAGAAACTATACTTACAACGCGATTATTCTTATAAAATTTTTTACTAGCAAGAATCAGATCGTCAAAATGGCGCTGTTGCCGGGGAATTGCAAACGTGTGCCTTATTATTGGTTATTGTAAATATTTGCTTTTTGATTTGTTTTTATTTTTTTTATTTTTGCTTTTTCGTAAATTAAGATGTTATTGGTTTTTATTTAGTTATAAAAAAAATTTCAGATTTTTATTTTAAAATTTTTTTATCTTATCTTATCTTAGTTTTAAATTTCAAAATTCAAATCTTTTTTGAAAAATCATATCTTTTTCAAAATCTTATCTTATCTTTTTTCAAATTCAAATTTCAAATTTCAATTAAATTCCAAAATTCAAAATTCAAATTTCAAAATTTA
>NC_029790.2:57758953-57765363 GCF_000816755.2 Arachis ipaensis | reverse complement strand
ATTTTTCAAATCTTTATCTTATATTGTTGACTTTTTCAAAATTCAAAATTCAAAATTTAAAATTCAAAAATCAAAATTCAAAATTTAAAATTTCAAAATTTAAAATTCAAAATTCAAAATTTAATTTTCAAATTCAAAAAGTTAAATTTAAATAACCTTTTAATTTAATTTTTTTTTATTTTCGTTTTTAATTTTTATTTGCTATTATGAGTTCTCACCCCATCGCTTTAAGTTTGGTTCCAATGTTGTTGTAAGGAATGGAAACTATAATGAAAATAGGCATCAAGGTTGGAAGAATCAAAGATGGGAGGAGCCACAAGGATTTGATCAACCCTCTTGGCAACAACCCTCTCCAATGCACTATAACCAACAACCATTCTGTGATGCATACCAAAATGATGACTATGATGGACCCCCTTGTAGTTACCAACAAGCCCCACCATATGCTTATGAACTATCTCCTCAACACAACTTTGAACTACCATACTCATAAGCCCCTTACCACCAAAAACCACCATATGACCCTGACCTGTATCCACCACACCAACCACCATATGAACCACACCCAGAACCACCACCTCAATATTCACCATCTCCATATCCTTATCAAGAAGAACCACCTTCCTATTATGAACCCTTTCTCCAAAAGAATGAACCCTCATATCTACCCCAATCTCCAATGGATGACATCCTTTGTGGTCTTCTTCAAGGTCAAGCGAGGATGAAAAGGAATGTACTGGAATTTGTGAATGCCTTAACCGAGGTAGTAAATCAATTAGCTTCCCAACATCTGAACACTCAAGGAACCCCCACGGTTTCATGTGGAGAATCTACTGAAGAACGTAGTATGAAGAAGACACTAGAAACTCCGGTGGACAGTGAGCAGCACGACTTCGTATTGGAACAATTGGAAGAAGCCGTGATCGTTGAAGAGGAAGAAGTAGTCGAAGACTTATGAGATGCGGAACGTCCATGGGAAAGCCCAATCATTGAGCCCCCTTCTAAGGAGTTTGAATTTGATGTTGAGGAGGGTGTACAACCTCCAAGGCATATCATGGTTGAAGACTTTGAAGAGGTTGATCAAGAGATGGATTCAATTATTAATGAATTCCTATCTACAATTGAATCCTCTCCCATTAGACTTGAGATGGAGATTCAAGAACAAGAAGCACAATCTCCTATGCCCTTGGTAAGTAATGAAGAAGAGACTAAATTGGAAGAAATCTACCAAGAGGAAGAGGTTGAAATTGAAGAAGCTTGCAAAGAGGTGGAAGTTGTCAAAGGAGAGCCCAAGGGAATGGAGTTGGAAATCACCTTGCCAAGGTTACTGGAGACCTCTTCCCCAAAGCCATCACCATCCATCCCTTCATTCAAGTGGGTAAATCTCTCATCTCTAAGCTTAATTAGCTCACTTGAATATGCTTTGCTTAAAACAGATGGTCAGCTTAGAGCTCTTTGTGGCTTTAAGAGTAAGAGGGAGATGGTTAGTGGTAGGAGTCGTCATGCAAGATTCAATATGGTGGAAAGCTCAAAGTTTAAATGCAAAAGTTGGTGTAAAGCTCAACTAAATGGGTCTAGGAAGTTGTTTGGTTGCTTTAGTGAGAATTTAGATTGCCTGCCACCCAGTTGGAACACTAATGATCAACAAGAAGACGGGTGCAAAAGCAAGGTTTGGGACCCCGGAATTCAGTCTAGAAATCAACACTCTTGGGGCCTTGTCACTTGCTTTAACCTACTTGAAGGCTTTCTGTGCCTAGTATGGGACCCCGGAGGCCATTGGAATCACAAACATTGGTGGAGATTCCAGGATGAGTTCAAGCACAAGCCACCATAACAAAGGACTCTCCAAATGTCCAACTTAAGGACAATAACTAAAAGTGCTAGGTGGGAGACAACCCACCATGGTATGATCTTTCATTTTTATTCTTAGTTTTATTTTATTTTATTTTCATTTTTATTAGTGGTCATTCATAAATTTTGCATAAGCATCTGCATTCTGCATTATGCATTTTTACATTAAAAAAAAAAATACGCACGCGACGCGTAAGCATCGCTGACGCGTCTGCGTCACAGGTGCATTAGGAAGAAAAGAATAGTGAACAGAGAGTCACACGAAAGCGTGGTTCGAGGCGTGCCTTAGGCACAAATATGATCACGCGACCGCATCGCTGATGCGTTCACGTCGTTTGTGAAATAGCCTCCCAAGCGTCCTTGTCACCCACGCGAACGCGTGGCTCTGTAAAATTGACGTAAAGGGGGTGTATGGCAGTATGTTGGGCTGGAATGGGGTTGAACTCGTGCTGGAAGCCCAAGCCCTCCCACGCGAATGCGTTCCCCACACGAACGCGTTCCCCACACGAACGCGTTCCCCACACGAACGCGTTCCCCACGCGGCCGCCTCATTTTCCAAAAATGACCATCCACGCGATCGCGTCAACCACACAACCGCGTCACCTAAAAATTTGGCAAAAAGAGTTTCGAACAGAGAGTTGCGCGAACGCGAGGCTGCACTCGCGCCAATCACACAAATCAGGCCACGCGATTGCGTGACCCACGCGTCTGCGTCACTGATAGACCCATATTTTATGATATATTTTGTGCCTAATTTAAGTGATTTATTTAATCCTTCACTCACTTATTCATGTTAATTGCATGGTTTTACTTTCCCTTCCTTATTATGTGATGTATGTGAAAAACATGTTTCCTATGCTTTAAAAGTAATTATTTTAATTTCCCTTTATTACCATTCGATGCCGTGATTCGTGTGTTGAGTAATTTCAGATCTTCTAAGGCAGGAATGACTTAAAGGATGGGAAGGAAACATACAAAAATGGAAGGAAAGCACAAAACGGAGTTTTTGAAGAAACTAGCAGTGATGCGATCGCATGGACGATGCGACCACGTGCCAGCGCAAAATGGCAGTGACGCGACCGCGTACTTGACGCGATCGCGCGCCATAAGCGAAATGCATATGACGCGGATGCATGATTGAAGTGACCTCGTGGCAAGGAAAACTCCAAATGACACGACCGCGTGACCCACGCAGACGCGTGACAGAGGCTTCGCACCAGAAATTACAGAAAATGCTCCCAGCGATTTCTGAAGCCCTTTTTGGCCCAAATCCAAGTCCAGAAGGCACAGATCAGAGGTTATGAAGTGGGGGAATGCATCAATTCAAGGAGAGTCTCCAATTCGTTAGAATTCATAATTTAGATGTAGTTTTGAGGGAGAGGTTCTCTCCTCTCTCTTTTAGGATTTTATTCGCTTTTAGGATTATCTCTTTCTATCAGGTTCAACATTCCTTTTTATTTATCTTTTCAATTTAATTTATGAATTCTTCTATGTTAAAGATTACTCTTTTGAATTAATGTTATTTGAGGTATTTCAATTTATTATTGCTCTCTTTTATTTATATTACTGTTGCTTCCAATGTGAAGACATTTTTATTTCGGTAGATTTACTTTTTTCCTTTTGGTCTTGGTTATGAAATCAGTAACTCAGGAGTTATCAAACTCAACATGATTGATAATCATTATATTTGCTAATTGAATTGAACTTCAATAATCCCAATCTTTCCTTAGGGATTAACTAGGATTTGAGGATCTAACTAATTAGTCACTTGAGCTTCCCTTGCTCTAGCAAAGGTTAACTAAGTGGAATTAAGGTTCAATTTTCATCATCATTGATAAGGATAACTAGGATAGGACTTCCAATTTCTCACACCTTACCAAAAGTATGTTTTTACAGTTATTTATTTATTTTATAGTCTTTTACCTATTTTAATTGCAATTTAAATTACTTGTTCCTCATCTTCACAACCCCGATTTACAATCTTCATAACCAATAATAAGAACATACTTCCCTGCAGTTCCTTGAGAAGACAACCCGAGGTTTAAATACTTCGGTTATCAATTTATTTAGGGGTTTGTTACTTGTGACAACCAAAACGTTTGTAAGAAAGGTTGATTGCTTGGTTTAGTAACTATACTTGCAACGAGAGTTTACTATAACTTCTAAACCATCAATCTTCAGTTCTTTCAAAATGGCGTTGTTGCCGGGGAACTGCAATCGTGTGCCTTATTATTGGTTATTGTAAATACTTTTCTTTTACTTGTTTATTTGTCTTTATTTTCCCCTTTTATTTTCATTAGCTACTATGAATTCTCACCCCTCTCGCTTCGAGTTTGGTTCTAATATTGTTGAAAGGAGTGAAAGTTATAACAGGAACATGCATCAAGGTCAGAGCAATCAAAGATGGATGGAGCCAAGAGGATCTGATCAACCCTTTAGGCAACAACACCCTCCAAGATATCATGGACAAAGACCATTCTACAATTCATACCAAGCAAATAGACATGGTGGACAACCTTGTGGTTACCAACAAGCCCCACCCTACGCTTATAGGCCATCCTCTCAACATAACTTCGTACCACCACACTCACAAGCTCCTTTTCACCATTCGCTACCATATGATCCTCACTTACCCCAATTCCAATCTAATTACTCCCAAACACCACCACTTCCCAATGTACCACGTACAAACCCATCACACCGAGAATCAGAGGTTCGCCTCAAGGAAACAGTAGATCAACTTCAAACAACCCTTTATCAACTGGAGCAAGCAATAAGTCAATTATATTCTAGACGTTCGAACATTTAAGGACCTCCCACAACTCCGTGTGGACAATCTAATGATGAGCGTAGCATGAAGGAGATACTAGAAACTCCAGTGGATAGAACAGGGCATGACTTCGTACTGGAACAAGTAGAGGAAGCTGTCATTATACAAGAAGAAGAGTTGGTTGAAGACCTAGGAGACGCTGAGCCTCCATGGGAATCCAGAGTTGTGGAGAATTCTGTCAAGGACGTTGCAATTGATGCTAAGGAGGATAGTACACAACCCCCAAGGCAAGTCTTTTATGAGGAACTAGACGGAATACTCCAAGAAGCAAGTTTCCTTGATGATGATAATCTCATGTCAAGTTCTCCCAGTGATAAACTTGCATCCGCAAGTGAATTCTCTGAGATCGAAGAGTCTTCCCCAAGTGAATACGAAGACGATGCGGAGGTAGATTTCTCTCGACCTCCCGTTTATGACTTAAGTGACGAGGAAGACATAGGAGGCTTTGATCAGGACATGGATGAAATTGAAGAAGTCTGCAAGGAAGTGAAGAAATTCACAGAAGAGCACAAGGGAGTAGAACTCACAAAAACACTAGAAACACCTATCCCAAGGCCATTACCACCCAATATAAGCTTCAAGTGGGTACAATCCTTAACCTTTATTTTTACTTTTCCACTTGAATATGGTTTGCTTGAAACAGATGGCCATCTTAGAGCTCTCTGCGACTTTAAGAGTAAGAGGGAAATGGCTCGTGCTCAGAGCTGGTGCACAAGGTTCAATAAGGTTCCACGCTTTTACTCGAAGTGCACGGATTGGCATCATGGTCAATCGAATGGATCTCGGAAAACGTTTGATCACCTTGGTGAAAATCTACTTTCTAAATCGCCTGGATGGAAAAATATAGATCAAGACAAAGGCGGATCTAAAAGCGAAGTTTGGGATCCTGGAATCTATTCTGACATTCGTCATCCTGGGAGCCTGAGAATTTGTTTGAAGCTGCTCAGAAGCTTTACATGCCTAGTTTGGGACCCCGGAGGCTGTTGGCATTTCAAACATTGGTGGGGATTTTTGGACGAATTTAAGCGCAAGCCACCATAACAGGAAGCTCATCCAATGTCCAACTTAAAAACTTTAACTAAAAGTCCTAGGTGGGAGACAACCCACCAAGGTATGGTCGTTTCTTTTTCAGTTTTATTTCGTGTTAATTATTTTTTTTGTTTTCCTTTTCATTTGAACCTGAATATTATTCATTCGCATTGCATACTGCATAATTGCATACCTGCATAAAAAAAGGTGCGCGACGCGACCGCATCATTCATGCGATCGCGTCAGTTGCGAAAAACAACCACCCACGCGGCCGCGCGATCTGGAGATCGGCGTAAATCCCCACGTCCAGAGAGCTAGGCTGGAATCGTGTGGCCATTGTGCGTTTTGCACAAAACGACCCACGCGGTCGGGTCCCTGACGCGATCGCGTCACTCGCACAACACCAATCCCACACGACAGCGTGAGCGACGCGATCGCGTCGCATGGATTGCACCACCACCGCAGAAGAGACAGAGAGTTGCGCTGAAACGACGCTGGAATTATGCGTTTAGCACAATTTCCAGCGACGCGGTCGCATGCCTCACACGACCGCGTCATTCATAATTTACTCATTCCATGCGATCGCATCACTCACGCGATCGCGTCGACCCCCATTTCACCCCAGCCACACGATCGCGTGGATTCAAATTTACTAACCCCCCAGTCACGCGAACCCTACCCATTCGCCCCCCCAGCCCTT
>NC_029790.2:57741885-57756228 GCF_000816755.2 Arachis ipaensis | reverse complement strand
TCCACCGCCGCCACTCCGTCCCAGCCGCGCCACCCATCCGCCACCCACGCCCCCTTCCCTTCCTTCCCCTTTCCCCTCCTAACCCCATTACCCTTCCCGAAACCCCCTGCCTCCGAACAGCCGCCACCGCCGCTGTGCCGCTGTCAACCACCGCGTCAGCTGCCACCACCACCATTCCCCAGCCACCTCTCTACCCCACTTTCTTTCCTACGCCTTCCAGGTTCCGCTGAACACCACCTTTCTTTCCATTCATCATTAATTTCCTATTTTTCTGTTTATGTTCATCGTTAGATATGTTAGATATGCATGTTGTAGTGGATTCTAGGTTGTTAGGTAGCTTAGGATGTGGTTAGTGGATTTAGGCCTGTTTAATTGCGCTGTTCATGTTTCTTGTTTTCTAATTTTCGCAATTCTGCTGTTGCTGTAATGTTAGTATTGTTCATATGCTGTAATTTCTTATTTCATGCTGCCTTTTACACTGCTTTTCCATGTTCATATTTCCTTTATGTAATTGCAGCTATATTTTAATTCATATGAGCTATTCTGATTGCTATTTATTAAACGGGAACATCCAATTTTAGCTGGGATGCTGCCCAAATTTCTGTAAATTGTTTTGATTTTCATTCCTATTTTGGTTTTGGCAAACTTGCACTCTGCTTTACTCAGCTTTTACCAAACCAATTCATGAATGTCAGGGCAAGCTTCCTTATTCTTTTTAATTTCCTGGTTTAAAAATTGCATCTTGGATGATTTCATTCCACTTTTTGCTATTTTCATTTGATTCATCCTTAACTTCCTTGTTTGAATTTGAGTTATCTGTTGCTTTAATTTGTGAATTCTCGTTATTTAGGAAATGCTCATCATGCCACTTACTCTAACCCACCTTTTCCTAATTCACTAATTTTAACTTCCTAACCTCTTTTTCATTCCTAACCCGCTTACCTTTCAAAACATCTCTTCTGGTTTTTCACTATTCTCTCTAACATTCTAACCAAGGCATGACGGAGGTTTTTCCTACTTAACATGAATCCTTTTACATTTTGGATTGTGAATTTTTATTCTCGGACTTTTAACTCCTATACAATCCTTAATGCACATTTACTTAACTCCTTTTCATTATTCTATTGCTCCTTTGCCATTATATGCTTATTTCGATTAATTGCCTACCTGCTTTCCTACTTTTATTATATCCTGGTTTTCTGTTTTTTTTCAGGATGTCTGACACCCAGAGAAAGGGAAAAGAAAAGGCAACAACTGGCAAAAGGAAAAGAGGTGAAGCCTCCATGTCCATCCTGGACCTCATGCATGATGACTCCTGGCGGGAGAAACACTTTACCCTGCAGGAGAAGGCTGACCAGCTACTCCCTGCTACTGATCCCATTAAGTTTGCAAATCGCTACTGCGAGCTGAAGTATCCGGTGTTTGCAAACTCCAGGAACCTGTACCTGGAGAGGACTCTAAAGATCCCAGAAGAACTCCAGCAATACACCTCTGATCAGATCAAACAAAGAGGCTGGTTCTTCCTGGAGAGAAACCTGAGTGAAGTCAATGCATCTTGGGTAAGGGAACTTTACTGCAATTACTTCAAAACTTCCCTAGATGCATTAAACCTAAGAGGAAAGCAGATTCTGGTCACTGAAGAGGCTATAGAGGATGTTCTGAAGCTTCTGCCTAAATCCGATCTGCCAGATGGATATCAAAAGGCTAAGGAGGACATGCGCTTCATGAAATTTGACTGGGATGCCGTCAAGGCGAGGATAGCCCTTGACCCGACTGTTCCATGGGTCATGGGCCAGAACACCACCATGCCTAAGGGAATCAAGCGGGCATACTTGAACGATGAGGCTCGGCTCTGGCATCAGATCCTAAGCAACTTTATTATGCCGAGTACTCACAAGACGGAGCTACTTGCCGCTATGATTACCCTCCTATGGTGTATGATGGAGGGTAAGGACCTATACCTGCCACGCTTCATTCGGTACTACATGGCCAGGGTCCACGTCCGAGGCACTCTCCCCTTTTCATATCTGATTACACAGCTAGGCCGTCGCGCTGACGTGCCTTGGGAGGATGCTAATGAGAGGCCACCTGCTGCTGAATGCAAGAAGATTATCTCTCACAGCAGGAACTTTCTGGCTTTGGGCTACAGACCTCCATCCCTCACTCCTACTGATGAGACAGCTACACCATCTGCCGGCCCCTCTTCCTCTACAGCTACCCCTGCTACCACCACTGCACCTCCACCTACCTCAGAGCTGGTTTATCGCCTAGTGCACCGCCTGTTTCGACAGCTAGACCAGATGGAGCGTCGCAACAGGCGCCAATATGAGAGAGCTCAGCGTCGTAGCAAGCGACGCTATGAGCACCTGAAGCTGATGATACGATCTGGCGATATCTCCTCCAAACTTGACACACCGTCAGAGCCATCTGAGGAGGAGGCGGATAATCACGAGGCAGAGACCCATCCACAGAGCGAGGCTGCACAGGCAGACCCAGAGCAGGCTGCTTCACAGCAGGAGACCCCGCCTCAGTTTCAGGCTGCGGACCCAGAGGTCCCTATTCAGTCAGCACCTCCTCTGCAGTCGGCAGATCCTCAGACCACCACCACAGAGATTCCAGCTACCCACCCTTTCAGTGATTACACCCCTTCACACCCTTCTTGAGTGAGCATCAGGGACGATGCTTCATTTTAAGTGTGGGGAGGTCGCCATCTCTGGCGTATATTTTTTTTGGTGAACCACTACAGACTCTTTTACTTTATTTTGCTACTTTTTCTGTATTTTTCTCTTTTATTTTTATTTTTATTTTCTCAGCACTTATACATTGCTATTTTCATGTATTTTTACTCTATTTCTGTATTTTGCACCTTAGTTCATATTTTAGCTATTTAGTTTAGCTGCAATTCTAACTTATTAGTTATGGAAAATGTGGATTAATTAGTATTTACCCTTTTTAGCATAAGATAGCTTAGTTTAAATTGAAAATATAAAAGGAAGTAAACTAGAGACTTGAACATAATAGAAACATTAATCTATATGTCCGATTATAGAATAGAAATACATACCAAGAGAGTGATTGAGGCCATTGTTTGATTTTAGCTCACTTATTCCAAATTAGCCTACCTTTTACATCACCCTTGTTAGCCCCCTTGAGCCTTTAAATCCCCTCTTATTCTACAAACCACATTACTAGCCTTAAGCAGAAAAACAAAATAAAAATTCCAAGTTGAATCCTTGGTTAGCTTAAGATAGAAATTGTGTAATTGTTTAAGTGTGGGAAACCTATTGGAAACCCAATAAACACTGAGTGACTAGAGAGTAAACACAAAATCCAGTGAGGGTTCAATAGCTCATTAACATATATCTCTGCTTGAATTATTAATTGCCTTGCAAGTTTATAAAATATTTTTTCTTTCCCATCTCAATTGTAAAAGTGCTTTATCATTATCTAAGGTCTGGCTATATATATAATTCCTTAAGAAATGTGAATTAATTCAACTACATGTAAGCTTTATATACAAGTGAATAAAAATAATTAGAATTGCATGATGCATTTAGGTAGTTGCATTTAGAATAGATTGCATTGCATGAGATTCCCCCACTTCAACCTTACCTTACTCTTTATCTTGGATTTAGCATGAGGACATGCTATTGTTTAAGTGTGGGGAGGTTGATAAACCCATATTTTATGATATATTTTGTGCCTAATTTAAGTGATTTATTTAATCCTTCACTCACTTATTCATGTTAATTGCATGGTTTTACTTTCCCTTCCTTATTATGTGATGTATGTGAAAAACATGTTTCCTATGCTTTAAAAGTAATTATTTTAATTTCCCTTTATTACCATTCGATGCCGTGATTCGTGTGTTGAGTAATTTCAGATCTTCTAAGGCAGGAATGACTTAAAGGATGGAAAAGAAACATACAAAAATGGAAGGAAAGCACAAAACGGAGTTTTTGAAGAAACTGGCAGTGACGCGATCGCATGGATAATGCGACCGCGTGCCAGCGCAAAATGGCAGTGACGCGACCCCGTGCTTGACGCGATCACGCGCCTTAAGCGAAACGCATATGACGCGGACGCATGATTGAAGCGACCCCGTGGCAAGGAAAACTTCAAATGACGCGACCGCATGACCCACGCGGACGCGTGACAGAGGCTACGCACCAGAAATTACAGAAAATGCTCCCAGCGATTTCTAAAGCCCTTTTTGGCCCAAATCCAAGTCCAGAAGGCACAGATCAGAGGTTATGAAGTGGGGGAATGCATCCATTCAAGGAGAGTCTCCAATTAGTTAGTATTCATGATTTAGATGTCTCTCCTCTCTCTTTTAGGATTTAGATTTAGGATTTTATTCGCTTTCAGGATTATCTCTTTCTATCAGGTTCAACATTCCTTTTTATTTATCTTTTCAATTTAATTTATGAATTCTTCTATGTTACAAATTTTAGAAAGCATGATTAGAGAAGAGTAGACTGATTAACCCTAGACACTTGAGCGATTAGAGTGCATATACACTACCAGTGAGGGTTCAATGCTTGATTCTATGTTCCCTGCTTTCATGAGCTATCTTCTTACAAGTTTACTTGTCTTTTATTGTATGGTTTGAATTAGTGAAATCTGATTTATGTTTCTCTTGAAGAGCTTATTTACTTAACCAAGTAGATAGAAACATCTTAGTATGTAGTTGCATTCATATAGATAGGTTGCATTTCATACATCATATCATTCCTCTTTACTCCTTTATAGCTTCTCTTGAGTTTAGCATGAGGACATGCTAATGTTTAAGTGTGGGGAGGTTGATAAACCACTATTTTATGGTTTATATTGTGCTAAATTGAGTGGTTTTTCATCCATTATTCTCACGCTTATTCATAGAAATCGCATTTTTATATTTTCCTTCCCGATTTTGTGCTATGATTGAAAACATGCTCCTTTGACCTTAATTTCATTAATATTAATTCTCCCTTTATACCATTCGATGCCGTGATATGTGTATTAAGTGTTTTCAGAGATTACAGGACAGGAATGGCTTGGAGGATGGAAAGGAAGCATGCAAAAGTGGAAGGAATACAAGAAGTTGAAGGAACTGCAAAGCTGTCAACCTGACCCTCTCGCACTAAAACAATCATAACTTTGAGTTACAGAGATCCAAATGAGGCGGTTCCAGTTGCGTTGGAAATCTAACATCCGGGGCTTCGATTTGATATATAATTTGTCATAGTGGCCATACCGCTAGGCGACGCGAGCGCGTGTTCCACGCAGACGCGTCGCAGTGACGAAAATCAGCATGGCAGATTTCTTCTCCAGCGATTTCTGGGATATTTTTGACCCAGTTTTCGGCCCAGAAAACACAGATTAGAAGCTATAAAGTGGGGAAATCCATTCATTCATAAGAATCAGCTCATAATTCATAATTTTAGATTTTAGATGTAGTTTTCTAGAGAGAGAGGCTCTCTCATCTCTCTTAGGTTTTAGGATTAGGATTTCTTTTACTTTATGGTTATTACTTCAATGCCAGGTTCAATTATCTTTTAATTTATGATTCTCTTCTACTTTTATTTACTCTAATGCTTTTACTTGTATTTGACTTATGTTGCCCAATTGGCTTATGAACTCTTCATGTTAAGATTTGAATATTCTATTTAATGTAATTTGAGGTATTTCAGATTAATGATTGTTCTATTCTATTTATGATGCTTTCAATTTAATTTAGATTTATTTTCCCTTTTGGCTTTGGTTAAGTAATTGGTAACACTTGAGTTGTCAAACTCAGCAGTTGATTGAAAATTTGGAATTGCTGATTGATTTGGATCGCTCTAAAGCTAGTCTTTCCACATGAGTTGACTAGGACTTGAGGATCAAATTAATTAGTCCACTTGACTTTCCTTTATTTAGTAAGGGTTAACTAAGTGGGAGCAAAAATCCAATTCTCATCACACCTGATAAGGATAACTAGGATATGATTTCCAGTTCTCATACCTTGCCAAGAGATTTTCTAATTATTAATTTATTTTTCTTGCTATTTAAATTACTTGTTCTCTATTTCAAAAAATTCAAAAATATACCTTTTCCATAACCAATAATAAACCATACTTCCCTGCAATTCCTTGAGAGACGACCCGAGGTTTAAATACTTCGGTTATAAATTTATTTGGGTTTTGTTACCTGTGACAACCAAACTTTTGTACGAAAGGATTCTCTATTGGTTTAGAAACTATACTTACAACGCGATTATTCTTATAAAATTTTTTACTAGTAAGAATCAGATTGTCAGGCAGCACTCAACAAAGCAAGGTAGCGCTCAAATATTGAGCATAGCGTTCACTAATGTAACGCTAGGAACCAAATGCCCACCAAGGAAGCACGTGAGGAAGCATGCTTGGAGCAGTGAACATAGCGTTCACTTAAGTGAACTAAGCGCTCCACTGGAAGGCTCCAATGAACCGTAACTCACTTGAACCAAATGCATCCGGATCCACTCTCATTCAAGGCCAAACCAAGAAAAGCCCATTAACATGACTCAAAGGCACATGAAAAAGCTAGATTAGGAATTTCATTTGAATTTTAATTTGTTTTCAATTTTAATTTCATTTTTCATTTTGTAAAGCCTATATAAAGGGATCATATGGAGGTGAATGGTGTTATGAGGCTTGTGAGTATGGTTGTTGAGGGCTATGTTGAAGGAAGGGGCCATATGTATGTAGTGGTTGTGGTTGACAATCACAATAAGGGTCATCACACACATTAGATGGATATGTGTTACGATTGGGAATATACCCATAAGAGTCCGGAGAGTAATCATGTTGGGGTGGCGCTTGGATGGCTCGGATGGAATAAAAGGCCTTTTGGTCCTTGTGCATCTTTGTGAGGAGAGTAGTCATATCCCTAAGTACTCTTGTCAAACTCGATTCAGAAGGAGGTTGTTGCCAAGAAGGTTGTCCATAAGCTTGGGGCTCCTTCCGCCTTTGAAATCCAAATCCTCATTGAAGCTTTTATTTCCTACAACATAATTTGAACCACACTCATAGCCAAATTGATGAGAATTCATGGTGATAAGAGAAAACAAAAACAAATTCTAACAAGAAACAAAGAAAACCAAATCCTAAAACTAGCAAAAACCAACAAACAAACCAAAAATTAAGCTATCCACAATATATACAATAGCCAACAACATAGCACCATTGCAATTCCCCGGCAACGGCGCCATAAATTTGATACGATAATTATCGTTGGTCTATAATTTCTCTTATAGAATAAGAACTTCGTTGTAAGCATAGCTCCAAACCAACAAACAACTCTCACATCAAATTTAAATTGATTTTGTCACAAGTACAAACCCCAATAAAAATAACCAAAGTATTGAAACCTCGGGTCGTCTCACAAGGAATTGCAATGAAGTGGTCAATTATTGGCTATGAAGGAACAAGGGGTTTGGTTTATAAAAGGGCAAGGAAATAAATGACAAGAAAAGTAACCAACAAGAAAGTAAATGATGAGAACTAATAAAATAAAGGAAAAGAACTCTTGGCTAAGACATGGGAAATTGAGATCACCATCCTTGTCAACAAACCATATATTGACAATCATGAGGAACCAAACTCATTAAGTCTACTTCCAAAAGCCTTATGTACGTAGTATCTACTCCTAGGCTTGAAGTATGTCAAATGGCTTGATCAATGATAGAAGAAGGATTGTCATGTCGGTATAGAATTTCACAATTGAAATCTCGTTGCAAGTATAGTTCTACACCAACAAACAATTCTCCCAATAAAAAATTTTGGGTTGTCACAAGCTCAACCCCCAATGAAAATTTACCGGAGTATTTCGGACTCCGGGTCGTCTCCCTAGGAACCAACGGAGTGCATGTGTATTGGCTATAGAGGGGAAAAATGGGGTTTTGTTTATGAGATGGCAAGGAAATAAGTAAATTGAGCGAGTAAGTAAAGAAAGCAAATTAAAGAACTCTTGGCTAAGAATTGGGTACTTAAGATCACAATCCTAGTTAATACCAATTATCGACAATTATGAGAGGCCAACCCATTAAGTCTACTTCTCGAAGCCTTAAGTACGTAACATTTACTCCTAGACTGGAAGTATGTCAAATAGGCCTAATCACATCCACCCATAAGTCTTAACCTCCCCACCAATTGGTTTAGTAGTGGATAGCGTCAATGGGCTTCAAATTGATCACACAGGGTTCTCAAATTACCAATTTCATGGTATCCAAAACTCAAGATCACTTAAGTCCCTTGGCCTAGACCAAGAGTTGACAAAACTACTCAAGAACTGAAGAAAACATTTCATCAAACACCTAGAGTGCAATAAAAATTGACATCATAACTTGCAAGGATATTAAAATCTACCACTATTAATTGCAAAAAAAGTAAATTCACAACTCAAATCAACATCAATTAAAGGGACATAAACATTAAAATTGCATTAAATGTAAACAAATCCAACATAAGTGCATGAATGTAAAAGAGAGCATAAAAGTAAAATTAACACTACAAATCATGAGAATCAAGGAGTAGAAGTAAGAGATCATAAAAGAAATGAGATGAGAACATGTAGTTAAACCTAGATCTAGAAGAGATTGACCTAACCTAATTCTAGAGAGAAGAGGGAGCTTCTCTCTCTAGAAACTAAACTACATGATGCTAAGGCTACAAACAATTGCTCCCCCTTTTGCTTGGACTTCAATTCTGCATGAAATACACTCAGAAACAAGTTGGATTTGGGCTTGGGCAGCTCAGAAATCGTCCCCAGCGTTTTGCCATTAAGTGGGCCAAGTACGAGTGTTGGCGCGTGCGCGCCATGTGCGCGTGCGCGTTGATTGGCAAATTCCCATCTGCGCGGAAGCGGCATGTACGCGTGCGCGTCCTTGTGAGAGACCACTTTTGCGCGTGCGCGCCTTGTACGCGTGCGCGTCCATTGGTTCCTTCCAAATCTTTGTTTCTTCATGCATTCTCCTCTTTGCATGCTTTTCTCCTCATTTCTTCCATCTGATAATTGCCTAATGAACCTGAAATTACTTAACAAACACATCAAGGCATCGAATGGAATTAAGGTGGGTTAAAATCACCAATTTAAGGCCTAAAAAGCATGTTTTTACATTTAAGCATAATTTAAGGGAAAATTACAAAACCATGCTATTTCATTGAATAAATATGGGAAAAAGTGGATAAATCCCCCAAAATAAGCACAAAATAAACCACGAAATCGGGGTTTATCAAATCTCCCCACACTTAAACTAAGCATGTCCTCATGCTAAAATCAAGAAAGAAGCAAAGGGTATCACATTTATTCAATGCAAGCTACTAACTAAATGCAATCTATTTATATGCAAGTTATCTACACTAGCGGCTCAACAGGCACTATCGTGCCTGTTCAGCCGCTTTAAAAAAAAATAAAAAAATTAAATACATAGTAACAGTTTTTTTTATATTAAAAGTGAAGTGGGTAAAATATTTTTTTGAAAAAAAAAGAAGAAAGAGGGTAAAATGGGAAGAAAGAATTGGATACCAAACTCCTATATCCCCATTATATATTGGTATAGATGAATGCAATGGCTCAGTCAAAACAAGTCAATTTCCAAGAGTACACGTGTAAGCACAAGGGCTAAGGTGTTAGCAATCAAGCAAACCACAATTGGATTGAATCATTGAAAGAGTTCACAAACTTGCAAGAGGAGATTATTAAGGGTGGAAACATGAAATTGAGCGATCGAACCCTCACCGGATATTTATCCGCTCTAAGCACTCAAGTGTATGGGGTTGATTCACTCAATTCTTCTCTAATCATGCTTTCCAAGATTTGTTTTTCATCTAACAATCAACAATTACTTCATGCATGCATACAAATATCTTGAGGGCTTTCCCATAGGTTGTAATGGGCTAGGGTCAAGATAGGATGCATATGGTCAAGTGAACTAGAAATTTGAATCTTTGATTAACATAAACTTCCCACCTAACCTATGACAACCTATACAATTCTAAACAAACCTAACTACCCATTCTTCACTTTTAACACACTCATGCATTCTATTTTAAACACCACACATATGCATTGATTATTATTGAACCTTGAACCTTGGGGCATTTTGTGCCCTTTTTATTGCAATTCTTTTTCTTTCTTTTTCTATAAATATTTTTTTTTCTTTTTATTTTTCTCATTTCAGAAAAAAAAAATTTCATAAAGTATATATACAAGTACCAATGCATATGGTTTTACATTTGATTAATACATGAGTATATACCCAATTCCCAAAATTTTTCAATAAAAATATAAACACACTTTTATCTCTACCCAATGTTCCCAACTCTCCTAAAATCAAATAATGAACACTCTCACTAGCCTAAGCTAATCAAAGATCCAAACAAGGGATATTTATTCTTTTTCAGTTAGGCTTGTAGTGTGCTATTATTAAGAATAAGTGGGTTAAGCATAGGCTCAACATTGGCTAACAATGGAAGATGAAAGGGTAGGCTATTTGGGTAAGTGAGCTATTTGAACAATGGCCTCAATCATATAAATGCATGTATACACAAATAATAGACATAAAGAATCAAACAAATCAAGGATTACAACCATAGGAAGAGAATAATGCACACAAGAATGAAAATAAGTGGTTATGTATGTGTAACCACACAATTAGGCTCAAATCTCACATGCTTGTGTTCTTAGCTCAAAACATGATCCACAAAGTATATACTTCAAGCAAGTTCTAAAAAAAATTTTAACCAATTGGGGTGGTGCCCAAAAAATGATTTTCTTGGAAATTTCTATCATATTGATTGAGCTTATTCTAATGTAAAATTGTGATTTAGAAAAATTCTCCTAGTTTACCCCTTTTTCAATCAAAACATATTTCATCTATAAGAAGGGTTAACTAGATTTTCAGCAATCTATTAATTTTCTAATCACAATCAACAACTGAGATGCAATATATATATATATATATATATATATATATATACTAAAAGTGTGCAACAACCAAAATAAGAGTATCTACAAAAGCATAAATATGTATAGCAATCCCAAAATGATCTAAAACGTATAGTGCAAAATAAAACAAAATAGAGTAGCAGCGAATAGAAATAAAAGTCTGAAAGTTCACCACATAAAGTGCAAACACCGGTCATGAACGGTGACCTCCCCACACTTTAGGATTGAGCATCGTCCTCGATGCTACTACTGAAGCTCGGGATGGGGGTCAACAATCGCACCAGGCTGTGGCTCATGCTCAGGCTCGGGCTGTAGGACTGGAGGTGGCACTGGCTGTGGCTCCGGAATGTCATGCTGGACCTCAGGAGTGGTCTGCGTCACTGGTGGTGCCTCCTGCTGTGTCGGCTCTACACCATGCTCCTCCTCCTGATCTTGCTCGTCAGAGGCGGAAGAGTCCGGAAGCGGAGGTAGCTCAATACCCTGTGAGACGAACACCTGGTCTATGCGGTCGAGACGTCGCATGATACGACGCTTGCTGCACTCCATGAAGCGAAACAGGCGCTGCACAAACAGGTATGTCGGCTCAGGTGCTGGCGGTGGTGGCAAAGGTGCTGCTGCTGCTGAAGTAGAAGGGGGTCCTACTGCTGCTGTGGAAGATGAGGGCGAAACTGCCTCCACCACCACTCTAGCTCGAGAACGGCGTCTGGGTAGAGGCTTCTCGTGCACCCACCCACCCCACGGAATAGTAACCTCCTTGTCATCGTTATCTGGGGGTGGTGGTGTCACATCATCGTCCTCCCATGGGACATCAGCTAGCTCAATCATGCTGGTGACAAATGTAGGAAATGGCAGTAGGCCGCGGATATGTGCTCGCCACATGCTTTGTTTAATCAACCGGGGAAAGTCTACCTCCTTCCCCTCCATCACATACCCAATCAGAACTAGCATATCCATCAGAATCTCTGAGAAGTGAGTGGTGGGCAATACATAATGGGCGAATATGTGCTTCCAAGTCTCCATGAAGCGAAGAAGGTGCTGCACTAACAGATAGGTCGGCTCAGGTGCTGATGGTGGTGCAGGTGCTGGTGTGGACGAAAAGGGTCCTGCTGCGGTGGAGGATGAAGGTCTAGCTGCCTCGACTACCGCTCTAGCTCGAGAACGGTGGCTAGTCGGGGGCTTCTCATGCACCCATACACCCCATGGAATAGTAACTTCCATGTCATCATCATCTGGAGGTGGTGGTGTCATGTCCTCGTCCTCCCACGGGACATCAGCTAGTTCAGCTAAGCTAGTAACCAGTGTTGGAAACGGTAGCAAGCCGCGAATATGAGCTCTCCACATGCTATGCCTAATTAGTCGGGGAAAATACACCTCCTTCCCCTCCATGACACACCCAATCAAAACTAGCATATCCATCAGAATCTCTGAGAAGTGAGTGGTAGGGAAGACATAGTGGGCAAATATCTGCTGCCAGGTCCTAGCCTCCCTAGTCAGATATGCAAATAGCATGCCCTTGGGCTTTGTGTTGCTCGAATCCATCACCCAGGAAGCATCTGGTGTAGCAATCACGCGCCTAAGCACCTCATAGTCAAAAGTCATGGAGAGGAGAGCTACCTCTGCCTGCTGGTAGGCACAAGTCTCAAGAGTACCAACTCTGCAGAGCAACGCATCCTTTAAGGCATCCTCAGTGATCATAATTTCTCTACCCCTCAAGTGTACTGAATCCATGCCTTGTCGGAAGAAGTTACAGTAAAATTCCTTGACCCACGAGATGTTAATCCATCCCAAGTTCCTATCGACGAAATCCAATCCCAACTCAGAAATACGGGCGTTTATGGCGCGCCTCACATCATTGGGAAGATTCAGCTTCTTCTCAAGTTAAATGAGTTAGAGTTAGAAATCAGTTTGAAAATCAGTGATATGGTAATAACCATCTCAATCTGAAAGGAATGCACAAACCAATGCTGTAAGCACATTCACAATCATGAGTTGCAACAAGTCATTGATGATGAAATATGATATAGCTAGAAAACAGCTAATATGAAACAAACCATCAATCAATGTAGGGATCACTAGTAATGTTGGTGAAATCAGAATCTTGAGAAACAAGTAAATCAAGCATATTTAACACCAACTTTAGCAATGCATACAAGTCACAAGTTCAAATGTGAATTGGAAACCTCATGGTCTATGTGACTTAATGAGATTATGTATGAACATAATGAACTATTTGGTCACATAGATGAGAACATTCAAACTTATGTGTCTATTGCAAAATAGGCACAAAATTTTAAGGAAATCACAAGTGATGGTCAATTGGAAAATTCATTCAAACCATTCAATGCCTAGACGCAAACCATCATGCATCACAAGCAAGGAGTTTAAGGAAGACCAAAACTTGTCCCTAAGGATTTTCCAAAACCATTTAAGCAACAAAATTCTAATTGAACAGAAATCACCAACTAGAATTTGTTATACCCAAGCAACAAGGTTAATTTTAAGATTATGGTTGAGAAAAATTAGGCAGTAATTCAGCAGCATATTGGCTAATCCCCAAATTGAGACAGACAAAGCAGATTCCATATGAATTCAACAACAATTAAGAACACAAAACCATATGTGAGTTCATATGGAGGTAGCAGCCAGTCAATAGTTCAGCAACAAAACAATTCAAACAGCACAGAGGTCAGAAGCAGTTGCTTCAATCAACATTTCCTTCACCAATCCATCACAAATAAGCAGCATTATCAGAGTACATGAACACAGGGCAATGCAGCAAAACAGAGCAATTTCATATAGCAACAGAAATTCAAACAATGCCTAAATCCACTACTCAGCCCAGATTTGCTAACCACCTAATTCAAACTAAACTAACTAATCTAACCTACTTAAGCTAATCCTAATTACACTAATGCAATTACAGTAAACAACAAAATGAAGTAGAACAGGGGAGGGTATGGAACCTGGGGGGGTGGTGCGCAGAAATTGTGATTACACTTTGATTATGTAAAATTCATTGCTCTTTCTTTCCCTGGCAATGGCGCCAAAAACATGATGCCAATACCATGGTTCACAACTTCGCACAACTAACCAGCAAGTGCACTGGGTCGTCCAAGTAATACCTTACGTGAGTAAGGGTCGAATCCCGCGGAGATTGTTGGTATGAAGCAAGCTAAGGTCACCTTGTAAATCTCAGCCAGGCGGATATAAAATAGTAATGGGGTTTTCGAAAATCATTAATAAAATAGGGATAGAAATACTTATGTAAATCATTGGTGAGAATTTCAGATAAGCGAATAGAGATGCTTTCGTTCCTCTGAACCTCTGCTTTCCTGCTATCTTCATCCTATCAGTCTTACTCCTTTCCATGGCTGGCTTTATGCAAGGGCATCA
>NC_029790.2:57738716-57741654 GCF_000816755.2 Arachis ipaensis | reverse complement strand
CAGGCACGCGTTCATAGGGAATGATGATGATTGTCACGTTCATCACATTCAGGTTGAAGTGCGAATGAATATCTTAGAAGTGGAATAAGTTGAATTGAATAGAAAACAGTAGTACTTTGCATTAATCTTTGAGGAACAGCAGAGCTCCACACCTTAATCTATGGAGTGTAGAAACTCTACCGTTGAAAATACATAAGTGAATAGAGGGTGGGTATGGCCGAGTGGCCAGCCTCCCATGGAGGTCTAGAGATCTCAAATTGATCAAAAGATGATTCCCAAGGATCAAAAAGATGTCTAATACAATAGTTAAAAGTCCTATTTATAATAAACTAGCCACTAGGGTTTACAGAAGTAAGTAATTGATGCATAAATCTACTTCCGGGGCCCACTTGGTGTGTGCTTGGGCTGAGCTTGAATGTTACACGTGTAGAGGTCATTCCTGGAGTTGAACGCCAGTTTTGGTGCCAGTTTGGGCGTTGAACTCCACTTTGCGACTTGTTTCTGGCGCTGGACGCCAGAATTGGGCAGAGAGTTAGCGTTGAACGCCGGTTTTCGTCGTCTAAACTTGGACAAAGTATGGACTATTATACATTGCTGGAAAGCCCTGGATGTCTACTTTCCAACGCAATTAAAAGCGCGCCATTTTGAGTTCTGTAGCTCAAGACAATCCATTTTGAGTGCAGGGAGGTCAGAATCCAACAGCATCAGCAGTCCTTCTTCAACCTCTGAATCTGATTTTTGCTCAAGTCCCACAATTTCAGCCAGAAAATACCTGAAATCACAGAAAAAAACACAAACTCGTAGTAAAGTCCATAAATGTGAATTTAACATAAAAACTAATGAAAACATCCCTAAAAGTAACTAGATCCTACTAAAAACATATGCTCTTGCCTCTTGGTTTTAAGAGCTTTTGGCTTTTTCTGCTTGCTTTTTCTTTTTCTTTCTATTTTTTTCTATATATATATTTTTTTTCGCTTATTTTTTTTTTCTGCAAGCTTTGTTCTTTGCTGCTTTTTCTTGCTTCAAGAATCATTTTTATGATTTTTCAGATTATCAAATAACATGTCTCCTAGTCATCATTCTTTCAAGAGCCAACATATTTAACATTCTTAAACAACGACTTCAAAAGACATATGCACCGTTCAAGCATACATTCAGAAAATAAGAAGCATTGTCACCACATCAATATAATTAAGCTAAGTTCAAGGATAAATTCGAAACTCATGTACTTCTTGTTCTTTTGAATTAAAACATTTTTCATTTAAGAGAGGTGATGGATTTATAGGACATTCATGACTTTAAGACAAAGTTACTAACTACTAATGATCATGTAATGAAGACACAAACATAGATAAGCACATACCATAGAAAACGAAAAACAGAAGAAATAAGAACAAGGAATGAATCCACCTTAGTGATGGTGGCGTTTCTTTCTTGAGGAACCAATGATGTCCTTGAGCTCTTCTATGTCTCTTCCTTGTCTTTGTTGCTCCTCCCTCATTGCTTTTTGATCTTCTCTTATTTCATGAAGGATGATGGAGTGCTTTTGATGTTCCACCCTTAGTTGTCCCATGTTGGAACTTAATTCTCCTAGGGAGGTGTTGATTTGCTCCCAAAAATTCTGTGGAGGAAGGTGCATCCCTGGAGGAAGGTGCATCCTGTTGAGATCCATGAATGTGCTCTCTTGGTTGCTTCATCATTTTCTTAGTGATGGGCTTGTGAGATGAATCTTTCCATCTCCCATGGCTAAGAAGTGGAAGCAATTGCCTTCCCTTTCCTCTTTCTTGAGGTTTCTCTGGCCTTAGGTGCCATTAATGGTAATGGAAAAACAAAAAGCTATGCTTTTACCACACCAAACTTAGAATGTTGCTCACCCTCGAGCAAAAGAAGAAAGAATAGAAGAAGAGGAAGAAGATATGGAGGGGATGGAGGGATGTGTGTATGGATGTGAGTGTTGAATGGAAAACAGAAGGGATGATCATGAATGGAGAGAGAGAGGGTGTGGTGGGTGGGGATCCTGTGGGATTCACAGATCTTGAGATGATCCTGTGGTGTCCACAGATCCTGAGGTGTCAAGGATTTACATCCCTGCACCTAATTAGGCATGCAAAATGCCCTTGCACATAACTCTGGGCGTTCAGCGCCAGGTTGGTGCCCATTTTGGGCGTTCAACGCCCATTTGTTGCCCATTTCTGGCGTTGAACGCCAGAACCATGCTTGTTCTGGGCGTTCAGCGCCAGCTCCTCTCCAGGGTGGAATTCTGGCGTTCAGCGCCCAGATGATGCCCATTTTGGGCGTTCAGCGCCCAGATTCTACCCATTTTGGGCGTTCAGCGCCAAAACCATGCTCTGTTCTGGCGTTGAACGCCAGGCAGATGCTTCCTCCAGGGTGTGATTTTTCTTTTGCTATTTTTTATTCCGTTTTCGATTTTTATATTTATCTTGTGACTCCTCATGATCATGAACCTACAAAGACATATAACTAAGAAAAAATATAGTTAGATAAAAAATTGGGTTGCCTCCCAACAAGCGCTTCTTTAATGTCAATAGCTTGACAGTGGGCTCTCATGGAGCCTTACAGATGTTCAGAGCATTGTTGAGGCTCTCCAACACCAAACTTCAAGTTTGGATATGGGAGTTCAACACCAAACTTAGAGTTTGGTTGTGGCCTCCCAACACCAAACTTAGAGTTTGGTTGTGGCCTCCCAACACCAAACTTAGAGTTTGACTGTGGGGCTTTGTTTGACTCTACTTTGAGAGAAGCTTTTTCTGCTTCTTCTTCATGGATGCAGAGAGAGATCCTTGAGTTGTAAACACAAGGTTGTCCTCATTCAGTTGAAGGATCAATTCTCTTCTGTCCACATCAATCACAGCTCTTGCTGTGGCTAGGAAAGGCCTTCCTAGGATGATGGATTCATCCTCTTCCTTTCCAGTATCCA